>NW_027468620.1:2990000-3350684 GCF_046254945.1 Alosa pseudoharengus | reverse complement strand
TACTTGGAGTTTTTCTTGTGTGTTTACCAACACACATTTTCACCATGTGAATGTGACTGCCTAATATGTCGGATTGTTAGTGGCTCAGAGGGATAATGCCTAGTGCTGGTGTTTGTTAGGTTGAGAGTTCGAATCTTGCTAGAGCTTTAGGCTCAAGATGCACATGCTATTGGTTATTGAAGAGTCACACCATTGAACAGCACCTGAATGACATCAGGCAATCAACATTCACACTCATTAGTTGCCAAGAATCAGAATGCCGACACACTCGAAGACATATAGGGGAACTTCTTTGTTTACTATTTTTCCTTCATCATTAAGTCTATCATATTTATATTTCATCCATTACTGTTCTTCTCTACAAATGTCTAATTGTCCCAGAATTTCCAAATGTTTTCAGGTGTTCTCTTTCAGGAAAGCCCTTCATTTTATTGTCAAATGTATACTTGGAGTTTTTCTTGTGTGTTTACCAATACACATTTTCAGCATGTGAATGTGACTGGCAAAGATGTAGGATTGACAGTGGCTTAGTGGGATAATGCCTTGTACTGGTCATCCTTATGTTGAGTGTTCAAATCCCACCTGAAGCATTAGTGTTAAAATACTGTTGGGTTGTGGAGGTTAGCATACTAGAATAGAATGCTGTTGGGTTGTGGAGGTTAGCACACTATAACATTACAGCATTACAGCTACTTGTCAATATGGACTTGTAGTGCAAGGCAAGTATAACTGTATAATTATACGCTGTTTATCTTATTGACTCCGACACAGAACCCACCACCACAAATACAATTCAATTCTGTGGGAAACACTGCCTTCCATTATCAAACCCTTCATCTCATCCACAACAAATAAATAGTCCTGTAGAATCAAGTATTGTTAGAATACTGTTGGGTTGTGGAGGTTAGCACACTATAATGTTACAGCACAGGGTAATCCTAATTTTATGCATCAAATTTATTCCAATCCAACTCTAAAGTGTTGAACGACACAAAGTGAAGGTTTTATCCAGATCAAAACCAAGTATAGATTATGTGATCTAATCCAATTTCAGGATCCTTGTTTCCCTTTGAACAACCCATTTTCAAGATTTGATCCAATCCGATAGCTGAAATCCGGTAACTGAAATCCGATAACCGAAATCCGATCACGTTTCTTTTGAACAATTGTGCCCAAACAATCAAAGCATATGTAAAACTAAAAAGCTATGCCATCATGTTCGTTTTGCTCGGACCCCGTAAATCACCGCTTGCGGTTATATTTGGGGGCCAAGCAGCGAAGCTGCGAGGCAACCCATAGTGATTCTACCTATTCCTATTATTATGCAACTTTCTTCCGCAATGAGAGTCTATGGCAGCCCATAGAACCGTACAGTAAAAAGTTGTAAAATTTGGCACATTGATTCAGGACAGTATAATAATTAATTTGACCAAGTTTTATGCCTGAACCACAGACAGTCTAGCGCCACCAATGGGTCAAAGTTGACATTGCATCCATGCAATTAACTTTTGAACCGTATGCCCGATTTTGAATATCGCAACATATTTGGAAGCCTTGGATGAGGCTGAACTCAACGCACTCAATTACGTCAATTTCCGCCATGTTGGATCTTCCGCCATATTGGATTTCATCAAAAACACTTAAAAGTTTTCACAGGTCACAAAGTTCATCCGATTTTCACGAAACTTGGCACAGATGATCTTCAGACCATGTCTCATAAATGCATTGCCTTTGACATCCATACTCAAACCTGGTCGCCAGTCACGACCAATCAAAATTGGCGACGAAGCCGCCAAACAGTAAGTGAACTCAGATCTCGGCAAGGCTTTCACATATCAAAACCAAACTCAGTACATAGGCTCACGACCCAATTAAGAGGAGGCTCAATTAATTTGATGACTTTTGACCTACAGGTGGCGCTATAATTAACAAAACTACGTTTTGGCCTCTATAGGGTGACGTGTTTGAAATGAAAACATATTAATGATCTCTGTTCATACTTTGGGAGGTCCTTAGGCTGACACATATCAACTTTTGACATTAACATAATTGATTGGACCACCATATTGGATTTCATCAAAAACACTTAAACGTTTTCACAGGTCACAATGTTCATCCGATTTTCACAAAACTTGGTTCAGATGTTCTTCGGACCAGAACTCACAAACGCATTGCTTTTTGGACCCATATGCAAAACAGGTCACCTGTCACAACCAATTGAATTTGGCGGCGAAGCCGCCAAACAGGAAGTGAACTCAGATCTCGGCAAGGCTTTCACGTATCAAAACCAAACTCAGTACGTGGGCTCAGGACCCAATTAGGAGGAGGCACAATAAGTTAGATGACTTTTGACCAATAGGTGGCGCTGTAATAAGCAAAATTACGTTTTGGCCTGTTATGGGTGATGTGTTTGGAATTAAAACATATTAGTGATGTCTATTAATACTTTGGGAGGTCCTTAAGCTGACTGATGGCAATTTGTGACGTCAGCATAATTAATTCTACCGCCATATTGGATTTCATCAAAAACACTAAAAAGTTTTCATAGGTCACAAAGTTCATCCGATTTTCACGAAACTTGGCACAGACGATCTTCAGACCATAACTCACAAACGCATTGCTTTTTGGACCCATATTCTAAACAGGTCACCTGTGACAACCAATCGAATTTGGCGGCAAAGCCGCCAAACAGGAAGTGAACTCAGATCTCGGCAAGGCTTTTAAGTATCAAAACCAAACTCAGTACATGGGCTTAGGACCCAATTAGGAGGAGGCTCAATAAATTTGATGACTTTTGACCACTAGGGGGCGCTATAATCACAGGAAGTCGGCTCATATCTCAGCAACAATTTCATATATAGAAACCAAACTTGGTGTATGTACTTGTGAACCAATCCTGAGGACACACGATACATTTGGGGACTTTCAACCACTAGGGGGGCGCTAGAGATACAGGGAGTAAGCTCATATCTCAGCAACGCTTTCATGTATCAAAACCAAACTTGGTATATGTACTTGGGACCCCACGGTGAGGATGCACAAAATACGTTTGGTGAACTTTGACCACTAGGGGTGCTATAATTAGCAAGACTTTCTCGTATGAAAACCAAACTTGGTACGTGGACTCATGAACACATCCTGAGGACCTACAATAAATTTGGTCTCGTTTGAACACTAGGGGTGCTATAATTAACAACACTTTCACCTATCAAAACCAAACTTGGTATGTGGACTTAAGAGCACATCCCAAGGACACACAATCAATTTGTTGCGCTTTGACCACTAGTGGCACTATAATCACAGGAAGTAGGGTCATATTTCAGCAATACTTTCACGTAGAAACCAAATGAAGTTTGGAGAAATGGAAAGCAGAGGACAGATACAATGAAAGAACTTGGAGTTTAGAGAAATGGAAAGCAAAGTACATATACAATGACAGAACTTTGAAAGCAGAGGACAGATACAATGAAAGAACTTGAAGTTTGGAGAAGTGGAGAGCAGAAGACAGATACAATGAAAGAACTTGAAGTTTGGAGAAATGGAAAGCAGAGTACAGATACAATGAAAGAACTTTGAAAGCAGAGGACAGATACAATGAAAGAACTTGAAGTTTGGAGAAATGGAAAGCAGAGGACAGATACAATGAAAACTTTGAAAGCAGAAGACAGATACAATGAAAGAACTTGAAGTTTGGAGAAATGGAAAGCAGAGGACAGATACAATGAAAGAACTTTGAAAGCAGAGGACAGATACAATGAAAGAACTTTGAAAGCAGAAGACAGATACAATGAAAGAACTTGAATTTGGAGAAATGGAAAGCAGAGGACCGATACAATGAAAGAATGAGTTTTGAGAAATGGAAAGCAGAGGACAGATACAATGAAATAACTAGAAGTTTGGAGAAATGGAAAGCAGAGGACAGATACAATGAAAGAACTTGAAGTTTGGAGAAATGGAAAGCAGAGGACAGATACAATGAAAGAACTTTGAAAGCAGAGGACAGATACAATGAAAGAACTTGAAGTTTGGAGAAATGGAAAGCAGAGGACAGATACAATGATACAATGAGTTTTGAGAAATGGAAAGCAGAGGACAGATACAATGAAATAACTTTGAAAGCAGAGGACAGATACAATGAAATAACTGGAAGTCTGGAGAAACGGAAAGCAGAGGACAGATACAATGAAAGAACTTTGAAAGCAGAAGACAGATACAATGAAAGAACTTTGAAAGCAGAAGACAGATACAATGAAAGAACTTGAAGTTTGGAGAAATGGAAAGCAGAGGACAGATACAATGAAAGAACTTTGAAAGCAGAAGACAGATACAATGAAAGAACTTGAAGTTTGGAGAAATGGAAAGCAGAGGACAGATACAATGAAAGAACTTTGAAAGCAGAGGACAGATACAATGAAAGAACTTGAAGTTTGGAGAAATGGAAAGCAGAGGACAGATACAATGAAAGAACTTGAAGTTTGGAGAAATGGAAAGCAGAGGACAGATACAATGAAAGAATGAGTTTTGAGAAATGGAAAGCAGAGGACAGATACAATGAAAAAACTTTGAAAGCAGAGGACAGATACAATGAAATAACTTTGAAAGCAGAGGACAGATACAATGAAAGAACTTTGAAAGCAGAAGACAGATACAATGAAAGAACTTGAAGTTTGGAGAAATGGAAAGCAGAGGACAGATACAATGAAAGAACTTTGAAAGCAGAAGACAGATACAATGAAAGAACTTGAAGTTTGGAGAAATGGAAAGCAGAGAACAGATACAACGAAAGAACTTTGAAAGCAGAGGACAGATACAATGAAAGAACTTGAAGTTTGGAGAAACGGAAAGCAGAGGACAGATACAATGAAAGAACTTTGAAAGCAGAAGACAGATACAAAGAAATAACTTTGAAAGCAGAGGACAAATACAATGAAATAACTTTGAAAGCAGAGGACAGATACAATGAAATAACTTTGAAAGCAGAGGACAGATACAATGAAATAACTGGAAGTCTGGAGAAACGGAAAGCAGAGGACAGATACAATGAAAGAACTTTGAAAGCAGAAGACAGATACAATGAAAGAACTTTAAAAGCAGAAGACAGATACAATGAAAGAACTTGAAGTTTGGAGAAATGGAAAGCAGAGGACAGATACAATGAAAGAACTTTGAAAGCAGAAGACAGATACAATGAAAGAACTTGAAGTTTGGAGAAATGGAAAGCAGAGGACAGATACAATGAAAGAACTTTGAAAGCAGAGGACAGATACAATGAAAGAACTTGAAGTTTGGAGAAATGGAAAGCAGAGGACAGATACAATGAAAGAACTTGAAGTTTGGAGAAATGGAAAGCAGAGGACAGATACAATGAAAGAATGAGTTTTGAGAAATGGAAAGCAGAGGACAGATACAATGAAAAAACTTTGAAAGCAGAGGACAGATACAATGAAATAACTTTGAAAGCAGAGGACAGATACAATGAAATAACTAGAAGTTTGGAGAAATGGAAAGCAGAGGACAGATACAATGAAATAACTTTGAAAGCAGAGGACAGATACAATGAAAGAACTTTGAAAGCAGAAGACAGATACAATGAAAGAACTTGAAGTTTGGAGAAATGGAAAGCAGAGGACAGATACAATGAAAGAACTTTGAAAGCAGAAGACAGATACAATGAAAGAACTTGAAGTTTGGAGAAATGGAAAGCAGAGGACAGATACAACGAAAGAACTTTGAAAGCAGAGGACAGATACAATGAAAGAACTTGAAGTTTGGAGAAACGGAAAGCAGAGGACAGATACAATGAAAGAACTTTGAAAGCAGAAGACAGATACAAAGAAATAACTTTGAAAGCAGAGGACAGATACAATGAAATAACTAGAAGTTTGGAGAAATGGAAAGCAGAGAACAGATACAATGAAAGAACTTTGAAAGCAGAGGACAGATACAATGAAATAACTGGAAGTCTGGAGAAACGGAAAGCAGAGGACAGATACAATGAAAGAACTTTGAAAGCAGAAGACAGATACAATGAAAGAACTTGAAGTTTGGAGAAACGGAAAGCAGAGGACAGATACAATGAAAGAACTTTGAAAGCAGAAGACAGATACAATGAAAGAACTTGAATTTGGAGAAATGGAAAGCAGAGGACAGATACAATGAAAGAACTTTGAAAGCAGAAGACAGATACAATGAAAGAACTTGAATTTGGAGAAATGGAAAGCAGAGGACAGATACAATGAAAGAATGAGTTTTGAGAAATGGAAGGCAGAGGACAGATACAATGAAATAACTAGAAGTTTGGAGAAATGGAAAGCAGAGGACAGATACAATGAAAGAACTTTGAAAGCAGAGGACAGATACAATGAAAGAACTTGAAGTTTGGAGAAATAGAAAGCAGAGGACAGATACAATGACAGAATGAGTTTGGAGAAATGGAAAGCAGAGGACAGATACAATGACAACTTGGAGTTTGGAGAAATGGAAAGCAGAGGATGTTCCCAGTCAGGACAGAAAGCAACAAGTGGGTGCATGATGTGAGAGAGGATAGATTATACAATTATTATTATCATAAACAGAAGTAAATGACTGGCATCTGTGAATAGCCTGTAATATGTTAAGGTTTTAGTCAAGCTATAGGCTATAGGGGGGCGCATCAGACATTTGTGCTCAGGTGTCTATGATCTGGTAATCCAGCACTGACTAGGGACGCCATAATTCAGTATCCTGATGGCTTGTGGATAGAAACTATCACAATGTCTAATGCTAACTCATGCTTAAACTGCTTGGCCCCCACATTGCTGCTTGCAGCTATATTTATTATTATTAGGGGTCCGAGCAGCGTAGCTGCAGGAACCCTATTGTTTCTGTACCGTTCATTTTTTGGCCAAAATTCTGTAAAAGTCATACTGCAGCCTAAACCGTAACTCCAAAACTCTTGACATTTTCAGGTATGGTTACCAGTACCCCCCTCTACCCATAACCCAAAATTTGGGGTACTGCACCCAAAGGTGGCGCTATTGAAAAAAAAAGTTAATTATGCTTATTTCTCCTTACCAGATTACTCAAAATTCTTTCAGAATATTAATCTCTAAACTCAGATGCATCTTTTTGGCCCTGGTCTTATGGTCTACAAATGTTTATTTTTTCCACAATTTCATGGAAAAGCCAAACATTATAAAAAGTTTCACACTCTTCAAAAATAATCGAATCTTCACCAAAATTCTCACAGACAATGTTTAGACCAAGCCTCACAAAAGATATCTCTCAGAATTTTGATATTTTGTTCCATTTCAGAGATACAGGCCAATAAAGTTAGACCACTTAGGCCTTTTTTCCTAGATCACCTATATTCCTATAAACCGTAAGTCCTAGAAACTTGACATTTTCAAGTATTGTTACCAGTACCCCCCACTACCCATAACCCAAATTTGGGGTACTGCACCCAAAGGTGGCGCTCTTGTCAAAAACGCTTTTTTCTCCTTACCAGATTCACCTAGACTCAAAATTCTTTCATCATATTAATCTCTACATTCAGATGCATCTTTTTCACCCTGGTCTTATGCTCTAAAAATGTTTACTTTTGCCACAATTTCAGAGAAAAGCCAAACATCATAAAAAGTTTCACAGGCTTCAAAAATTATCAAATCTTCACCAAAATTCTCACAGACAATGTTTAGACAAAGCCTCACAAAAGTTATCAAAATAATTTGGATACGTTGTTCCATTTCAGAGATATAGGCCAATAAAGTTCGACCACTCAGCCCATTTCTCCTATATCACCTATATTCCTATATGAGTAATTTTTTTTTCTTGGATAACAACCATACAACCATCATTAGGTGGATACCATTAACAGTGCACATTTTCAGATATGTACTCTTTTTTATAAAGCCCTTAATTCTATTGTCAAATGTATGCTAGGAATTTTCTTGATGTTGTGTGTTTGCCAACACACATTTTCACCATTTGAATGTGACTGCTCAATGTATATGATTGTCAGTGGCTGAGTGGGATAATGCCTAGTGCTGGAGTTTGTTAGGTTGAGAGTTCGAATCCTGCTAGAGCTTTAGGCTCAAGATGCACATGCTATTGGTTATTGAAGATTCACACTATTGAACAGCACCTGAATGACATCAGACAATTAACATTCACACTCATTAGTTGCCAAGAATCAGAATGCTGACACACTCTATGACATATAGGGGAACTTCTTTGTTTACTATTTTTCCTTCATCATTAAGTCTATCATATTTATATTTCATCCATTACTGTTCTTCTCTATAAATGTCTAATTGCCCCAGAATATCCAAAAGTTTTCAGGTGTACTCTTTCAGGAAAGCCCTTCATTTTATTGTCAAATGTATACTTGGAGTTTTTCTTGTGTGTTTACCAACACATATTTTCACCATTTGAATGTGACTGCTGAATGTGTATGATTGTCAGTGGCAGAGTGGGATAATGCCTAGTGCTGGTGTTTGTTAGGTTGAGAGTTCAAATCCTGCTAGAGCTTTAGGCTCAAGATGCACATGCTATTGGTTATTGAAGATTCACACTATTGAACAGCACCTGAATGACATCAGACAATTAACATTCACACTCATTAGTTGCCAAGAATCAGAATGCCGACACACTCTATGACATATAGGGGAACTTCTTTGTTTACTATTTTTCCTTCATCATTAAGTCTATCATATTTATATTTCATCCATTACTGTTCTTCTCTATAAATGTCTAATTGCCCCAGAATATCCAAAAGTTTTCAGGTGTACTCTTTCAGGAAAGCCCTTCATTTTATTGTCAAATGTGTACTTGGAGTTTTTCTTGTGTGTTTACCAACACACATTTTCACCATTTGAATGTGACTGCTGAATGTGTATGATTGTCAGTGGCAGAGTGGGATAATGCCTAGTGCTGGTGTTTGTTAGGTTGAGAGTTCGAATCCTGCTAGAGCTTTAGGCTCAAGATGCACATGCTATTGGTTATTGAAGATTCACACTATTGAACAGCACCTGAATGACATCAGACAATTAACATTCACACTCATTAGTTGCCAAGAATCAGAATGCCGACACACTCTATGACATATAGGGGAACTTCTTTGTTTACTATTTTTCCTTCATCATTAAGTCTATCATATTTATATTTCATCCATTACTGTTCTTCTCTATAAATGTCTATTTGCCCCAGAATATCCAAAAGTTTTCAGGTGTATTTTTTCAGGAAAGCCCTTCATTTTATTGTCAAATATATACTTGGAGTTTTTCTTGTGTGTTTACCAACACACATTTTCACCATGTGAATGTGACTACCCAATATGTAGGATTGTCAGTGGCTCAGTGGGATAATGCCTAGTGCTGGTGTTTGTTAGGTTGAGGGTTCAAATCCCCGGTAGTGCTTTAGGCTCTAGCTCGAATACTATTGGTTATTGAAGATTCACACCATTGAACAGCACCTGAATGACATCAGGCAGTCAACATTCACACTCATCAGTTGCCAAGAATCAGAATGCCGAGACACTCTATGACATTCAGGGGAACTTCTTTGTTTACTATTTTTCCTTCATCATTAAGTCTATCATATTTATATTTAATCTATTAGTGTTCATCTCTACAAATGTCTAATCGCCCCTCCATGCTTGGAGTTTTTCTTGTGTGTTTACCAATACACATTTTCACCATGTGAATGTGACTGGCCAACATGTAGGATTGACAGTGGCTCAGTGGGATAATGCCTTGTACTGGTGATCCTTAGGTTGAGAGTTCAAATCCCACTTGAAGCATTAGTGGGTTGTGGATGTTAGCATACTACAATAGAATGCTGTTGGGTTGTGGAGGATAACACACTATAACATTTCAGCTACTTGTCAATATGGACTTGTAGTGCAAGGCAAGTATTACTGTATAATTATAAGCTGTATAATAAGCCTATAATTATTTGTTATTCTTATAATATTTGTCATTTCTTATACATATTTAGTCGGCTCTTCCTCTTGACAGAACAACTCTATATCGGTTAAGGATGTCACGCATGAAACAATGCTGCAGAAACATGAAAATACGACTTTGAGTTTAGTAGGCTATAATTTTCAGTTCCTGTTTATCTATTGCACAATGGGTAATAATTTAAAGGAATCATGTTGCAGTCTTGTAAATAGTGACCCTGCAAGATCCCTAGTCATTGCAAAATCATAGTCTGTGACTTAAAACTCTACTACTTGTCTTTAGATGTGAGAGGGTCTGAGACTGTAGTCTTTCAAAAATCTTTTCCAAATCTTTGCAAATCTTTCCAAAGTTTACCCGCTGGGAAACCCTGTAGCTCCGGAGCAGGGGCTCAGACCAGGATAAATTGTTTGCTCGCCCTCAGTTCGCTCTTTTGTTCATCTCAACCCAGCACTCCAGTGTGTCCTGCTCTCTGTGCGTCTTTGAGTTAACGTAAGTCATCACTTTAATCACCCTCACTATGACTTTTGTGATGTTTATCAGTTTGTAGAGTAGCTCTGCCATCATGTGTAAAGTTAAGGTCTTTGTTTGTTGGTTTGGTGTGTTGGAGTCCCATGTGAGAGATGATTAGGTGATGTTGGTTGACTTGGGATGTCAAGTATTGTTTAGTTGTACCTTATATAGCCTTATGATTTCAGTTTATTGTTCAAATGTCAATTGGTTTGTTTGTGAGTTGGGATCTGTACTGATTTACCCCATTTCACTGATTACTCCATTTTCTGTTTGTTTCCTCTTTGATGCAGCACACATACAAGTAAAGAACAAAAGAACAGATGAATTGAAACTCAAATAAAGTTAACTTGTGTTGCACCGAAACCTGCCATCTTCGTGTCATCACTCCATACCATTGAGCCTTCTGAGTCACACCATTGAACAGCACCTGAATGACATCAGGCAATTAACATTCACACTCATTACACACTGCTGGTGTTTGTTAGGTTGAGAGTTCGAATCCTGCTAGAGCTTGAAGCTCAAGATGCACATGCTATTGGTTATTGAAGATTGACACCATTGAACAGCACCTGAATGACATCAGGCAATTAACATTCACACTCATTAGTTGCCAAGAATCAGAATGCCGACACACTCTATGACATATAGGGGAACTTCTTTGTTTACTATTTTTCCTTCATCATTAAGTCTATCATATTTATATTTCATCCATTACTGTTCTTCTCTATAAATGTCTAATTGCCCCAGAATATCCAAAAGTTTTCAGGTGTACTCTTTCAGGAAAGCCCTTCATTTTATTGTCAAATGTATACTTGGAGTTTTTCTTGTGTGTTTACCAACACACATTTTCACCATGTGAATGTGACTGCCTAATATGTCGGATTGTTAGTGGCTCAGAGGGATAATGCCTAGTGCTGGTGTTTGTTAGGTTGAGAGTTCGAATCCTGCTAGAGCTTTAGGCTCAAGATGCACATGCTATTGGTTATTGAAGAGTCACACCATTGAACAGCACCTGAATGACATCAGGCAATCAACATTCACACTCATTAGTTGCCAAGAATCAGAATGCCGACACACTCGAAGACATATAGGGGAACTTCTTTGTTTACTATTTTTCCTTCATCATTAAGTCTATCATATTTATATTTCATCCATTACTGTTCTTCTCTACAAATGTCTAATTGTCCCAGAATTTCCAAACGTTTTCAGGTGTTCTCTTTCAGGAAAGCCCTTCATTTTATTGTCAAATGTATACTTGGAGTTTTTCTTGTGTGTTTACCAATACACATTTTCAGCATGTGAATGTGACTGGCAAAGATGTAGGATTGACAGTGGCTTAGTGGGATAATGCCTTGTACTGGTCATCCTTATGTTGAGTGTTCAAATCCCACCTGAAGCATTAGTGTTAAAATACTGTTGGGTTGTGGAGGTTAGCATACTAGAATAGAATGCTGTTGGGTTGTGGAGGTTAGCACACTATAACATTACAGCATTACAGCTACTTGTCAATATGGACTTGTAGTGCAAGGCAAGTATAACTGTATAATTATACGCTGTTTATCTTATTGACTCCGACACAGAACCCACCACCACAAATACAATTCAATTCTGTGGGAAACACTGCCTTCCATTATCAAACCCTTCATCTTATCCACAACAAATAAATAGTCCTGTAGAATCAAGTATTGTTAGAATACTGTTGGGTTGTGGAGGTTAGCACATTATAATGTTACAGCACAGGGTAATCCTAATTTTATGCATCAAATTTATTCCAATCCAACTCAAAAGTGTTGAACGACACAAAGTGAAGGTTTTATCCAGATCAAAACCAAGAATAGATTATGTGATCTAATCCAATTTCAGGATCCTTGTTTCCCTTTGAACAACCCATTTTTAAGATTTGATCCAATCCGATAGCTGAAATCCGGTAACTGAAATCCGATAACCGAAATCCGATCACGTTTCTTTTGAACAATTGTGCCCAAACAATCAAAGCATATGTAAAACTAAAAAGCTATGCCATCATGTTCGTTTTGCTCGGACCCCGTAAATCACCGCTTGCGGTTATATTTATTATTATTATTGTTATTCCACTTTTTTGCTTTCCTGTTTTTGAGGTGGTTAACATGGTCGAAAATTCTTGAAATTTGGCACACACGTCAGGTGTCACGCAACGCAGTTAGGTACAAGAGCTTGACCTCGGGTGTGGCCCAGAGACTCGCTAGCGCCCCCTTAGGTGACTGATCCCGTGGTTGGCATATATTTTGAGGTGGTTAACATGGTCGAAAACGCATGAAATTTAGCACACACATCAAGTGGTACAGTGAATAGACAGGGATAAAAGCTTGGCACCGGGCGTTGCCCAGGAACTCCATAGCGCCCCCTTACGTCACAGTGACTTGTGGTTGGCATATAGTTTTAGATACACACACCAAATTTGGTGGGTGTATGTAACTCCCAAAAACAAACAACTTTTGTATTAACATGCCATTAGCCACGCCCACAGGAAGTGAGGTAATTGAGATTTTGTGCATTGTGGATATGATCAATTTTAACATACTCCTCCTAGACGGTTGATCCGATTCATGTCAAAGTTGGTATACATGACGCCGAGATGTTCCTGATTATAAATTGTGAAGCCTTTTTTTGATATGTTGTAATTTGACGAAATGGCGAAATTATTAATTTTAATACCCTTCCACATAAAAAATAAATCTGTCATAATTCACCATGCATGGCTTGAAATGTTTTAAATTTTACAGGTCATTGAAGACCATGTTAATGATAACATTCACATGCCCATAATGCATGTTTGGCATAGCGCCACCAACTGGCAACAGAAAGAATGACAATTATACTGATGTCACATGATCAATTTGAACATACTCCTCCTAGACGGTTTGTCAGATTCATTTGAAATTTGGCAAACATTATGCCAAGATGTCGCTGATGTTAAATTGTGAAGGGATTTTTGATATGTTATATATTTGATATGATTTTAATATCTCACCACATGAAGAGGAAATGTGTCATAAATCACAGTTCATTGAATGAATGGTCTGAAACTTCTCAGGTTAATAGATATCATGATTATGATGATATTCAGACACCCAATGGGCCTGCCTGGCATAGCGCCACCACCTGGCCAAGCAGGAAATGTGTCAGAAATGCTCTATGCTTTGAATAAATGGTCTGAAACTTCTCAGGTTAATAGATATTATGATTATGATGATGTCCAGACACCCAATGGGCCTGCCTGGCATAGCGCCACCACCTGGTCAAGCAGGAAATGTGCCAGAAATGGACAATGCCTTAAGTGATTGATCTGAAAGTTTACACAAATTTTGGATATCATTATTGTGATGATATTCACATGTCTAATTTCCATGTCTAACATAGCGCCACCATCTGGCCAACCAAAAAGTGTATCAGAAATGTTCTTTGCTTAAAATGAATGGTCTGAAATTTCTCAGGTTAATATATATTATGATTATGATGACACCCAATGGGCCTGCCTTGCATTGCGCCCCCACCTGGCCAAGCAAGTACATGTGGCAGAAAATAAAATACAAAAACAAATAGCACATGCATCAAATATGTACATTTCACAAATGAACCACGTCGGTGCTTTGTTGGATTCCGACATGTCACGGCTTGCGGCCCGCAGGTGCTCGGGCCCGCCATTGCCGCTTGCGGCTATATTTATTATTATTATTAGGGCCCGAGCACCGAAGGGCTCAAGGCCCTATTGTTTTTGTAAGGATTATTAGGGGTCCGAGCAGCGTAGCTGCAGGAACCCTATTGTTTCTGTACCGTTCATTTTTTGGCCAAAATTCTGTAAAAGTCATACTGCAGCCTAAACCGTAACTCCAAAACTCTTGAAATTTTCAGGTATGGTTACCAGTACCCCCCTCTACCCATAACCCAAAATTTGGGGTACTGCACCCAAAGGTGGCGCTATTGAAAAAAAAAGTTAATTATGCTTATTTCTCCTTACCAGATTCACCTAGACTCAAAATTCCTTCAGAATATTAATCTCTAAATTCAGATGCATCTTTTTGGCCCTGGTCTTATGGTCTACAAATGTTTACTTTTTCCACAATTTCATGGAAAAGCCAAACATTATAAAAAGTTTCACACTCTTCAAAAATAATCGAATCTTCACCAAAATTCTCACAGACAATGTTTAGACCAAGCCTCACAAAAGTTATCGCTCAGAATTTTGATATTTTGTTCCATTTCAGAGATATAGGCCAATAAAGTTAGACCACTTAGGCCTTTTTTCCTAGATCACCTATATTCCTATAAACCGTAAGTCCTAGAAACTTGACATTTTCAAGTATTGTTACCAGTAACCCCCACTACCCATAACCCAAATTTGGGGTACTGCACCCAAAGGTGGCGCTCTTGTCAAAAACGCTTATTTCTCCTTACCAGATTCACCTAGACTCAAAATTCCTTCAGAATATTAATCTCTAAATTCAGATGCATCTTTTTGGCCCTGGTCTTATGGTCTACAAATGTTTACTTTTTCCACAATTTCATGGAAAAGCCAAACATTATAAAAAGTTTCACACTCTTCAAAAATAATCGAATCTTCACCAAAATTCTCACAGACAATGTTTAGACCAAGCCTCACAAAAGTTATCGCTCAGAATTTTGATATTTTGTTCCATTTCAGAGATATAGGCCAATAAAGTTAGACCACTTAGGCCTTTTTTCCTAGATCACCTATATTCCTATAAACCGTAAGTCCTAGAAACTTGACATTTTCAAGTATTGTTACCAGTAACCCCCACTACCCATAACCCAAATTTGGGGTACTGCACCCAAAGGTGGCGCTCTTGTCAAAAACGCTTATTTCTCCTTACCAGATTCACCTAGACTCAAAATTCTTTCATCATATTAATCTCTACATTCAGATGCATCTTTTTCACCCTGGTCTTATGCTCTAAAAATGTTTACTTTTGCCACAATTTCAGAGAAAAGCCAAACATCATAAAAAGTTTCACAGGCTTCAAAAATTATCAAATCTTCACCAAAATTCTCACAGACAATGTTTAGACTAAGCCTCACAAAAGTTATCAAAAGAATTTGGATACGTTGTTCCATTTCAGAGATATAGGCCAATAAAGTTCGACCACTCAGCCCATTTCTCCTATATCACCTATATTCCTATATGAGTAATTTTTTTTCTTGGATAACAACCATACAACCATCATTAGGTGGATACCATTAACAGTGCACATTTTCAGATATGTACTCTTTTTTATAAAGCCCTTAATTCTATTGTCAAATGTATGCTAGGAATTTTCTTGATGTTGTGTGTTTGCCAACACACATTTTCACCATTTGAATGTGACTGCTCAATGTGTATGATTGTCAGTGGCTGAGTGGGATAATGCCTAGTGCTGGTGTTTGTTAGGTTGAGAGTTCGAATCCTGCTAGAGCTTTAGGCTCAAGATGCACATGCTATTGGTTATTGAAGATTCACACTATTGAACAGCACCTGAATGACATCAGACAATTAACATTCACACTCATTAGTTGCCAAGAATCAGAATGCCGACACACTCTATGACATATAGGGGAACTTCTTTGTTTACTATTTTTCCTTCATCATTAAGTCTATCATATTTATATTTCATCCATTACTGTTCTTCTCTATAAATGTCTAATTGCCCCAGAATATCCAAAAGTTTTCAGGTGTACTCTTTCAGGAAAGCCCTTCATTTTATTGTCAAATGTATACTTGGAGTTTTTCTTGTGTGTTTACCAACACACATTTTCACCATGTGAATGTGACTGCCTAATATGTTGGATTGTTAGTGGCTCAGAGGGATAATGCCTAGTGCTGGTGTTTGTTAGGTTGAGAGTTCGAATCCTGCTAGAGCTTTAGGCTCAAGATGCACATGCTATTGGTTATTGAAGAGTCACACCATTGAACAGCACCTGAATGACATCAGGCAATCAACATTCACACTCATTAGTTGCCAAGAATCAGAATGCCGACACACTCTATGACATATAGGGGAACTTCTTTGTTTACTATTTTTCCTTCATCATTAAGTCTATCATATTTATATTTAATCAATTAGTGTTCATCTCTACAAATGTCTAATCGCCCCTCCATACTTGGAGTTTTTCTTGTGTGTTTACCAATACACATTTTCACCATGTGAATGTGACTGGCCAACATGTAGGATTGACAGTGGCTCAGTGGGATAATGCCTTGTACTGGTGATCCTTATGTTGAGTGTTCAAATCCCACCTGAAGCATTAGTGTTAACATACTGTTGGGTTGTGGAGGTTAGCATACTAGAATAGAATGCTGTTGGGTTGTGGAGGTTAGCACACTATAACATTACAGCATTACAGCTACTTGTCAATATGGACTTGTAGTGCAAGGCAAGTATAACTGTATAATTATACGCTGTTTATCTTATTGACTCCGACACAGAACCCACCACCACAAATACAATTCAATTCTGTGGGAAACACTGCCTTCCATTATCAAACCCTTCATCTTATCCACAACAAATAAATAGTCCTGTAGAATCAAGTATTGTTAGAATACTGTTGGGTTGTGGAGGTTAGCACACTATAATGTTATAGCACAGGGTAATCCTAATTTTATGCATCAAATTTATTCCAATCCAACTCAAAAGTTTTGAACGACACAAAGTGAAGGTTTTATCCAGATCAAAACCAAGAATAGATTATGTGATCTAATCCAATTTCAGGATCCTTGTTTCCCTTTGAACAACCCATTTTCAAGATTTGATCCAATCCGATAGCTGAAATCCGGTAACTGAAATCCGATAACCAAAATCCGATCACGTTTCTTTTGAACAATTGTGCCCAAACAATCAAAGCATATGTAAAACTAAAAAGCTATGCCATCATGTTCGTTTTGCTCGGACCCCGTAAATCACCGCTTGCGGTTATATTTATTATTATTCCGCCATGGAAGTCTATGGCAGCCCATAGAACCGTCTGGTCAAAAGTTGTGAAATTTGGCACACTGATTGAGGACAGTCCCATGTTTAATGTCACCAAGTTTCATAACGGCACCTCAAGCGCTCTAGCGCCACAAACAGGCCAAAGTTGGACATGCGTTCACGCACGTAACTTTTGACCCGTAGGATTGATTCTCAAAAATGAGGTATCATTGGAATCCTTGGATCAAGCCGAGTTCAACGCACCCTATGACGTCATTTTCCGCCATGATGGATTTTCCGCCATATTGGATTTTATCGAAAGTGAAACTAAAGTTTCACGCCTCACATAGTTTGTCCGATTTTCACGAAACTTAGTACATATGATCTTCAGACCAAGCCGCACAAAAGTTATCCAACAGATTCTTCAAATTCAAAACCGTTCGCCCGTAATATCCAATTGAAATTGGTGGCGAAGCCGCCAAACAGGAAGTGACCTCATATCTCAGCAACCCTTTCATCTATCATAACCAAACTTAGTAAATGAACTCATGACCCTATCAGGAGGAGGCTCAAAAAATCTGGTGACCTTTGACCTCTAGGGGGCGCTGTAATTAAGAAAAAAGCCTATTGGCCTGTAGCTGCTGTTGTGCTTAGAATTAAAACGCACTAGTGGTGTCTGACAATACTGTGGAAGGTCCTTAGGCCGACCCATGCCAACTTGTGATGTCATCGTAATTGATTTGGTCGCCATATTGGATTTAATCAAAAACATGAATAAGTATTCGCAAGTCACAAATTTCAGCTGATCCTCACCAAAATTGGCAGAGACCATCTTCAGACCATGCCTTATCAGTGTATTTTTTTCTGGAACAATTGACAGAAGCGTTCGCCTGTAACAGCCAATCAAAATTTGCGGCGAAGCCGCCAAACAGGAAGTGAGCTCATATCTCAGCAACGCTTTCATGTATCAAAACCAAACTTAGTACATGGCCCTCAGGACCAACCAGGAGGACGCTCAAGAAATGTGGTGACCTTTGACCTCTAGGGGGCTCTGTAATTGGCAAAAATGTATTTTGGCCTGTAGTTGCTGCATTATTCTGCAATGCAGGTCAATGCCAGCCCATAGAACCGTCTGGTTCATCCTGATGATGCACAAATAAGTTGGTGACCTTTGACCTCTATGGGGGCATTGAAATTACAGCAAGCATGATCATATCTCAATCGATCTTTTATTTTTGATGTGAAACTGATGATAGCGAGTTCCATCAAGTTCATTCTAATGCGTGCGTGCAAGGGTGGGGCGGGGTGGGACGGGCAGTGGCGGTGGGTTGGCTGGGTGAGGGGGCGGCGACACTCAGCCCTGGTTCAGCCCCACAAAATCAGTTATGTTTTGATGTGAAACTTGACCTTGTAACTCAGCCATTCTTGGGTTGTTTGACATGGAACTTGCTGTGACTGCTTAATGCTATATGCCTGATGCCACGGCATTGAGTTGCATGGCAAATCTGGCCTGCTGAACTGCCTGCTTGGCCCCCACATTGCTGCTTGCAGCTATATTTCAATCTGTACTTCAGTCCTTTTTTAAATTCAGGAATGTAAATTCCTATTTCACAATGACCATTTTGGTCTTTTGATCCATCAGTGAAAATTTTAATAAAACCATAAAATGAAGAGGATAGATATCTTTCACTATAATTTGCAAAACTCTGATCATCAGAGTATTCCCTCTTTTCTTTCAGTATTTTTCTATATTAAAGGAATTATCCGGAGTAAAATGCACTTTAGATCGATTTCCGGATGATTGGGGGTACATACGTTGAGTTGACATCAAAATTATGTCATTCGGATGTGTTTTGAGAAAGTTCGATTGTACCGTTTTCAGTCACAACTCGTAGCCTGGAAGTGAGCGGGGCATTTCAATTGCGCCGCTACAAAACGATATTTTTATACCTCTTCTACAGTTCCAAACAACATAACACTTACGTGGTAGTGAGTAGAGGGTCCCTAAAGCCAAACCGAAGTATCCCGAGGTCTTTATGTGGTCGAATAGAGAGTCCAGAATGAATTTCATCAAGCCAGTACCTTTCCGGAAATGTTGCCATCTTGAGGGGAAAGTCCGTAGGAGTCTTATTGCTGTGCTCTGGAAATTCACAATTTCGTCGCCGTTTTAAAAAAAAAAAAACATAGTCCAGTCCATACAACTTCATTTCAATTTCGAAAGAAATACTGGACTATGTTTTTTTTTTTTTTTTTAAACGGCGACGAAATTGTGAATTTCCAGAGCGTGTTACAACACACTCAGCAATAAGACTCATGTCGACTATAGATATCATGTCGACTTTAATCTCGACGTGTTGACATTAAACTCAACATTTTGAGAATAAGTTAGTTTGGAGAGAGAACGACCGCTCGGGACGATTGAAAGGGAGGACGAATGAAACAGTTTTCTTCGAGTGTAACAATGATTAGACATAGGCCTGTAGGCCTATCATGTGGACAAAACATAGAACATATTAACCTCCGTTGCTCAGCCAAATACTTTCCTGTTAGGTCCTTATCACGGAGTTACAGGCGATAAATGGTCAAAAGTAGCCTAAACGTCATTAGCGGCTCATTTATTTATTGTAGGCCTATTATTAAAGAGTTTTTCTCATCTAAAGGTTCAACTTCATGCTGATGCACTAGACTAGGCATACTTGGCGCTCTCCCTGATTCTTAGCCTTTCACATTGCTTGTAATGGATGCAAAACAGCCTATTGCTGAATGTCTATGGAGGGACGAATTAAGCTGTCCTCCCGACCACCCCATGTACTAGGCTAGTAGCCTACAGTAGGGGAGACCGGGGCTGGTTGGAACAAGGGCAGGTTGATACACTGTTAATATCCAGGCTACTAGAGGGAGCTGCAAAAAAATTCCAACACTAAACTGACGGCCTTATTGAGTAGAGTAAACTCACGTATGTAACTGGTCTCCAGGTCATTAACCCTTTAGGTGAGAACAACTTTTTGATTTTGTAGTGTCAAAACTTAGAATATGCACCTCCCACTAAATACATCCTAGAAGGGTAATAGTTAGGGATATATAAAAAATATTCATTATAATTGATTGCTAGGGGACTCATCTATAATTTAAAATGAAGTTTAAAAACCTGAGGTGACCGATATTAGCAGGCTAACAGCATTGGTGCAAAAAAGTTTGACCTAATGTGGGCGGGGCAGGTTGGCACACTGATTTTGGGGTTGGTTGGCACATACATTCTCTATGGCTATTTTGTGACAAATCTATAAACTTTGTATTTTACATATAAAAACATCATCAATCTTTATTTTAACATTGTTATTGTAATTACTGAACATAGTTTTACATTTGGAAGCATTTCAGACATTTTTAAACATTTGAAGTAAAAAAAAATCGGTAGGGACCAAATTGGTCTTGACGGTGGGCCCTACTGAAGAAAAACACACAGAAAAGAAATCAGCAAAGCCCTACAGGTAGTGATATAGATGAGCACTTCAAACAAAAGCAAAAGGAGTACTGCAAAGGACTATAACATAGGTGTTCCAACCAACCCCGACTACATGTGCCAACCAACCCCGTGCATGGGGCAGGTTGGAACACGTGCACAACACCACTTTAATCATATATAACTCAAAACAAGGGATCATTTGTTGACATTGAATGTATACATTTTGTAGCTGAGATCCCAAGCTTTCAGTTAATCACAATTTGACCATTTCAACGCATTGTAAGACGGAGAAATATAACCGAGAGTGAAAAGTGTTCCAACCAGCCCCGGTCTCCCCTACATGCACACATGCATAAATAAAGTATAAGCACACATATTCCCTCACGGGATCAAAATAGTATATATGCTTATGCTATAGGCTACCTGTGTTTATAGCCTCCTATATTTATTGCAGGTGAGACATGGAAAAGCAGTTTTAGAAAAATGAGTTTTGCCATGCTATGGAGAGTGGGTCATGAAGGGCAGTTATTTGGATGTGCGGTGGCCTTACCCACGTAAAACAGAGTGAAATAACATTTTGTACAGAAACATTATATCTTTGGATACATGTATTATTCTAGCTATATAGCCTAAACGGCATAGTGCATGGTATTTCCATAACCGCGAGATACAGCACTTCACGATGACGGCAATGAGTAGGCCTAGTTAACAGACAAGACGCAATCTATCTAATATCTGCAATCTAACAATCTATCTGAAATAACACCTATTTGAAGCCCATTATTCAAGTAACATATTTGTGTGTTAGTGTAGGCTACATAGCTTAAACTGTGTAGGCTATTTTTAAACTGTATTGTGAGTTTATGTCAGCATGTCGACTTTAAAGTCGACACGTCGAGATTAAAGTCGACATAACATTTCAAATTTATTCTCGAAATGTCGAGTTTAATGTCGACATGTCGACTTTAAAGTCAACATGTCGAGTTTAATCTCGCCATGGCAAAAATATTTGTTTTCTTCATGTGTGGCCCTAATACTCCGTCGTAGGTTCCACATGAGGGCGCTCACGAATAAGCGCAGAATTAATGGAGGTCTATGGAGCTGTACCCCTCAAATCCACTTTACTCGGGATATAATATTTTGCCCAGAAATTTGAATGTTGCATGCGAAAGAGGGGAGAGAGAAAATACACACCGCTGAGTATTATATTTTTTGAGTCACTTATTTGTTCTAAAAAGCCTTTCACAGTGTTTCCTCTATGTTGATTTGGTAGTGGCGGCCCGCCACGGTTTAATTTTCTTCCCCCACGGTATCAGAAATGGGACAGACGCACAATAGTCGCAGTTGCCTTTTAAATGATCCTGCCGACATTATGCACCCCCCGTTGGCAGCCGCTAACATTGCAATTTAACAACAAGCAGAACTATTCAGAGGTTTGGGGCTGTCCAGTTTACCTCCACATAGTGTGTGGATGTGCTTATTGTCCAAACGTTTGCTTTCTTCTGAGTGACTCACTATTAAACAACACCTCCACCAAAAAAGTCACCGCGGTGGGTCCGTTTTAATAAGACAACGTTCAACTTGTCAGTTCTGACAGCTCACGTCCTGATATCAAACATCTGTAAACATTAAAACGATAAGTGAGTCACTAATATAATACAAATTGGAAATAGTCTATAGATGTAGTAATAGATGTAATGATGTTAAAATAAATAGTTGTGTTGTATGACACGGAAAAGTTTATTTTTTAATAATTTGGGCTACACAGACGCACAAAGGCCGCACGACCTAAACGTTTGTTACCCTTGTTGCTAAATGTGAAAATTAGCAAAAAGAAGTGCAACCATTTTTTTAACTTTTCTTACGAATTAGGCTACAGAATGCTTAGCCTAGGCCAGGGGTGGGCAAACTGCGGCCCGCCGAGCATTTTCATCCGGCCCGCCGAGCATTTCATTTGGTTATCAGGCTGCTCGCTATTTTTTTCCTGCGATAGAGACGACGTTGGTTAGCCTTACTGCAAACTGCTTTTCACTCTCCTTAGAGAACGTTCGCAATGTCAATGTCAAAACATCATGTTAAATCGAGATAACATCATGTTAAACTAAGTTAACTCCTTTGCAGCAGATCTAACGTGAACATTATGTGATCCATTTAATTGGGAAAGCGTCTGCACTCACGAGAGGGAGAGAGCCGCAGGTTCCAGCTGGCTTGTCATTGTTGATAATTGATATATCCTTCTTATAAGAAACTTTTAAAAGGAAATCATGAAGGCAACAGTAGTTCCCACTACTGACCATTTAAAAACTGTGAGAGGGCCCAGCCGTAGGTACAGCACTAGCCATAGCGGAGCAGGCAGAAGATCGATCATTGAGAAATAAACGTGAATTAAAGCGACAGTGCACAATTTATACATTTGTTAAACTGCATAAAATTAGCAGTATTTTTAAGCAATTCATATTTTAAAAGAAATACTTTTCATACTAAATTATAGGCTATAAAAAAATATATTTTATATTTTTTTATGTATGTGTCGTGGGGGGGGGGGGGGGGTTGTTTTGGGGCCTGCCCCCACTGCTTAAAAAAATCCTAGAGGAAACACTGTTTCAAATGCGTCAATGACGTCATTCATTAGCAGAAAGCTAGTGTGTTGTGGGCAACAACGACCCAACCTGTAAGAAATCGAAAGGATGTAAGTACTCGTTCATTCAACTTTTGACCTATAATCCATAGTGAGCTTGCAGAAACCACAATCAAATCTTCGATTTTTCAACGACAACCAGGTGAAAGAGACAAATTTAGCCGTCTAGCTCCATAGACCCCCATTGTTTTTGCACTTATTCGTGATCGCCCCTAGCGGAACTGCAACAGATTGCAGGTACAATGGAGTTAATAGGGAGTGATCCGGCTCTCCGTGAACGGGCACTGGCCAGACGGTGTCTTCTTCTTCTTCTTCTTTCGGTTTAATGGCGGTTACAGGCGCATACCGCCACCTACAGATCAATATGTTGCCAATGCAGGTTAAGGCATCTCAGCAAAAATAACTAAATAAAGAAAATAAAAATAAAATAAAATAATGCCCGAAAAGGGTATAACTTTTGAACGACATTAGTTACAATACAAACTTGATATCTTTTTCAGCTTAATTGATCATGGGAAGCACATAGGAATGTTAATATTTATGACCTGGTGCATCTGGACCATGGAGGTATTATATATAACTGGAGAGAGTGACTAAGTCCCGCCCCCATTCATTTCAATGGACCATGCTAGGCTAACTACTTCAGCCAAAAAAGTTTGAAATTGACCGCAGCCATCTTTACAAAAATGGCGTTTCATGGCTTCATGGTTTCAATTTCCGGCACCAGCTAGAATTAGCCTATTAGATTCCACGTTACAGACGGAGACAACGTAAGGCACAACGGTATGTCGTTGATGAAGATTGGACATTCCCTCAGAGGAAAAGAAGTTGTTCGGGAACGCGCTTCACCTTGTTATAAGCGCAAATTTATTAAATTGGTTGGGATAACATTTTGGGAATGGTGGTAGAAGTTTGCCCTGTCTCTGAAGTCCTAGGTTATTTAATGTGATGTTCATATGTGATAATAAGTCAGTGAGGATAGGAGCAGGCTTCACTCAATTTGTCTATTTCTAAACTTTAAGAGTGCTGGCCTGGATAGTTATACATACAAGAAAAATAGGAGAGAGGCCGCACTATGCATACATACTCTTTTATTTGCACATACGCGTTTCGGCGTGTGCCTTCTTCAGTGTGCAGACTGAAGAAGGCACACGCCGAAACGCGTATGTGCAAATAAAAGAGTATGTATGCATAGTGCGGCCTCTCTCCTATTTTTCTCATATGTGATAATAAACAATGCGAATCAATATTGAGTCACTTTAGGCTACACAAATAATGAACCCTAAATGCTATATTTGGACAGGTTGTATTACGCAATAGGCTAGCCAACGAAAATTACTAAAATTAAGTAGACATATGGGATGTAAGAAACTTGTGGATAGCTGAAATATTTGCTGCACCCAGTGTCCATTTGCAGCTTGTTAAACCCGGTTAAACCTAGGCTACATTTGCAGGCAGACAAAATGAAGCCAACGCAAGTTGGACTTACCGATAAGCGCACATCCCTCGGGTATTGTGGTTCGCGCAGGCAAAGAGTCTGCAACTGTTGTTGGATATTTGGCTTTTGCCTCGACTGGCAGCCTGGTCATTTAAATCAAATGCATAGCCTAATCATGTCAATGTTGCAAGAAAGCAAACTAAACTAGAAATGCAATTACAAGGAATTACCAGTGCATGAAAATGCTAAAGTTGTGATGTAAAATATCATGTATAGTTAAAACAGATAATACAGAGATGGTTACTACGGTGATGCTAGGATAGACATGGTGGTTGCATAGCTTAATAAAAGTTAGACTGTAGATAGTTTAAAAGTTGTTGATAGACAGTAGATAGTTTAAAAGTTGTTGATAGACAGCTAGTTTAATAGATAGTTTAATGATAGTTTAAAAGTAGACCGTTTAAAAGTTGAAGGTAAATAGTTTAAAAGTTGTTGACAGACTGGAAGTTTAATGAATGTTGATATTCAAATAGTTTAATGGCTGTGTATAGGTAAATATTTGACGATAACTGAAAGTTGAAATGGCTCTAATGTTTGCTAGCAGTTATGCTAAGATTTTTAACTATGCTAACCATGCTACTTAGCTAATGTTTTATAGCAGTGCTAGCAATGCTAACCATGCTACTTAGCTAACGTTTTCTAGCAGTTTTGATAAACATGCTAACTATGTTAGCAATGCTAACTATGCTAACCATGCTACTTAGCTAACTTAACTAACGTTTTCTAGTAGTTTTGTTAAACATGCTAACTATGCTAGCAATGCTAACATGCTAACGATGCTAATTATGTGACTTAGCTAACCTAGCTAATCATTTTTAGTAGTTATGCTAACTAGCATGGTAACATGCTAACTATGCTAACCATATTACTTAGCTTACTTGGCTAATAATTTTTAGTAGTTTTGTTAAAAATGCTAACAATGCTAACTATGCTAACCATGCTAACTAGCTACAGTGGGTAGGAGTCATAGTTGATGACAAGTAACAGTTACAATGGCTGAACAGTTAAAAGGTTCAGTAGTTTAAAGGGTTAAATTGTTTAATAGTGAAATATTGTAGTGGGGACTTATTTTGAAACAGTTTTTGGCAGAGGAAGCAGTTGAACAGGATGTGTAGTCTTAATAGGGCCAGTTTGTATGCTTAAAGCCTGAGACTGGCAGTTGATCCAGGTGGCCTGAACACCTGCCATAGGATTCTAATTGCTTAACGGCCGTATTATGATGTCATAATCGGCAATGTTAAGTCTATGGGGATTTTTAAAAAGTTTTTCTTTAATAGTTTAAAAAGTATAAAAGTTTCAAAGTTGAAAAGACATACCAACCTGATCTGTTTGAAGACCTACGTTACAAAGTTTGAATGAAGTTTCTAAGTTAAACTGTTCAAGAGAAATTGCGTACGGAAAAAGTGGTAAGCGGAATAAGAAGAAGAAGAAGAAGAAGAAGAAGAAGAAGAAGTTGCCTAGGAAGAACAGTACAGTGCATTTTCATGCACTGTAATAAGTTGTTGCCTAGGAAGAACAGTACAGTGCATTTTCATGCACTGTAATAAGTCATTGACATTTGTTTAGTTTTAAATCACTTGGGGAGACATAGGTTACATCCAGATGTTGTGTTGTCATGGACTCCAGGTAGGAACTACAGCCTGTGCGTTTTAAAATAGTTTTCATGCACAACGGAAGTAGGCTAATAATTGGATATAGGTCATTGCATCTGCTAAAATGTATGGTCATAGTCAGCTACCTTGTCAACCCACACATAAGGCAAATAATAGCCTAATGTGACAACATTTACATTTTTCTTTTATTAACGACAAAGTCCGGTATAATACAGACTAAACCATGTAGGCATTAAGTCAAATATCAGTAGCTTAATCCAAGTAGTTAGTTGTTTTATTTGTCGTCTTCCAGAAATCCAAACCAACATGGACGTGCGAGGACGCTCGTGCCCAACACTAAACTCGTGCATGAGCTGTCATCTACCAATCAGCATGTGCAAACTGGTGCCGGAAGTTGCAACCATGTAACGCCTTGTTTTCAAAAATGTCGGCGGCCAAATGCCATGCTAACTGGCTGATGCTAACCCTTCAAATCCTGACCCCCTGACCTGATATTCCTCCTATTCCAATATGGCCGCTGTCCAAAAAAGCAGTTTTGGCTGTAGTATGGGGCTTTACACGCCATCCCATCTACAAGCACCAAAGATGGCTCAAAAGCTATAGCCGAATCCCTTTCAGGCGATGGCCATATTGGAATGGCCACCATCTTGGTCTCAGGCACCATTGGCTCGGGCGTCCTGCTAAATCATTCCAGCATGCCCTCAGCTGCATCCGTGCCAAAGTTGGTGCTTGTAGATAAATTGGCGAAAACAATGGGGTGTAAGGCCCAATACTACAGTCAAAACTGCTTTTTTGGAGAGCGCCCATATTGGAATTTGGATGATTAAGGCATATACTGGGTAGGGCTGGGACGGTATGGATGTTTTCTTGCCGCGGTCGGAAAACAAGAAATTACCGTGGTTTCGCGGTATAGGGGAGCGCGGGGCACAAAGTAACGCGGGGTTAAATGTAACACGGACTTTTTCCCTATTTGCAGGGGGTTGATCGAGGCATGCTATTGGTCAGTTAATCACATTGATATGAGACGGTGTTCCACAAATTTTCAGTCAGTATGGACGTGTTTCCACGTAGATCTGCAGCAAAACGCCTTTTGAAGACATCAACCTAAATGTCTAGGTGGTACTTGTCTTAACATTACTGAGTTGTGGGTGCAGCTCACTGACTCCAATCTTCTATCATCTTAATAACCGTCTTGTAGGCTAAAAATGAACACCGTTTTGAAACATATAGCCAACTCATAGCAGGAGCTAGTTTATCTTATAACAAACGTGACCCAGCGGGGTTAGTTGTAACGCGCTGTTACAACTAAGCCACTCATACTGTACAATGATGTTGCAATACAAAAATATGCGCGTATTAGTGTTAGTTTAGTTAGTTTTTGTGATGTTTTGCATTTTGCCTCATGTGTTTTCAGGTTTGAGGGCTTTTCTTGGCAGGATTGACCTTGGTTAGACTCTTTGCTTCCATTGGCGCATATTTCTCATGTTATTTCTCCGTATAGAAAATAAAGTCAATTTTCGACACACGTCTGTTGTTAATTCATGACTTATGTATCATAAATAGTCAGATCCTATTCTATCATACACATTCAGATACATTTATTGAATTCATTTAATTAAAAACAGCCGTTGGGATGAGTGTTACAACTAACCCCGCATATGGGGCAGGTTGTAACATTTCACCTATCGCCACTCTCGGTGGAATTGTAAAAGAACAGTAGCTCCTACCCAGCTAACAATTTATGGTTTCCAAAACGTTCTGGGAACCATAGTTTTTGGTTTCGGAAACGTTAGTTTTTGGTTCCCAAACGTTACCCTAAGGTTAGTTTTTGAGCAAGTTTTGGTTCCCATGGAAAGTTTGCTGAACGTTCCGGAAACGTTAGTTCTTGGTTATATAAAACGTTCCCTGAACGTTCCCCTAACGTTATCTAAAGGTTGCAAACTTTAGAGAACCTTCCCCTAACGTTCCCCAACCGTTGCAAACTTTAAAAAACCTTCCCCTAACGTTCCCTAACTGTTCCCATAACGTTCCCTAACATTTAGGGAACGTTCCCTTCCCTAAATATTGCAACCTTTAGGGAACCCTCCCCTAACATTGCAACCTTTGCATACCAATTACTTTAAACAGCACGAGCAGGAATGCATTATTATATATTAGCAGGAAAGAATGAACAGGCAAAATCGATGGAACTTATAACTTTAATATAAAATTATCAAAAGACAAAAAAAAAACAATATAAAAGGCCTCACTGTATATATATATATATATATATATATACACTGTACAATAGACAACAATATACATTGTGGCAGATACCAACACAATATACAAAGACATAATACCAATACAAGTACACATGGAGTGGGCTGTTGAGTGCAAAGTAATAGTGCAAATGTAGAGTGCAAGACGTATATTGGAATGATAAAGTAAGTAATGTGCAGGTGTGGTCAAAGTGGGGATGACTCCACTTATCCACAGAGTGATAACAGTGCGAAAGAAGCTGCTCCTGTGTGTGGTTGTTTTTGTGTGTAAAAAATACAATTGCTGTAATACAAAAAAATACTATAGCTTTGATAGACAATACTATAGCTTTAATTAAAGAAAAATACAAAAGGTTTAATACAACAACAAAAAAATACAAAAGCTTTAAAAATAATTAAAAAAAAATAGAGCTCCAGTCCTTCAAGTCCGAGTCGAGTCTCAACAAGATCAGTCCTCAGCTTGCCTAAAAAGAAAAAAAAAAGTTTGATGTCATACTAAGAATGAACATGTTGAAAAAAACAAGACAAAGTGCCTTACTAACAACCCTTTTTTTTCTGATCACAAAAAAAGTAGTTTTCCCATTCCTTTGATTGTTATGAACAAATTTCAATTTACCGTCTGTGTGGGGCAAACTTCAGTGCTAGCCCAATCAGGTCCTCCGCCTCTGCAGCATTTAGCGCAGGGAAGTTTTTCTGGGCCGCAGCTATAGTAGAAATCAACAAATGAGAAAAGTTAAGTCAAATTAAAACTTCTTATCAGCCAAGTTAAGCATAATACTGATGTGAACAATAAAATAACACCTGCCTGTTAAAACCCTGCAGAGGGTTAGGTCCTGAAAGGATTTCTTGGCCTTCCTGCCCCGCAGGCTGTACTCCTTTAGAACGTTGTTGGTTGCCACCCACCGTAGCATACGACGGATGGCAGCACCTGGAGTCAACCCTCCAAGGGACGCCAAGAAAAGTAGCTGTAAAACATAGAAATACAAATTATATAGAACAACATATAGAAAGTGGAGAGCTTATACAATCTCATATTGTAAGTCAGTTCAGTTATAATGATTTGAATTTATGCAATTACATAGTGTTTATCTTAAGGGCAGGACTATGGCCATTTAATTACCATTTTGTTCCTCCTCTCCTGGTTACCAAGACTCTGGTCCAAGTCTTGCAGCTCGGTGACTGTCGAGCAGGGGGACAGCAAAAGGTCTTCAACCGGAGCAGAGGGAAGTGACTGTGAGCCCCTTAAGAGGCTGAGCACCTCCTCGATCTTGCCCTCAATCAAGTCGATTCGCTGTGCCATGCGGACCATGGATGTCCTCACAGCTATGGAAAAGTTGATAGTGTTAGTTGTTATACATTATAAAATTACATATGTAAACAAATTAAGCGAGTCTTCTTACCTCTCATTTCCATCTCGATGGCTGAGTCACCTCCCTCTGTGCGAGGAGTCACCTCCCTCTGTGCGACGTGTTCTGCTATTTACAACCAAAAAAGTTAAGTTACACTCAAATCCCTTGTCATGAAATTGCATTTAATTGGAAATGGAAAATTCAAAGCCGCTGTACCTTCAACTGGCACCCAAGTCCTGGATGGAGGGCATTTTGTTCCTCCTCTCCTGCAGCTCAGTGACTGTCGAGCAGGACGACAGCAATATGTCATCGACTGGAGCAGAGGGAGGTGACTGGGAGCTCCTTAAGAGCATGAGCAGCTCATCCATCTTCTCCTCAAATGCGTCCATTCGCTGTGCCATGCGGTAATGGTTGTCCTTATTGCTATGGAAAATGGATGGTGTTAGTTTTAGTTGTTAAATACATTATATACCTGCATATGTGAACAAATTAAGTGAGTCTTCTTACCTCTTATTTCCGTCTCCATGGCCAAGCCACCTCCCTCTGTGTGATGAGTCACTTGTGCTGTTTACAACAACAAAAAAAGTTACTTACTCTCAAGTTCCTTGTCATGAAATTGTATTTACTTGGAAATGGAAAATTCAAAGACACTGTACCTTCAACTGGGTCCCAAGATGAAGTGGCAGGCGTTATAATAGACCCATCCAGCTCTGGGCAATGAGCTGGTTGCCTGTGTGGTGTTGACTCATCTAAAAAGAAAGTAAATATGAATATTGGTCAGTTAATTTATGGTAGGTTTCTTGCACATGACATTTGCAAAAGATAAACCTATGCTGTTACATTAAACAATCGCTAAAAAGAAAAACTCACATGCAGGTGGTGGAGGCAGTGACATCTGCTGACCTAATAAAAGGCAGGAAGAGACAAATACATCAGAACAGTAACATGATATGCACTAGGTTAATAAACATGAATGTCAGTAGTTCCATGGTAGGAAATATGACTCAACTGGTTTTCTTAAATAATACATGTATAAATGTTAACTTACAGACAGGGCTTCCAGGCACACGCACCATCCTGGAATGCTTTCTTGCTTGCGGAACGGATTCATCTGAAATAAAAGACCATACAATCTGCACTGATTGCAAAAAGAATATTTGAATTGTGCAAATAATGTAGTCTGTATTTAAGAGGTCTTACCATCACGTGACCATGCACTGCCTTTTGTGGACGCTCGCATCTTCTTCCGCCTCAATGCTAGAAGTGTCCATCAGCCGCTGACATTTTTCCATAGCTTTGGTGTATGAATCTACGTTAAGAGAACAACGTTTTTGTGAGCCAGTAGTAGAGCAAAGCAGTATTTCCATATAGAGAAAACTATTATTGATAGTATTGCAGCAATCAGTCATCTGTACACAACCAGATTTTCTTGACTGGATATTTGGCCCAGCTTTTGACTTGATTTTTGTATTGTAGCCCAGAGAATTTCTAATGGGGAGACACAGCATCCATAGAAATGCATGGGCTTAGTTTGTAAAGCCAGTATGGCAGCTGTGTATAGCCTACTACACACATTCCGCCCCTTCCTGTATGCTTCCCAACAGACCTCTGAAGTTTGCCTACAAAAAGGAACCAAAACTGCCATCTTTGCCTATAAGGAGATCAGGGTGTTAATTTAACCTAACTACCTATGACAAGTTACATTGCAAGTTAGGTCTGGGGTAGCAAAAATCTAAGTTGCTGTCTTAACGTAGGCCTGTTGAAGATCACAGTTAGCCTACCACTCGAAGGCAGAGGACAAACGTGTGTTGAGCAAAATGTCTGCATTTCAGACTTCTTCGTCCCCGGGAGAGTGCAATAATTCTCTCCCCATGTTATTTTCCCATAGCAAAAATTGCAAGATAGGCTACCGGATCTCAGCTTTTTGAAGGCAAAATTCAGAGGTCTATTCACTTGAATCGTCTATCCGATCAACTGTGTTACAAAATGGCCGCCGACAGTGTACTGTAGCCTATACATTATCAGAGCCCTTCTAAGGATTATTAGACATTCTCTGACATTATCTATAGCCATCTCTATGGCTCTAGTGTAGCCTACATATGCAGGACTGTTCAGTAGGTTATACCAACTTAAAAAGCATCACCATCTCAGTATACCCACTTAAAATAGACTAGGATACATTTGGGGTTGATCACAGTATAGCCTACCCACTACAGCTAACTAGCCTACATCACAGTAGCCTAGATCCAGCTACATACAGTAGGCCTATATCCACTAGCCTACACCACTGCTGCCGAGTGACTTGCCTAAAAGGACTGACTGTACACTAAAACTAATTAAAAGAAACGGTAGCCTAGTGCTATTATTTGTAACATCAACGCGAGCAGGTTAACACGATGACACAAAACATACAATGCTGCAAAACATAACACGTTGAGAACAGCTCAAACAAAGACGAACGAGCAATGTGCTCTGGTAAATTACAAACTTGGCAGAATCGGAATATAACAAAGCCCTACAAGTGAAAGGACTTAAGGTTAAACCTCAAACTCTTGCATTACAACCACTAGGCCTACATCATGAAACTGTAACATATTTCACTTACTTTCGTGAAATCGAATTCAAGACGAGTGTAATCCATTCCAAGACTTCTTCCAGCGGCGTTCAAGAATCACGGAATTCAAACAGAGCCCGTTTTTCGGAAGTCAGGACAAGACTTCAATCGATCACCTGAAAGCAGAGGCGCTGTCTTCCCCCTACTGGCGTGGGGGTAGGCCTACGTGTAAGGGAGAGCCTGTCTGATTGAACTGAAGTGAATTGTGAAATGAAAGAAGTGAATTTTCTTAGTTGTGAAAAGTGTTCTATTGATAGATTTTTGTTTAAAGTTCACCTAATACGTAAAAAAAAGCACAAAAGTATATATTTTTTATTTAGTAAAATTGATATTAGCCTAAAATAAATATTATCTTGATATGATGTTTACCTTACTTAGATTTTATAAGACCAATCATTTGAGTGGATCTAAATCAAGTGACTGCAAACATTTTGTATCTTACTTCAAAAACTGAAATGGAGCTTGTGTTAGTATCGACTATAGCTGTTATTGTCTCCAGTTTCTAAAGCTGATAGAGGCGCAATCAATCACACAATGCCAACACATTTAACACGGCATGGAATTGGAATGAATAGAGACGCATTACCATTGACGTCATTGCCACCTAATCAGAAGCCTCGAATGCAAATAATGTAAAATGTGTGAATGTAAAATGGTAATGGTAGGCTACAGGAACAAATGAAACATGTTCTGAATGTATTCTAGTGATAGCAGAAAACTATTATAAAAATATTTTATATTTTATTTACCGAAGTATTATTGTTTGTTTAATCCAACGTGAAACTGCAATCGGTTCTGAATGCAGACCAGGCGTCTTCCCCCTACTGGCGTGGGGGTGCACTCAGAACAACCAAAAACAACCAATAACAACTAAACGGGAACGTTGTGTGAAGGTACTGTGCAACCACAGGAAAACGTTTTGGTTGGTTGGTTCCCTTAACGTTTAGGAACGTTAAGAAACCCTTAGGTAACGTTCCCTAACCGTTAGTTTTTGGTTTGGTTCGAACTACCCTTTAGGGAACCATACACTAACGTTCCCGAACGTTCCCTTAACGTTTTGTGTTAGTGGGGTACAAACAAACTTCCAGTGCATATGTGTAACAGAGATATGCATGTTGCTTGTTAAAAAGTATAACTAGTGAAACTCAAATGATTTTAGAATTATTTAGCCATAACCAAAAAGTGTTACTTTGTGCCCCGCGCTCCCCTACCCGTGAAACAAAAAAAATATCTGATTGGGGGTTATGGATTATGAATTTTGTGCCGCCATCAGCCATCACAGCCAATTAAACTTTAGACAGCCACAGCAACTTTGCAGTTTATCAACAAGGCTATCACGATTTTAGAACTGCTACATTCACGATGCTTATGCTAATGTTACAATGATAGGCTACCGCACGTTTTAATGGCTGCATCAGGTTGTAACAAAGGTAGGTCCTAGGCTATTTTTTACAGTCTATGGTCCTAGGCTAACCTAGGCCTACATGTTGCTGTTAAGTTAAATTCTTAACAAACTAGAACATATTTTTTAATTCTTTCATGGAGTAAACATGTATGACTCCTTTCTGGCCAAATTTCACAGCTTTCACGTTTTTAACAGCTTTATGTAGGCTAAATCGAGTTTGAATGGAGAGAAAAGAAAAGTGTTACGACTGTGCCAGTTCTCCCCTACTCTCGCATAGTAAACAAATGGAATGTTGGAACATTGCGCTCCCCAACACAAACGTGAAAGGTCGGGTTTGCTTCATCTTTTGATGATAATTTTTGAAGTTTTGTTTTGCAAACGGAAGGTTAGCCTACTTAACGTAACTGTGGTTCTCTGAGAAATGTCATAAGATGGTTCATCACATTACACATCACAACATTACATGCTACGTGCACACATGTGCAGGCCAGACGTCTGCTGACTGCATAGTGTTTATTTCTGAGATTCTGCTACGTTTTCAACCCAGAATTGTGCATATGTCATGGTTGAAAACGTCAGAATCTCAGAAATAATCACGTGATGCAGCAGTGATGGACTGGGATTAAAAAACGGCCCTGGCATTTTCACCAACCAGCGGCCCACACGGGGACGCGCATGCACGGGTATATATGGATATATATTAATAAACAAAAACATGCGTGTGCAAGAGGCAGAAAGCACCATAGAACAGCATAGAGCAGTGCTCTCCATGAAAAGAACAAAATTAGTTTTTGTGCTGAAAACTGCACCAATTTGAAATCACGATGGTTAGAGAACGTTCAATATGTTCAATATCCCTAAAGAAATGCATGTCTTCACCAAAAATGACAAAATACGATGTTAATGCAAATGAACAGCAAACTCTGAAATTATAGCCTGAAATGAGATGTTATCATTGAGACAACAGGGGACCAGGGGTATATAAAAACATTCCGATTGTAGCTTAGCCTACAGCAGGCGACTATTTAAGTCAAGTTTATAACGTTGTGGCACCAAGCATCTTCTGTCCCGCGGCTGCGCGCGAATGTAGTTTTGTTGGTAAATGGGAAACCCATCAGAGCAGCCGCTCCACAAACGTGTCTTAGGCCTAGTCCACACGTACCAAACCGACCTTTTTTTTTCTCCGTCTTCCCTGGAACCGTATCAAGAATATTTGCGTCCAAACGGATCCATCTCAACACGACTCAACATGTTACTTCATATCCCAGGCCTATAGGTGGCACTGTTTGTTACAGAAATTGACCAAAGCTTGCCCGCTGTGTAGGCCATACAAGAGACAGAGTAGGCTACGACAAAACTGGCTAGTGCAAGGCAGTGACGGACTGGGATTAAAAAACGGCCCTGGCATTTTCACCAACCAGCGGCCCACACGGGGACGCGCATGCACGCGCATGCATGTGCTCGCAACACACAGATATAACTTCACATGCACGGACATAACAAGTTTGTAGCCCCATTGGTGATGAACTCTAACTTTAATAGGCTATGCATAAAGACTGAACCAAGAACATGGATATATCAATGCACAACTTGTAGGCCTTATAAGGCTGTGTATTGATTTTGTGACAAGCTATGTTGTTGTAAGAATGTGAAATGAATAAATATCAGAACAAGAGGCTTTTGCACAATAGCCAAAAGATAATGCGCTTTTACTGTAGCCTAGAGTTTGCGAGGTGGAAAACAAGAGGAAATAATAGCTTTTAAAATGTCAATTTAAATTGTAGCCTTATATAATGCACGGGTGTGCATTTTAAATCCGAAATAATAAGGAATGTGAGGAGGCTGCTATTAACTTTAAAGAGTGCATCTACAATTGAAACTATCAGCCTTTGACGCAAATTTAATAGCCATGCCCGGTACAGGATGTGTGCTTTAGTTGACAGCATGGTAACTAGATTTTAATCGGTCAACGGAAGTAGCTGTCCGTTAATGTTCATGCTGATTTTGCAACTGCGAGGTCCGTGGCAGGCGCCCCACAGAAATGTTTCATTTTGCGAGTGAGATGCACGCTGCCCCCTTTCATTTCAATTCAGATTCTAGGGCCGTGACTGTGGTAAACAAACTATACAACTATGCACAATTCTTGCAGGTAGCACATTTCTTGCTCACCAGGTTTATTTTTGTATCTTCCTATATCTCCGCGGCATCATCAAAGTCCGACGCTTTGACTGTCCTACTCGTTTAGAGACTTTTTCAGGCTGTCCCAGTGCGTGGCGAGATGTGTCAATTTCCGACTGTAGATTTTCAACCGTAGCACCTTAACTGAATTTAAGCAGACATTCTCTTATGTTTCGAAGTGCATTTGGGGGCAGTTTATTAGCTTTTATAAGGGGAAAATTCAGAGGATCAAGGCATACTAGATCGGCAATTCCCCGTGCTGAAGGAAGTAGGCTAGACGCATTCGGTTTTGAAATTCCCAGAAGTCATTGCTTCATGTAGCCTAACTTTTGTAAACCAATAATAAAATAAAAGATACAGGCAGCATATTTATTGTATTCCAATTTCAAACAATGAACTTTTAAATCATTTGATTGAATAAGGTTACAAAAGAATGTAGACTGATGTAAATATTGAGGGTCACCATGACTGTAGTGTAGAGACTCATGTCTGGTATAAATACTGATCAGTTTCCATCTATGACAGCGATAAAGGGAGTTAGAGATAAATGACTTATTTGTAAGCCATGTAACACTATTGACGCTTGATCCCATACAGAAAAATCAAGGGAAAAAATATATTCACATATATGCAGCTACATCCAGCTTATATTTAAATAGATGGCTACAATATATTTAATACATATATAGTACAAGAATGTATATATGCAAGTATATGTGGGACCCAGCAATGTAACATATATGTGGATATCTTACATGAACATATATGGTGAATATATTCAATGAACTTATTTGCACACAGGCAGTGATGGGTGGGGTTTACAAAAAAGGCTAGGACCTATCTTCAACTTCAAAATACGTCACTACAAACGTACTCTAAGGTCGTTGGAATAACGGTTAAAATGTTTGCAGCTTTTTCACTACATAAGCATAACTAACAGCTACTACTAGTCCAAATGTAAAACGTTTGCTTTGGTTAAGTGGATTGGCGGGGAGTATGAGGGCAAAACCAGCATTTTGCCGACTGACTGCATTAGTAAACTTTGCCTGGACTATAGTGCGGTCAACTAGCGTTAAGCAAGTTAAACAGCGGGGGAAAATTTAACTCTGCTCTCATGTCATCCGGAGAAATAATCTTTGGTCACCCCTATTGGCCGATTTCCGGCTCCCATTGACTTACATTGAACACATGTAAACAAAACGTCAATTATGTGCAAAAGGGTGGTTGACATGACATGGCCTTTTTTTGGTCCAATGTGTAAAAGATAGGTAAATTATAAAAAAATGTCAAAAACTATGGTGATATTGTTCAGAAAATGCTGTTTTATATGAACTTACGGAGCATTCATGGGATTAATCTTCCATTTTTTCACAATTTTCAGCCAAACCAGAAAAAGCTCATATGGCGTGACTGTCCCAAGCACATTTCACAAATTTTGATTTTGAATAAAAACAAGAAAATGAATTCATTTTCTGTTTATTCAATCATATATTCATAACCCAGATGCCTACTTGTGAGTCTGCTTGACTAAAAGTTCAGGCATAATATTGTAAAGCCACCCTTAACCCTTAGAACCCGATTGACGCAAAGTGCGTCAAAAAACACACCCTTTCTTCTCTGTTACATTGCTCTGGAACGGTTCATCGCAGTGAGATGAAACCTTTATTGCACAGAGCAGAAGTGGGGCTTTCCAACGAGACTACACACTTGTCTGTACGATCAAGTATGAAAATTAAAAAAAATCATGAAATTAAATCAAATTGCATCATATTTACAGTCTATACTTCTCTGCGTTCACCTGCACACACATTACTCTAGTTTGAATTACTCGCGAACCCGTGATCACATCGATATGGCAAGCATATCAGATGAAAGAGGGGGCACAGGGCTATCCATTGGTACCATGTTTATCAATCCTTCTGGCTTATAAAACCAGACGAAGTGACTGCAAAATAATAACGTCATGTACACAAACCAACGCTGCACACTCATTACTCTCGTTTGAATTACTCGCGGACCCGTGATCGCATAGATATGCCACGCATGTCAGATGAAAGAGGAGACTCAGAGCTATCATTTGATACCAAGTACATCCTTCTGGGTTATAAAACAGACGAAGTGACAGCAAAATAATAACTTCATATAGCTGGACTTACCCCACGTTTTGTCTGTTCTTGTGGCAAAGCATGTTTATAATCCAATGCTATCATGTGTTTCTCTATGGCAAAGCATGTTCATATTCCGGTTTTGAGATCCTAGCAAATTCCTGCATGGCATCCAATTCAAGGCTCACATTGCATCCCAATTTGTTCAACAAATAAACATCTTTTTTGCCTTTACTTTGTTCATGGCAATGCAGTAAAAAGTTGAGAATTATTATGACTGCATACACACAGGCACGCAGGCTAACACGCAACCTCGGGTCAAGTCAGGTCAGATCAGTTCGTGTCACAGATATGGAGCGCAGAAAGGTCATTTTTCATCACTAAATAAAAAATGGCATTTATTTCCGTAAATCACACAGCCAATATTTCTGTAAATTGCTCAGCCCCAGAGTATCCCTCCAACATGGCAATTATATTGCCCAATTCAGGACAGTCTGCCCTACACACACATGAAATGCCTGTAGAGCTGTGAGCTTGCTGTGGTAAGATACATGTCGAAATATAAGAATTTTTATAATACACTTTTTATATTTTAATTCTTTAAAAATCAAAATAAAATCAATGCTAGTATTAATACATGAAATGATGGCAGATCTGAATAGCCTAGACTCTCCTGAAAAAAACAATATATAATATATGTGTGTGGCACTTACAATGACCAGAATAAATCCTTATGAATAAAGGTAGTGAAAATGCCCTAAAAACAGCTTAGGGTTCTAAGGGTTAACTAAAACATTTTGTCCCAGAAATGGATATCATATGGTGTGACGCCATATTACTTTTTTTAAAGGGCAATTGTTTGGAGACCTTTGGGGAGTAGGGGTCCTCCTTCTTTCAGGAGGAAGAACAACACCTCAGAAGGACACTGAAAGTTACAAGGTGAGTTTTCTCTCTTCATGTTTTAAAAAAAATCAAGTATATCCGGCACTCCTGCTTCAGTTCCCTTTTGGTGTGACACATTTTATACAAAAATGCCCAAATGAAATTACTTTTCAGTCAATATTACCTTTAAAACTATATTGTCATATTGCAGTTAGCATGGTTTTAGGATGTTAGCATAAAAGCACATTGCTTAATGTCATGCTAAGTACATGACACCTCATATGGTGTGACCCCATATCATATAGTGTGACCGGGTTTTCTCGTCACACCATATAATTTATTTGTCACACTATATGATAGAAACAGCATTTTCCTACATAAATAATGTTTTTTCATACATATGTTTAACTCATAATTAAGTGTAATATATATTTTTACATATTTAACATGATTTAACATTTATTATTTAAGATGTGCAACTATTGCATGTATTGTGAATCACACACACATAAAACACAGAAATCACCCCCCCACACACTCACTCACTCACTCTACAGCCTTGGATACAAAAGATACATATTTGACATTCTAAATATCAATAGTAGTCTGAGAAAATAAATTCTAGACAATTCTAAATAAATTAAAGAAAACAGCAATATTAATGTTGTCTTTAGCACTATAAGTAATTGCAACAATTTAATCTGATTATAATGCCGGATATGTTTTTAAATTATCTGAATAAATTGTTGAATTTGTCTTTTAACAGATATAAGGAGAATAAACTCAAAGGGGAAGTACAAACATTCAGATTGAAGCCCACCATTGAGAAAACAAAAACTCAGGGAACCCAAGAGCTATACAATATTTGGTGGCATTCTGTTTTACATAGTTGTGATTTCTGAAAGTGAACTTTACATGATATACCTGTCTTAAACTGTCTTTTGTTGCTTGTGAAATACATATAATACACATTTTTGTATTAACAGATTGTTATGTGGTGTTATTTATCATATGGTGTGACACCATATAATTTGGTGTGACATCAAGAAATTATGAAAATAAAAAGGCTTTTGGGGTCTAAATCATACAAATCTCAATGGAAAAGATAGAAAATAGGATCAGCAAAAGTCACAAGCATTTTCTTTCTTTTATATCAATGTATGTCAAAATGAATATGACGTTTATTGAAAGATTGAGGACATATGCCTTACTCTGTGTATTGATGAAGAATTATACTGTAAAGTGTAATAAATTTGCAAGGAAATGCTAGATCTTGGTGAAGTAATGATAGAAGATTATAATACATTGACTCAAATTAAAAATAAAATACTCCATTATAATTTTACACACAATAACTTTCATGTCACATCATATGACAATTTTAGTCACTACCACAACTAATTAGTGAATAAATATGAATTTCAACACAAAATATAAAAGACCATACATATTTTTGGGAATGGAAGGGTCAGTACAACAGAACTAAGTGATTTCCATGCCTAATATCTAAAAAAAAAATTCTAAAACTTTTTTTCGGCCTAACGTCAACCACCCAAAAACTAACGCCGCTGACTTATGCCAGCAACCATTCCACTTTGATAAGAAACAAAATTTTCGTACAACATATATACAGCAAAAATAACAGAATTTGGATCAAGCAACGTGGAGAAATCTCAGGAGGAAGAAAATTGACGCTGCGTGACGGGGAGTGCTTTGCATTTCCCATTGTCCATGAGTCACGTATAACAGGTTACTCTGACGGCCGTTATCCCTCACTTGTCAGAGTAATTACATTCAAAAACATACCTTCATATTACATCACAATTTATAAATGAACTAAGTGTAAAAAGAAAAACACAATATATAAGAAGGATTACACGAATAATTCGTAAGAACAAACAAGATTTCTACTGTAATTTCCTGATAAATTAAATATTTCATGGCACTGCACGACCACCAGATGACGCCATTTATTCACTGCTTGCTTTTCCATCCAAAAAAGGGCCGAAGTGCAGTGAAATGCCGCCATCTGAAATATTGTGCCTGAAATATGTAATTTAGCCCATTACATTTATTAGAAAAGAAGCAACCGTCGAATAATCTTGTACTTCCTTGTCAATTATTCGTGTTATCCATCTGATATATTGTTTTTTTCTTTTTAAACTTCGTTCCTTTATAAATTGTGGAGTTTCATTAAGGTACGTTTTGGAATGTAATTACTCTGACATTCGACATTAAACGGCCACAAATTTAGGCAATGCTCGCATAAATAACGTACTAAATTGACGGTTCAGTAGTTCTAACCGACGTAAGTATGTACTGACTATTCGGAGGCACCCTATCCAAAGATCCTTGATTACTAGCTCCGCTTTAATCCTCTCTGCCCTACATCTACATTGCGGGACTTTTATCTTGATAAACCGCGACCGTAAGTCAATCCTGCTCATTTGTGACAGACACATTTGTGAGCAGCTAGCAAAAGTAAAAATAAGTCTGAACACAACAGATATACTGCAAATACATTATGGGGAACATTGTTTTAGATGCATGTTTTACTACTTGAAAACAACAGTTTTTTCCCCCCATAGAATTTAAAGTGATGGCTCTGGTGATGATGTATTATTCAGACCCACACTCCTATTCAGAAGGTGGCGGTAATGAACCTGAAAGCTGTCTGCCAACCGCCAAAGAAAAAATGAAGAAGCAGCTCACTAGTTTGCGTATCGTTGCTCACGAAACGCTGCTCATCCAATGTATAAAACTTCCAAAAACAAATACCACACACATCAGATATGTGCATTAAACACACATGCACACACCATATGTGAGTGCATTGTTGGATAACAAAATGTCTTGTGGCTAATTATGAAATACATTTGCAAAACTCTGTAGACTGATTTACTCTGTAGACTCAAAGCCACAAACAAATGGAATGTATTGAGTTGTACACCACAATCATTTTAAACATCCATCGATCCATAGTGTTAATTTTCTTTCTTCTTTTTTTAAGGTGAATAACCCGGAAGTATAGCGATCTCACATGACCACTGGAACTGCTACTGCTGCCGCCTTGGTCGGAACTCCTCAGGACGTGAGGGCTGAACACGCGGATGGGCTCGAGTGATTGTGTATTATAGTCTTCGAGTGCCTGTTAAGATATCAGTGTTTATTCTTGAGATCGATTTGCAACCATGCCGGCGTACTTTCAGAGACCCGAAAACGCTCTGAAAAGAGCAAATGGTGAGTGATTGCCTCTATAGTTGACGACGATAGCTGACGTTAGTGTTAACTAACCAGCATGGCGGTGTCAGCCATGTTGTAAAGTTCGGCTTTTCAGACCCTATGATCTGGCGTCGAAGTCGTTGTGAATCGATGTAGAACATGTAGGTCTTAAGGCTAGACATATACGACAAAATTCAACAGTAGCGTAACGCTTATTAATAATACATGTAATTTGTATTATTTGGCCTAGTCATTTGGATGATTTTAATGTTAGCTAACATTAGCTAGGTAGCTCAGACACTCCTTAAGTAAATGCAGTCCAATGTCTCAGATTTATTAAAAAGTTATGGGAAGGGAACATATTGTCGAACGCAACATATTTGTCAGAGGGAAATTATTTTCAACACAACGCTAACGTTACTCTGAAATGGCATTGACAAGTTTTGTGGAACAAAGCTGACCGACTCATGTTAACACCGTCAACATGCCCTGCTAATAAGTTAACAGCTCATTGAGTTATGATGTATACATATTTATATCTATATTTAAAAATCGTTAACATTAATGTATTCCGACTTTATACGTTATATTTGTTGTTATACTTTTTAGATTTTTGTGCGGTTTCTGGTCATAGTATCAACCGAGTAAGGGCTAAGCTAGCAGCTACACCAGGCAGGTAACTGAAGCGTTCTGTTCGCGTTGCGTCTGCTGCAACTATTAAAGGCTGTTTTAAGCTTATTTTATGCTTCTGCGTCGAATCGACGGCGTACCCCCGCAGACCCCTCTGCGTCGACGCGAACCCCTCTCCGACCCCTCCGCCGTAGCTCGACGTGCACCTTCAATAAATTCTAACTTCGCGACCAAGCGACGCAGACCGCAAGGACTGTGATTGGTCAACTCGTCTTGTGTGTTCATAGTCAGTCGGTGTTTCAAACAGCCTACTGTGGGGTTTAGCAACATGCTAGTTCACTGACATAAGCTTTGTAAATAATCTCAGACATGTTTTAGTTACAATGACGGGGTTATCCGTATGTAAAGTGTCTATATGTCTAACGTTTTGAAATTAGCACTTCGCCGGCAAGCAGTACTTCGTGGGCAGTTGTGCTAAAGTTTGCTTGCTAACATAACATAAACTGGCTGGCAGACACCTCGCAAATAAACTCGGATTATTTGCTGGTTGCAGTAACTAGGTCAATGGATTTTACTGTGTCTATTTCTCAATATTTTATACAAAATCTAAGCAAGAAAAGGCCAAACAAATAAAATTAATATTTTGGCACAACAGTCTACGGGGTTTGGTATATCAGTACCGTTTCGGTCATACAGTCTATTGCTTCGGTGGTGAGCGACGCAGACACAGGCAACACCGAGCGTTATGGCGGTGAAATGCACCGCAATGGAAAGCAATCCGACGCAGAACCATAAAAGGGTCACAACGCTGTAGGAGTGGCGGCGTAGCTACGCTGTGGAGTTGATGCAGAAGCATGTTGAGCCCTTTATGCTTCTACGTCGAATCGACAGTGTACCCCCGCAGACCCCTCTGTGTCGCGGCGAACCCCTCTCCGATCCCTCTGCCGTAGCTCGACGTGCACATATCCAAAAAATTGTGACTTTGCGTCGAGGCGACGCAGACCGCAAGGACTGTGATTGGTCAACTCGTACTGTGTGTTGATAGTCGGTGTTTCAAGCAGCCTACTGTGGGGAGTCTATGGGGTTTGCCATTCTGAGTACTGTTTCGGTCATACAGTTTATGGTTTCGGTGGTGAGCGATGCAGACACAGGCGACACCGAACTTCGAAGACACACCCCCTATCATTATGGCGGTGAAATGCACCGCGATGCAAAGCAACCTGACGCAGAACCATAAAAGGGTCACGACACCGTAGGAGTTACTGCGTAGCTAGGCCGTGGAGTTGACGCAGTAAGCACAGTGTTTCCTCTACATTGATTTTAGCATGGCGGCCCGCCACGGCAAAATGAATGCCACTATGGTATCAGAATCAGGGCAGGCGCACAATGTAGTTGCGGTTGACTTTTAAATAATCCTGCCCAGGTATCCTCCCCCGCTGGCTGCCGCTCACATTGCATTTTAACAATAAGTAAAACTAGTCAGGTTATTATGGCCTGTCCAGTTCAGGGTTCCCGCGGATCCTTAAAAAGTCTTAAATACAACTTTTGGTTTTTAACGACTAAAAAAGTCTTAAATTGTCTGGGATGTCTTGAATTTTCGAAAGGGAGGTATTAAATTTGCGTATGGGGCCGCTAGCGAGTGAAATGTCTCCATCAGGTTTCATGTATTGAAAAAGCTATTGTATAAGTGACTATGAGGCTTTGGGAGGAAGTGTAGTGGTTGCAGAGTGAAGATGTTTTTCACGGGTGTGGTTAAAGGTGTGAAAACGGTAATAGTACAGTAGGCTATGAGAGATACGCAGGTAGCCTACGTGAGCGGGAGAAAGAGTTGGTAAGCCAGTTAGTGATAGGTTGGCCATAAGTTCGAATTTAGGCCGGACATATGGATTTTAAAAGCCCTGTTCGGCGCAGCCTCAAGCCAGACGCTCATTTGTCCTCCGTTTTGGAGTTGCGCTGGGCATCTAGAATCTTTGCTCGGACGCAGCAACGTTTCACAAACTATGGACGCGAAGACTGCTGGTCAAATTATGCACAGTGCTTCGGTCACTCGTCTGATAATTTGCTGCGCAATTTATGAAGGAACCTAGCCTGGCTAGCGCCACCACTTCTCAATGAGACGTGGTCTGGGAACCAAGCGTTCATTTTCTCGTATTTGAAAAAAATGCCCAGATCCGTTTATTGGGTGCCACGGATGTCTATCAAATGCGTCTGTGCATAGCTCATCATCATCTTGCTTTCCCCCTTGTTCTGTGATTGGTCTCCTATCTCAGGCGAAAATTTGCTCCATGGTCTCCAGGCTGCCTTAGCAGCGTGAATCAAATCGCGCGCAAGGCAGCATGGGAACACCCAGGCTAGAAGGAACCACAGACTGACATAAAAAGAAGACAAACGTTTTTGCAGTCAGGAGGAAATACTGTAGATTAGTGCTGGGCGGTATACCGGTGTATATTTTCGTTATGATATGAATTTTTAATATACCGCCGTACCGGTGTATTTGATTATACAACGTTTGGAACTCTGCACCGCGCGACAGTCTTTCAGACGACACTTGTTTTACATGCACACATGGTGCGACCCACCGAACACAGTGACGTTTAATGTTATTTCATCTCACCTTAAGAATATTCGCTGAAATTATCCAGGTAGCAAGTAAATCATGTTATAGACATGAACTGAACAATACTAGCTGGCTAGTTAGAAATGATCCTGTCATCAGTGCACCAAAACAAACTTTTTTTGTTAATGTTTTGCCTAGCGAACCGAACCGAAGCTCATGACATCCACAACCACACAATAACAATAAGGCATGTTTCTGATAGGCCTATTTGACAGAGTAAGCACATTAGCAGAGAGGTTTCATTTTCAGTTGTATAATTTTCAAAAAGGTAGAATTATTGCATGTTGCACTACTTTTTGTATTGGTTTTATACAAGATATTTGTGAAATTTGCAGAACAAAATTTCTGTATTTTGACTGCAATTGTCTATGTTGTTTTGTGTGTGTGCATAGTGTGTGTCAGTCAATCGTAGCAGTCTGCATAATCTTTGCAACCAACGTTACAATGTATCTGTAAACATTGTTGCAATGCCTCTTCATATCTGCCTTGTTTTAACGGTTAGGCTACGCTACAACAATGTTGAAGAGAAAGTCATCATTCTCAAAATGGCTGTGAGTTAAATGTTTTCATGCATGTCTGAATAACGGGTGAGCAATGTTTAGGAGACAAACAAATGACTGCACTCGTGTTTAGGCATAGTACAGGCTCTTTTTCTTTGGCTGAAAGTGTGCAGAACTTGTGCATTTACATAACAATATTTAATAAAAAAAATTGTAGTTCTTCAGAGCCCTATTTTTACTACCCCTGCTGTCTGTACCACATCCATTATGGACACTCGTAACAATTACCACTGCCATCTCCAGCTATGTTGGGCAGAGGGTCAAAATAAACATTGTATGCTTAGTGGACCACTGGACACTGTCGTATACACTCAAAGACGCAGCTCCATTCACAGACACACAGTGATTATCAGGGCCCGTCCACACGGAGACGCTTTTTAGGTTAAACGCAGAGGTTTTGCTTCGTCTTGGCCGAGCGTCCAAACGAATCCTGTAAATGCACTGCCCGAAACCGCACTTTTCTGAAACCTGGTCCCAGAGTGGAGAAATCTGAAACCGTAGCCCATTTGAATTCGTTTAGACAGCGAAACCGCACATCCTGCTTGCGTATCGATGATGTCATCGCCACACCTCAGCTGTCCTGGACTTGCACTTATAGTATTGCCTAACAATACTAGTTTTCATACATGACATTACCTACGATTACACTCCGTAAGATGAATATCACAACTGGTGCTGCGCAGCGCCGATAGCTTATGGACTGAACACTGTTTTTTCGCGGTGTTTTTTAATGCATTCTAGCTACTGTCAGTGACGCGAGAGAACTTAAGTTATTAGGAAAGTGCGGTGTAAGTTTAGGCTACATTAATTTGTGCGTAGTGCCAGTGTGATTCATTTATTTTACATGTCTTATATATACATATATACATGCATTCACAGTCGAGTGAAATCAGATATAAGCATACAAAGACGCTTAGAACTCGCGTTAAGCCGATGGTAGCACACTGAATGCAAATGCGCGATTTGATTTGATGCAGGCAAACGTATTGACTGTTACTAACGAAGGTTTTATAGCAATATTATAAATGTGGCGACAGAATAGCCTAGAACTTGGGTAAGCCTTGCGTTTAGTAGCCTAATTGTGGTGATAGCCAAAACTAATGTGAATCACGGACTATCCTACAACCAAAGAAAGTAAAGGTGATTAGTAGGCTAGGCCTACCTGCGTTAGCCAAATAAAGGACGGGACTGCACCCTTCACAAACCGTAAAATAAAGTTTATTAGTTTTACAGTTGACTACAGTTGACAGTTCACCATCAGTCCACACAAACAATTCTGGTTTCCTTGCAGTAGCCATTTCGTCATAGCCTATTCTGTCTGTTTGTAAAGCACAAACTTTGGTCAGTTTCTGTAAAGAAACAGTGCCACCTATAGGCCTGGGGTATGAAGTAACGTGTTGAGTCGTGTTGAGATGGATCCGTTTGGACGCAAATATTCTTGATGCGGTTTCAGGGAAGACGGAGGAAAAAAAGATCGGTTTCGTACGTGTGGACTAGCCCTCAATGTTAGAGGATCGATCACAATCTCCAATAGGGAGGGACTTTTAAGCACATCATATATTCTCCTTCAGAATCAGAGTAGGTGAACTACCCAATACTTCATTACACATGAAGATTTTATTCAACATTTGGTCAATTTGTGCAAAACTATGGCCTGCATCGCTTCCGCGTCATTACAAACAAATGCACATCATCTTCGTGTTTCTCGCGTGTGATCCAAGTACTTCCTGAAAACTCTGTGCAGCGAATTTGGGCTTAAATCAAAGCTCTGGATGTCTGCCAACTAGTGGTAGAGAGTACAAATGAGATTTCACACCGTACTTGAATCTATTGTCTGTTGTAATCAGTGTCATTGTTTGTCGCAATTTTGCGACTTTGTTAACAACTGAATGCTTTTGGCTTATGTTGAATCATCGTTGGCATGCTGCTGTGGTACGCCAGTTCTGCTTTGCAGTAGACACGTTGCACCTTGTCATCTTTTCTAAGTTTCAGCTTCTATCCTTCAGCAATAAGACTCTTGAACACAACTAAACTGAAAGAAAATGCAAAAAAGCATTATTTATTTATTATAATCATTTTTGTTTTATTATTTCTTCACTGGATTGAGCTAAATCCTGTAACAAAATACCACAGACATTGTTGTGCCAATAAAAGTATCTATCTAAATGATCCCAAAACTTAGGACATTCTCTGCCTTTTATGAACGGTTTCTTGGCTTTGTCATTGCACCAACTTAATTTTGAAAGTGGTGTGCGCGTCGGTAGTAACAGTCCGTATGAAACAATGATCCCTGAGCTAAGCAGGCCAAAAAACACGAGCGATTTTTTTGAGCACGTCTATGGGAATGATAAATCAGCAAAGTTACATCTAACACTTTTAAATTGGTTAAGATGTAGTATACTATTGCAAAACAAGGGGAAAATCTGTCCTTCCAAGAGGGTAATACAGAATTTTTTTTACAGAAAAATCACTATTTAGACCAACTTTAAGAGCTGTTGATGGCAGCAGTAATATTGCTAGGACAGCTAGATCATACTGCTACTGTAAATTAACACTCGTAAGTATTTCTGGGATAGAATATTGCAAAGAGGTTTGGTCACTTTATTTGTCATGCTCTCATCAGTTGTAATAGTCAAATTGTTACGCATATCATATCAAAACATGAAATAAGTAAGGTTACTACTTACATCTCAATTTAAAGAATACTTGGAAGGGTATTATCAATTTGTATTCAGATCTTGCCATAGACTGACAAAGACTATGCCTAAGTGCTTGCTTGGTAAGTCTACCGTCCATCAGTCTCTAGCAACCTTGGCTGACGAGATAACCGTGCAATCGTGGTTGAAATACTCCCGAAACACAAAGAAAATGTAACAAAATATATCTATCAAACAAATGGATGTTTTATTTTAAACAATAAGACAAGAGTCGTGCAAGGTATGGTAAGGTAGGACAGACATTTTCACTCACACGTTATTACCTCAGTGTGCAAATTTTGGGCAAAAAATATGGTTTCATTGAGAGGGCAGAGGGATATTTTTTAAATTGTTACACATAAAATACTGGCATTGTTACCTGGATTTGGGACCCATTTATGATTTGACAAGGTTTTAACAAAATGGTGGTGGTGCTGTGAAAACCTTATCTGATTTCACACGGAATGACTTGACTTGAAATTGTATATTAACTAGGGGTGGCAAGGTTCACAAAACCCACGGTTCGGTTCGCACCACGGTTTTAAGGTCACAGTTTTCGGTTCTGTACACTTCAGAAATACCATACTTCAGCATATGATGTATAGCTTAATTATCCACCATTTAGGCTACAGTATTAGTATAGTTGTATCATGTAATCTTGCACAACTGAAAGAATTGACTTGACTTTTAAGCACATCATTAACACCATCTCTGAGGAAAGGTGAGATTTTGATACAGCAAGAGTGAAGACATTGATTTCAAATTGCTTTTCATTTATTTGGCAAGTAGAATGTGTTATTGCCATCTACAGATACTTCTGTGCCTTTGTAGTACACTAAGATTGACTGAAATATTTATTTTATTTCTACACATAGCTTCGCCTTCACGAGCTATGCAAGATGCAAATATGCTACCACATAACATTGACAAGCCCTGTAAATGCATACTTTCTCTCCTGTCTGCCGAATTTGAACGCTCCTCTAGTTTCTCTCAACAGGGCTATTTTCTCACTGAAACCGAATGTTAGATCTTCCATGTGAGGAGGACCCAACATACATTGTATTGATATTTTATTTTCGAGGGCTTTTGAGATCCAGGGTTATTACCTTTCAGTAAAATTAGTTATTAGCCTACTACACGTCTGCACATATGAGAGTTCGTCAGAGCCGTGCCACTGGAGGAGGGGCCGCTCATAATAGCCTCCTACTCCCCTTAATTATTGCAAATGTGTGAAAAACAATATCCTTATAGGACAATAAAGACTATATCTTATACTAAATATGAACATGGTTGCGATTTCCAAACAGTTTTTGTGAGGGCTACTTTGCTAATATTTGGGAAACTGCAAGTAAGGGCCTGCGACCACACAGGCTAAGCTGCTAAAATGCCGTGAGTGGGCAGCAAATGAACTTCAAACAATACATTTCAACTCACAATATTCAGACCGACCCATCCTCCCGATGCTCCCGATTAGCCACTCCGGGCCTGTACTAGCATAATTATGTGTTGCACAATGCTTGCACACAGTCGCAGTTCTATCTACCGTTTTCTAAATCCAAAATGTTCGCACACACCAGACTTATGCGACGCTGGTGCATCCTCCAACTCCGTGCTGCCTATGTTATCGCTCCCACTTGCCATTTCTACACGTGACGCGCAGCACTCCACACTTTTCACGCGAAAGGGCGAAAAACTGTCTGGGGTCACATATGGGCATGAGGCTACATTACGCATGCCATGAACCATTAACCATATTTGGTATGTTTTCATTAACCTCATTGTAACCATATTAACGCAGCATTTTTGTCTCCTTTGATTATAGAATTTTTGGAAGTGGGGAAGAAGCAACCAGCCTTGGATGTACTGTATGATGTCATTAAGAGCAAAAAGCACCGAACATGGCAGAAGATCCACGAGCCAATCATGCTCAAATATCTGGAGCTCTGTGTGGACCTTCGCAAGAGTCACCTGGCTAAGGAGGGGCTGTACCAGTACAAGAACATCTGTCAGCAGGTTAATATGTTCCCAATTTAACACATTCATTCTGGGCACTTGGCTCTGAATGTGGTATGGATGCTGTAGCCACTTGTGCCACAGCTACTTCCACGTTTTTTTTGTATTTATATGTTATTGAAATTGTACTTTGTTTATGGTACGTGTGTGAAGATGTGCTATAGATCTGGTAACTTGGTTAATGGTTGATACCATTAAAAATTTAAAGGGGTGGTTCATGATTTTGGACATAGGACCTCATTTCCAAGTTAGCAAGTGTGATATTGATCAGTGGAGACCATTTTCAACACATTTCCTCCCGTCCTTCTAGTTGCAGAGTTTGCAGGTGCTAAGCTAGCGCAAGTCATCGGTATGTGTTAGTCTGCAACTAAAAACAGTCTTACCCACTCCACAGTACACCCGAGGCAAATAAATTATAACACCAGACAGATCGATGTAAATGTCTGTGTTGATAGTTTTATTTCTAACATAATTCTATCCTTGCATTTCAATGATCGCAATACATTTTGAGGGACTAGTTTCTTAGCAGCGGCGGAATTATACTTGTTCCGGTTAGTAGTACTGCGCCAACAAGTAAACAGAGAAGCGCACTCCAATGGGGATACCTAGTAGTAGCCTTGGTAATATCAGTCCGCTGCTGCGTTGCTTAAATGCCTACTACCAACTTCACGGAACAAAGTATAACTATTGCAACGTGATGCGAGGGTAGTTTGTAATTTCTTACACTATTCTATCAACACAGACATTTACATCGATTGTCTGGAATTTGCTTCGGGTGTACTTTGGAGTGGGTAAGACTGTTTTTAGTGGCAGGCTAACACATACCGATGACTTGCGCTAGCCTAGCACCTGCGAACTCTTCAATTAGAAGGACTGGATGAAACATGTTGAAAACGGTCTCCACTGACAAATATCACACTTGCTAACTTGGAAATGAGGTCCTATGTCCAAAATCCTGAACCACCCCTTTAAGGATTACAAGAAGAACAATTAACAATAAAGTCTAAATAGGCACTTTTTTGATACTAATTATTTGTATATCCTTAGCCACATGTATGAGAAGAACATGTTGATTTAAGCTGTATTGTTGCAGTATGGAACACAAACAAAATCTACATATACATTCAATTATTCCAGATTCTTTACATGAACATTTTTAGTGGTCATTACTTCTGGCTAGAGTGACTCATCATGGTCATGCAATATCCTAGGTGAATATCAAGTCTCTTGAAGATGTGGTCCGGGCTTACTTGAAGTTGGCTGAAGAGAAGACGGAGACCGCCAAAGAGGAGTCTCAGCAGATGGTCTTGGACATTGAGGATTTAGACAATATTCAGACTCCTGAAAGGTACAAACATGTTTTTACCCCTCTAGTAGGCCTGGGATATACTTGCATTTACCAATGCGTATGCTTTAAGGCTGCTACGTGTATCCTGTGTCTTTGGTGTGCCAAAATCACCCAATCTGTCAAAAGGCCTTGAAAGGATCATCCAAGGTACCAAATTCAGGGTGTCTGCAGGGTTAGTAAATCAATGTAGCATAAATTAAGGCCATTAAAAGGGGTTGTGTTTTTATTGAAGGTCGACCGATATGGGTTTTTCTATGGCAGATGCCGATATTTAGAAATCAGGGTCAGCTGATGGCCGTTTTGCCCATTTGCCCATTGCAGGATAAAATGTAACACTAACTTAAAGTGGAATGCCAGCGAAAATTGACCCAAGGGTGTTTCTCTGCATTAAAACAAATAAGCTGTGGAGACCGAATTTTTCTGTTGATCAACCACTACAGAGCTTGCTCCGGTATATGCTATAGCCCCTAATAGCATACAGTGGATTAGCTAAGGGCCATGAGCGAAACGCTTCCCAAATAGCATTTTTTTAACCAGTAATATTGTTCAAAACAGCATCAAACCTCATCAGTATCTTGCTCAGGGTCCCTACACATAAAATGAAGCACCAACAACGTAGTTAGCGAACCCGGAGTTTATTACAGAAGCCTAAAAGAACGCTTACCAACTGGCCCCTACCAGCTCCTCCCGAAGGAAAGTCCGTATAAGGCATTACCTTCCGGCAAAAAATGTCATGCTCTGTGTGAGATCTCGGTCTTCTGTGATAAAATCTGGGTTCGTTGATAGCATGACTGCTTCAAATTCAGGCTTTGTCGTAACATTAAGCCCTATGCCTTGATAGTCGTGCAGATCGAAATTTCTTAGCTCTTATGCCCATGACCGATTTTTGGTTGTTCTCACTCACACTTAATGATTTAGTCCTAATATTATTAAGCCTTGCATCCGTGTGCTGATCATCACAATCGCTAGCAATGCAGTCTGTGGCGTAAACATAAACTAAATATGTTTTGGGACTGAATCCTCTTACCTGATTCGGCGCTGCCTTCCACCTTGACACCACCTCAAGCACCAGCAAACACTCGTTGGCCCTAGGGTAATGGTGAGGCCTGAAACCTGGCGCTAATAGCCCTGGAAGCGATTAAGGCGCGTTTACTCACGGGAAGTGCTAATTGAGACAGGATTAGCGCCGGCTCGTTCCTTTTTGCACGTCTTTGGCGCGACAGTGGGAAACCTGCTAATGAGTACACTGCAAAAACTGCTTATCTAATAAAATATCCCACCATTCCCACCACTGCCATTATCTTCTGATTTGCGAAGACCGAGCCTGTCCTTTGCGCCTCCGTGGCACTATTGAAAAGACGGTGCTGTGCTGAGCACATTAAAAATTGTGCCAGTAGCATCGCCAGTTCGAATCCGGCTGATGCTTCGGCTGCCATTACAGCCGTTGTCACGCGGTCTCCCGTTCTTTGGGGGGCAGCCATGGCCTACTGGTTAGTGCTTCGGACTTGGAACCGGAGGGTTGCCGGTTTGAACCCTGACCAGTAGGCACGGCTGAAGTGCCTTTGAGCAAGGCACCTAATCCCTCACTGCTCCCTGAGTGTGTTTCACTAATTCACGCATTGGGATAAATGCAGAGACCAAATTTCCCTCACGGGATCAAAAGAGTACATATACTTATATACTTACACTTACTTATAAATATAACCAAGTGTTCTTTTGTGAGCGCGCTAGGTTAGTCTCTTCATTTCTCTCAGATTTTATTTTCTTTATTTTCTTTATTCCAGTGTAACGGTAAGTTCATCATTTCGTCATTGGGGGCCAATGGAAGGAAGAAAGTGGTCAGTCAGAACTCTACATACTTTGCCAAGGTCATTTTCACACCGTCAGGGACCCTAAAGGGGCCTACCAGCTCTCTCCCCATGATTCCGGCCCAAAACATGCCACCTCCTTGCTGACGTCTCAGCCTTGTTGGGACATGGTGGCCATTCACCAACCATCCATTACTCCATCCATCTGGACCATCTACGGTTGCCCGGCACTCATCTGTAAACAAAACTATATGAAAATGTATTCCTGAGCCCACTGCAACCGTTTCTGCTTGTGTTATGCACACTTGCAAACTTCTTGAGGATCCTAGACCTTGCGGGTTCGCGGGACTCCAGAGGCACCAACGGCTTCCTTATTATGCCTTTGTCTGCACGAACCCGCCTGTGCTCTGAATCAGTGACAAATTTCTTCACAGTACGATGATGACGCATACGTTTTCGGGAAATATCGAATGTTTTCATACCTTGTCCAAGGTAGTGCACAATTTCACACTTTTCAGCAGCAGAGAAATCCTTTTTCTTTCCCATATGTGACCCTGCAAGGCGAAACCAGTCGCTTTGGTAAAATTTACAAAATGAAGTTATTGTGCTCACATGAACGGTCATTAACTAATCTTTCCAACGATATGTATAGTAGAGGTCTGCGCGGGACTGATTTTTCAGTCCTGCTCCCGCAATATTCTGTCCCGCTCCTGCCCGCTCCCGCATAAATGTGTCATTTTTAGTCCCGCTCCCGCCCGCTAAAGCCCACATGCAGGAGGGATAGCCTATTCAGTTTTTCTTTCTGTCTCACGAAAGGAGCACACACACCTGAGAGACTCCAGATGTCAGTTTCTTGGTTCTGAATGTAGGCTAACAACTGAAGTAGGCCTAGTCTGGTGCCCTCTTCCTCTGTCATGCTTTCGATTTTTGAGTTTTGAGCAGCAGGAACAAATTGAACCCACGTAAACGACAATATAGGCTATAGGCCTGCTATCCGTCAGTTGCTTAAACCCCTTTTTTTAATGCTGCCTAACAGAACATCCAGCTGAACTATAGTTATGAACAGCACTTTAATCATTTCCATATTTAATTTTACGCACATATTTAATTTGCGGGAGTGCAGTGAATCATCGGTTTGTCCTGCACCCGCGAACGCACCTCTCTCATCCCGCCCGCTCCCGCAAAGAGCTTTCAAAAGTTGTCCCGCGCCGCACTCTTTTGCGTCGGGACCCGCAGGTTTACCGCGGGGGTGCAGACCTCTAATGTATAGTATATCGAGGGTATTGCAAAAAGTATCGCTAAGATAACCGCATCTAAAGTTGGCATGGGTCACGATACGCCAGAAGAGGAGAAAATCACCTTTTTAATTAAATTGTCACCTGCGATAGTGTGAGGACACGCCTATTATTAGCCTTACAGTAGCGTGACTTTGAAGCGGATGACTGACTATGTCCAGTTTCATCCATAGACGTAATACATGGTAATCTATGGTTTCATCAACCGAGTGAGTGTCTCTTTCTGCCCCCTAGTTAATACCTGGGATGGTCATAAGGTGTCACTATAGAGCAGGGATTCCCAAACTGTGGTACGCGAGCTGCCACTAGGGGGTACGCGAGATGAAAAGGGCAATGGCGGAAAGGAGTTCAAAATTATTAATTAATTAATACTCTAATTAATTCGTAAATAATACATAATTTCGAATCAGGTTATAATGATATGGAAATGTGAAATTAAAGGAAATCATTTGTAAACTCTATAATAGGGTATGTTTTCATTAAAAAATAAGCTACACACAATAGGCTACACGTGATTTCCTGCGGGCAGCCAGAATATCTAGCGTGTTAGATTCGTTGACGTATAGGCTAGGTAGAAGGCTGTGTAAACATGGAAAACTGGCTAAAAACAGGGACACTGTCCAAAAGGCCTAATTAAAGCGATCGAAGAGGAGAAGCGAGAGAAACCGAGCAGGACACAGGTAACGATGGAATGGGATGGGGGGCAGACTAATGAAGGTGGAGATGGAGCGCAGGGGGATAAAAGAAAGAACGAGACAGAAAAGACTGCGCGAAGAAAACGAAAGTATGATGAGGCATATAGGCCTAGGCTTCACGTGGATTGGGAGACAGACTGCCCAAAGCCACAGTGCGTGGTCTGCAGTGAGATGCTACCTAACCATACTAATGTGGTTCTCCACACTGTTTTTTTTTTATGTGAGAGCACATTTTGATTATGTTATCATGTAGGGTGGCTAATTAAACAACGATGCCTGGAATGCGTCAATAGAATGAGTTACTTTTTTATGTGTTGGATGGTGGGGGTACGCGAGCCGAGTCAGGATGTAGAAGGTGGTCCGCGGGGAAAAAAGTTTGGGAACCGCTGCTATAGAGTATAATTAATGTATTTCGGGGGAAGTGAGGGGAGAGAAAGTTCTGTGTAGACAGATTGTGTATAGGCCTACTTTTAAAATGCGCTACATCAATGGGAAACTTCTCCTGGTCTGTAAAATGACGCCAGGATATTTCTAAAAGGCAAGATTTTCACATTCACATTCGGTTACATCTGCCCAGAACGATAGAGAGCTGACAGATTGAGTAACGAGTAATGAGTAAATTTTAGCTCTACTGTAAAACCTTATAACGGCGTGGACAAAGGAAATGACTGCTAATGTGTTGAATCTTCACCTAAATAAAGTCAGGGTTTAACAGTCAAAACGTGTTTATCCGTGAAATTTGTTTACAATATGAAAGTGTAGACTGTATACTGTTGAATTATGCGAAAACGTGAAATTCGACATTTTAACCCGTACGTTAGTTTATCGTGGATTTTCTCAAAATAGCACTGTGCGCAAAGCGACTAGTTTTGCCATGCAGGGTCACACATTGCTTGAAACCTGTGGCATGCTTAATAATGTGGAACATCCTTCTTATTAGTTTGCCAGGTGAGACCAATCAAAGGAAAACTACTTATCACAGGTGTCTGAGATTGATTTTAATAATCCAAAGAGCGCTGAGACACAATACCATCCATGAGTTTAATTGAAAAAAATAAATGTTCATGACACTTAAATCCAATTTGCATAATAATTTGGAACACCGTGTACAACAAACCCATGGTTAACTGACGTTAAATTAGCCTGGTCTCACTTGTCATTAGTTAGTTAGCCAGCCAACAAAAAAAATGTACAAGGCCATCCCCCTACGTCTAGGAAGAGCTACAATTTGTAGACAGCCCACAATGCCTGTTTTCCATAGATCTCCACTCGGACACCTTGCTTCCACTCATTTATACTGTAAAGCTGCTTTTTTAACTAAGTGTGATTGATCTTATATTAAGATCAAAAACTAGTTCGTATTGTTATTGACTTCGTGCTCTCTCATTTTGACTTCATTTAAGGCGTCTTCTAGCCTGCGAAAACCCAGACGAACTTCTGGCAAATTTTGGATTTGCTCTGCAGGTCCGCCTGGCCAAGAGCCCATTCAAACCCATTTCCAATGTCCCTAAAATCCAGGCACCAATCACAACCATTGAGACGGGCTTTACACAATGACGATATAGGGCCAATGTTGAAGCACTTTTTGTAAATAACAAAGATGGCTGCTGCCGAGGAACACCGCTTGTTTGAAGCTTCTATCGCATTGGTGTTTCCCATACTGCTTCCTTATGTTGGAATGTGCGAAAATGTACAAACATTTAAAGGATCCTTATGGTATTTAGCACTTTGAGTCCCTTTTCTGGTTTGTTTTGGATAAACTAGAGTTGTGAGTGAGGAGGAGGGCCACCAGTTGCCCATCCCTGCATTAGATCAAGACAAACTTGCAGAACAGGCTGCAGGGCAACAGTCTGATACCTGCATGAAAATAAGCATAAATGATCAGCACTTGTAAAAGAGTGCAATTACCAAAGGGCCCTTGAATTGTTCTTTTTAAAACCAAGGAGGATAACCTGTAGTGATGCTAGATGTCAGCTCTGCCATAAGCCGTGACCTCCAGTGTTTACCTTAGCACATTTTGAAAATGATGTTTTGCGCTTTTTTTTGCACTTCAGTGTTGTATAGTTTGTATAGTGTTTGTTAAAATTGCATTGCATTGATTCACTGTTCTCATTTCAGTTGTTATGATGTTTAGCACTTATCACAAATATTTGTAAATATTTGTATAGTGTTGTATAGTTTGTATGGTGTTTGTTAAAATTGCACATTGCAAAGGTTATTTTGATAAATAATTGTTATGTAATTTTATAAATAATTGTTAAAAGTAGTAGTCTTTAGTCTATTGCCGTTTCAACCTGAAACTCAGAAAATCAAAAAATGAAGCAAAGGCATTGCAACATCAAGAGTTTTTATGAGCAGAAAATGGCAGCTGTGCATTCATATTAGACAAGTGGTAAAAAAAGTTAAAACTCTCAAAAGTGTTGTCACTTATCCTACCCTATACATTTGGTAGAAGCTTGTCTGTGCGGGCAGTATGTTTCATCTTATCTAACTTATCTAATGTGAATAAGCTGTGAATAAGATGATGAATTTCCCAAAATGTTGGCATGTTCCTTTTAAGTCACAGTTTTGGTCAAATCATGTGTGAGGTGTTTATATGTGAAGGATCATTTTAAATTACCAATATAGAAGTTTTCACTTATTACACATTTTTTAACTATTCTACTTTCAATTTCAAGTAATGTATTACACTGATTCTCTTTATTAAGCATCATGGAATGTATGAAGTCAGCAACCAAAGCAGCCATTCCTAAAGGTTTATTTTTTGATTGTAGTGTATTGCTGAGTGCTGTGAGTGGAGAGGATACACAGGATCGTACTGACCGACTGTTACTCACACCCTGGGTCAAGTTTCTTTGGGAGTCTTACCGTCAGTGCTTGGACCTACTGCGGAATAATTCCAAAGTGGAACGTCTCTACCATGATATTGCCCAACAAGGTCAGTGATTTCTACATCCCTTAGGGCTTCCAGCTTAATGTGAAGTGGATACAGTGTTTACCATACATTGACTAATCTGTGGCGGGCCGCCACGAAATCAACCTGCCACTACACAATAATGTTCTATGTTGTACTATTTAAATTAGGGCTGTCAAAATAACTGATTAATTTCGATTAATTAATTTGTGAAAAAATAACTGATTAAAAAAATTAGTGCAGGTTAATCGATTCCGTATGACCTTTGACCCCGAGCCGTTCTAGTCAGTAAAAATTAGACTGTAAAATGAAGGAGAGAGAAGAAAACGTGCTGCCTGGATCATTGATTGGATTAAAATAAAGTGTTGAAAATAGTCCTCTGCAATGTCTGCAGCAAGGAATTTGCATATCACCGGAGTTCATCAACTCTATAGTCGCAAATCAATGCAAAGAAATAAGTGTTGATATTGAGGGTAGTGTTAATTTATTTTAATTGTGTCCCCTAGCCTAGGTTATATCTGTGGCCTGAAATGCCTTGTATGTGAAAAAAAAAAACTTCTTCCCGAAGCACTTTTGAATTGAATTTGAATTTATTAAAAATACTTTCACAGCAAAAATGATATATGCGATTAATTTAGATTAATTAATCAGAGTATGTAATTAATTAGATTAATTTTTTTAATCGATTGACAGCCCTAATTTAAATAATTAATATATTTTTTCCAATTCAATCATTTTCATTGAGCTGCGCTTTTTACACACGCAGCCTTTCCTTCCTCCTCCCCGCTTTCTCTCGTAAAGAACCCGCTGCTTCTCTGCTGCATGTGCATTTAGAAAAACCTTCAGGATTGTTGAAGGATGGGTGTTGCCACATAGAGGCATTGCATAGAAGACTGCGTGCTAAACTGCTATTAATTCTGCTTAGCATCGTGACCATGCTGTGAAAATTTGTTCAAAACTGCAGCATTCAAGTTAACTCTGCTAACGTCTTATCACAACATAGTAGTCTACATTAGGGAGACTAAACTAAGTTATGCAATCAAGCCATATATCTAAGCTAACGTTAGAATACTGTTTGAATGTTGAGTTTAGCATGCTTAGTTACAGCTGCTTGTCAATTTCGACTAGATAACTCGTGCATGCTCTTAATTTTATTGACTGACACTACATTTTTGCAAAATCCCGATGTAAATGGAAAAGATTTCCAAGACTCAAAAGTGTTTGTCTCAAGGAGAAGTACGAACCTTTAATTTAACTAACTACGCAGAAAACATCATGAACGGCATGATTCGCACATATATCAGCAGCCTTTTAACTGTGTTAAAATTGCAAGGGTTCCCTAACGCCTTAAAGTGACAGGTACTCAACACCCCCCTAGAATTGAACAGAATTGAGCCAGATATTGAGCACTATTGTAAAGCAGAAGAGCCTGATCAGCTGGAGACTTCGCTCACTGCCTTGCACCACAGACAGACTGAGGAAGTAATTTGTCCCCAGGGCCATTAAACTGTTCAATGCTTCACTTAAGGGAAGAGGAGAGAGAGACTTCTCCGCATAATCTGTCTGCCTCTTCACCCCCTCCATGTTTGGATACTGTCTGTCCACTAGCCACTTTTTTACCACTGTCTTTCTGCCTTGCCGTTTGTGTGCTATATTAGCACATATGCATAACGCTGCCGCCCCCCCCCCCCCCCCCCCCTCCATGCCACAGCTGAATTGTGGCCACACATACCTTTTATTAAGATAGACAGATAGATAGTTTTTTCTATAATTTTTTTTTTTATATATTACCTTACTCGCTGATATGTCCATATTTATTTTATGCTGGTCTCTAGACTTTATTCTTGCACTGTTGGACTTACTCATTTGCACCATCACCATGACACTCACTCACACAGAGCACCTTACCTTACTATGCACAGAGAATCACAGGCTCAGTCCCTGCCTCAGTCATTGCAAGCGCCTCTTGATTAATCACCCACTATGTGGATACTGTTTTTAGAATTGATTTAGATTGTGTTATTTAGTATAATTTGTATTTTAGTATATTTAGTATATTCTTCATCTTCTACTGTCCTTATTGCTTAGTTGTGTTTTTTATATTATATACTTTTAATTACTTTTTTCTGCTGTTAGTGAATGTGTGTGTGATGTCTGTATGCTACTGAGACCTTGAATTTCTCCTGGGGATCGATCAATAAAGTATCTATCTATCTATCTATCTATCTATCTATCTATGACCCTATGATTTGTAGTCATGCCTCTTTAAGCTCTAAATGTGAAGTTGTGAAATGTCTGTTTCATTGGTTCTACTATTCATTACTTTGTAGCTTTCAAGTTTTGCCTGCAGTACACTCGGAAGGCAGAATTTCGCAAACTCTGTGACAATCTGCGCATGCATTTGGGCCAGATTCAAAGACACCACAACCAGAGCACTGCCATCAACTTGAACAATCCTGAAAGCCAGTCAATGCACCTGGAGACACGTTTGGTTCAGCTGGACAGTGCCATTAGCATGGAACTCTGGCAGGTATGAACTTTGTTAATTCAGTGAAGATTAGATATTTGTATAATAACTAGGGGTTTGCACAGATAACTGGCTAACCATTCACTGCTATACTACACAAATATTTATGTATTTGGTTATTCTATTATGCACAGAATCATGTGATGTTATCGAAAAAAGAATGACGGCTGTTTTTTTTGGGGGGGGGTAGGGGGGTTGATCCAGATATTTTTCCCTTTTCTTTGGTCTGTTTGATATTGGGATTTGGGGGAAATATGTAATTGCATTTTTTTTTTCTGACAGATATTGCAATATGATTTTTGAATGTTAATGAATTGATTTAGTTCAATACTCCAAATGTCTCTTTAATTTGTGCCTCACCTGATTGGTGAGCACGCCCAGTGCACAAGAAGCACAGCACCTGCGAAGGACTGTAAAGCTCACCAATCAGAATTTCTGTGCCACTCGCACACCCACCAACCAGAAGTGGCATATAAAAGTCAGAAAGTTTTCTAAATTAACTGTGCGATTATTTGTAACTTTTGCGATTGGGTAATTGTGCTGGTTCATATTGCGATTGTGATAATTGTGCAGCCCTATTAATATACAGGTGCATCTCAAAAATTTGAATATTGTCCAACTATTTTTTTCCTGTAATTTAGTTAAAGTAAATCTTTCATATTTTCTAGTTTTATTACATATAAACTAGGGGTGGGCGATATGGACAAAAAATGTGTTTATACCGGATCTGTGTTTGCATATTTAATACGTTTCATACACGTGTTTCAACACTGCATTTCGGTCGTTGCTTTTACCTTACCATTACCTTACACATGCCAGTTAAATCCATCAGCTGCCTGCCTGCAGCCTACTTCCAAAACTCCAAAGGTGGATGTGGATGTCTTGTTAGCCTGCCATGAGGTTCGGTTCGGTTCGCTAGGCAAAACATTAACAAAACAGTTCGTTTTGGTGCACTGATGACAGTCAGGATCATTTCTAACTAGCCAGCTAGTATTGCTCAGTGCATGTCTATAACATGCTTTACTTGCTATCTGGATAATTTCAGCGAATATTCTTAAGGTGAGATGAATGATAAGAACATTAAACTTCACTGTGTTCGGTGGGTTGCTAACTAACGACATCACCTACTAGCCAGCTAGTTACAGCTGTTGAACAATCTCAATAGAATTTTCGTGACGGTAAATCCCTTTCAATGCAGTATCCATTAACGTTGTTCCTTAACTAAAGAAACAATTGAAACGCCCTTAAATAAACCCCCTACCTAAAGAGAAATTAAGCCTTAAGGGTCATACTTCAGGGGAAAAAGTAGGTGTTTTGTGTTTACCCTCACTATGCCTCGCAGTGGCACCATGCGTGCGTGTGAAAAAAGTCCCGTCTGAAACACTGTCGCGCGGCGCAGCGTTCCCAAACGATGTGTAATAAAATACACCAGTATGGCGGTATATTAAAAATTCATATCATAACGAAAATATACACCGGTATACGGTGTGAACCGGTATACCGCCCAGCACTACGTAGATTCAAGGCAGATACTTGAATATAGTATAGTAAAATAGTACTATTTTTTAAGAGTGAACTAGGCTACATGAAGGCATAGCGGCAGTTTCTTAAGAGCAGCACAAAGCTACTATGATTTAGGGGAAATGGTGTGATTAAGTGGTATCTACTGTAGAGACCTTTGTAAAATTGTTGTGGCTCCTTTAAGAACGTAGAGCGAGCGGCCATCTTGTGAGAGAGGAAAAGAGAGAAGATGCTTCTGCTGTCTGATTGCTTTGGCAAAGCAGAGTTGGTGAACGAGACTTATGCATTGTCTAAACTATTGGCCATTGAATAAAGCGGTGATTTCTCGCACACTATGTCTTGCATCTGCCTGTAGCTCATGACTACAGTAGAAGTGAATTGGGCGCTGACTTTTCCCTTGGAGCACATAATGATCCAACTAACGTGACGATCTGGACTGAAATAAAGGCAGGGAAGGTAACATTTCTCAGTATAAATGACCAAAATGTGTGCTAACAAAACACTATGCAAATCAGATTTATCTACTGAAACGGAAACTCCACCAAGTTTGTTTTGTATGCAAGGCTACTTATCCCCAACTAGTGTGAAGTACAGAGCTACACTAACACACCAGTGACGCACAACAACAAATAGGCTACACTCAACTAAGTGTATGCCACATGCATAGCTTAGCTGAGCTATAATTTAAACAGAAAACCATACCAGGGTATTAGCTGCATAGATTCAACGCAGATACATGAATCTAGCTAGTTGTATGTTTCTCACTAGTTGTAAGTGTAAGACTCAAATGACTGCTGCGAGTAGGCTTCAAAACGATTTAGGGGAAACTAGGCTAAGAATCGGTGGGTGGTATCGGTGGAATTTTTATGAGTATATGGGCCTAGTATTGGCCAGATGCCGGTATCGGGGCCATCACTGTTCTCAATTAAGACGAGACACGGCAGGTGAAAACAGTTTTTTCATGCACTGGTCAATTTCGAGATTTTGAGCTAGTTTGTTACCTTAGCGTATTCTATCACACTACTACAACAAAAAAGTCCGATTTACACATTTAGGTGTTTATTTCATTAATTGTGCCTACTTGCGCCTGTATATTTATCCTAAATTCAGCAAAAGTTAATATTCTAACCTTACGTGCACTCCTGCGACCATGATCCAAAACATATCATGTGTAGTACTGTTGGAAAGCTCTGTTTTTCCTGTATCACTCTATGTGATCCATATATAGACACTTCCTTTGTATCAGCAACCAAAGGTGAGTCTAGGCTGAGAACGGAATCTCATTGGCTGTCTTTCAAGGCTGTTTTCTCAAAATGAGTTTCATCTCCCACTCTGAGCTCAAACTCAAGCAAGTGGATTTTTTTTCATGAACCGTGCCACCCCTATTACCTATCTCTATCAATGTGTCTTGTCTTTTGCAGGAAGCCTTTAAGGCTGTAGAAGATATCCATGGCCTTTTTGCCCTGTCTAAAAAGCCCCCTAAGCCTCAACTTATGGCCAACTACTATAACAAGGTGTCCACTGTATTCTGGAAATCTGGCAACGCGCTTTTTCATGCCAGCACTTTGCACCGCCTGTATCATCTTTCAAGGGAGATGCGCAAGAACCTCACACAGGATGAGATGCAAAGGTAAAATTTATATTCATAATCCACATTGACTTGGGTCCTGTAATACCCAGCTGAGAGAAAAAAAGGTTGTCTGGTTACCCTAATGACAATGCCCACTTACATTTACATAAGAGGATTTAAGGGACTTAAATCAATGCCCCATTCTATTACACTTAGATTTGATGAAATGCTGTTGGGAGATCTATTGTCTCTATCCATCTTAGTCTTTACAATTGTCCTGAAAGATGATTATGGATGACTGTCATGTTACTAGCATCGTAATGTTTTTTGACGTTTTGTTGTCCTGCTGCTGTGTAGTGTTCGAACAGGAATGTCATTCCAAAGATGGCAATGGGATCTTTTGGCTAGAACTGCTGTAAACAATTATTTTATTGTTCAATGTCACTTGTCTTGCCTGGATAAAGACCTTGCAGATAATCTGTTGTAAACATTGGTTGTTACCTTAGAATGTCTACCAGAGTTCTCTTGGCCACCCTGTCTATCCCCATTACACCTGAGAGGACTGATATTGCACGATTGCTGGATATGGATGGTATTATAGTGGAGAAACACAGACGACTAGCCACACTTTTAGGCCTCCAGTCCCCTCCCACCCGCCAAAGTCTCATCAACGACATGGTGAGTATTATTTTACCACTTCAAACAGTTGTGACGGTGAGGGTTTTTAAGTGTATTCTGATTTTTATATATATAAATATATATATCTCAGAGGAGGCTCCTTCATTGAGGAAAGGGAGGAACACCCTCCCTAAAATTTCAGAGAAAAATAAAAAATATATAAAGTGAATTACTATTCTGATGAATTACTGTTAATATATTACTATTTGAACACTTTAAATGAACAAAATCGTTCCCCTAGGTCAAAAAGCCAACAGCACCCCCTATCGCAATTGAAAATTACTGTATGGAGGAGCTTCCTCCTCAAGCCCCTCATTGAAGTCCATTATAAACGCCTCGGACCCCAGCGGCTCGTGAATCACGTCGTTTTCAATGGCCAAGGGAGGTAGCTCCTCCGTACAGTAATTTTCAATTGCGATAGGGGGTGCTGTTTTTAGCGGCAACGGTGAACTAATGAGCAGCTAGCTGCTCTGCAAGCAAGAACGTTATCTGCAGTCATACAACTAAGAATCTTGTGTTGAACGGAAAGCTTGTTTTTTTGCTCCTGAAATAAACAGTACAATGGAATCAGAGGACAAAGTCCATCTTTTATACATTCAAATACAGTGCAAGGATCAAAGCAGGAAGACCAGATCCAAAAATGAAGGATGGTAAGGCTAGTGTAGGCTACTGAATGCTACGTAGGCAAGTATGACAAATAGCCTACTCGTGACTAGCTGGTAACGTTAGCACTGGTCTGTCACAAACATGGACAGTTCAGGGATTTGGTGATAAAAACATTTTCGGATAGTTATGCGTTGTTATAATCATCCAAGTTATGCCTCAACTAAACAATTGTTAAATGATGTTCTTGTTGTTAATATGCTCTTGTTTTCACCGTTCTAACTGTATCTTTGGATGGTTACATTGTTAATGAATGTTTCAGACCGTGATGCATTCCTTTAATGACGTTTTCAATAACATTTGCCTTTCGAGTATAAATTCCCACTTGGCTATTACAACCTGTCTTTAAATAATAGCAATTTGGCTTTAAAAACATTAGCATGTTACAAATAACCACTTTTAAGGTCTATTTTTAATGGTCAATAGTTACATGGTTTTAAGTGTCTATTTTTAGTATTATAGACTTTTTCATACATAGACCTATATATCTTCCTTGACTTCCTAGACCTAAATTTACATTTATTTACATTTACATTTATTAATTTAGCACTATTATCCAAAGTGACTTGTATATTTAAATTATATTACAAAGTCTATTGTCCCTGGAGGAGTTTGGGGTTAAGTGCCTTGCTCAAATGCACAATGGTGGAAGCCAAGAATTGAACCCACAACTTTTCTGGCTACTGCATGCTAGCCTAGCTCCTTAGGTCAGACCCCCCCCCCCCCCCCCTAAGAATGTCTGAACAGCATTGCACAGCATTGCCAGTTAAAATGCTACATAGTACATTCTGCTGCTATAAATGTGTCTGGGTAGGTGGCCTATATACTCGTTAACATATGCCACTATCACAAACATTGGCCACTAACACCAATCAAGCGGACATTTCTTCCTCCGTTATTTTTTTAACCACTGGCCGCCATATATATACATATATATATATATATATATATATATATATATATATATATATATATATATATATATGTAAAATCAGAATATATATGTTTGTGTTTGTGTGTGCATACATACATGCATACTTTTCCTTTTTTTCTCCCAGGTGAGGTTTAATCTTCTGCAGTATATCGTACCAGAAGTCAAAGAGCTGTACAACTGGCTAGAGGTGGACTTCCATCCACTGAAACTTTGTGGAAGGGTAACTAAGGTAAGTCATCTCAATTACAAATGTGATGCCCCAAAGGTGGTGGTGCTGAGCGCTAGTGCTGTCAAAATGGGCAAAAATAGCATTTCTAAAACCGATAGTTCTGGGCCGTGGTTATAATAAGTTGAGTAAAGGGGACAGATACAGGACAGTCTCGCTATTCAGCCCTTCAGCCGTTGTGTTTCCATAGCTTATAAGAACTACAGGACCTACCCATATGCAGCCTTTTTTGCTGCACGGTCGCGACGCTAATTAGCTGAACTGAAATGGTACTCCTTTGCTAAATCCTTTATCATTTTGCTTACGTGCAATTACAGTAACCTAAACATTCTTACTACCTAAATTGGTCCATCCACCTTGGATAATTTTTGCATCAGCTAAGCCTATTTTACCCAAATACCCAAAGTCCTTTTAGGCATGTCCCTCCACTCGGCGGCCATATTGTAACGTGGCCACTTATCGGGCATCTATTTAGGGCAGAACTGCGTGTGCGCCACATTTCACGAATCACGACACACCAACCTCGCTCCAGCTGTGAGATCACGACACATGGTTGGCACGATGTATTCACAACATACCACACGATTGGCACGATGTATTCACTTGTAAGGGTGTCACGATTTCGTTTTTATATCGAAATCGATCGAAATTATATCTCAATCTCGAACTTCGAACTGAAAAGTAGAATCGACGATGCAGCCACACCCCCAATGTCACATCCAGCATGTATGCCAAGACGCACAAATGCACACGCACGTGCTGAACTGCAGCATCAACACTCCTCTAATTTTAGGCTGCAGCCAGTTAAAATATACACATCAACCTACCAAAATCAAAGCCCCTCTTGCTACTTTGAAATCACCGGTGTGGAAGTATTCGTTCATTCACGTCAATTAAAACTAACTTAGTCTACTCAACTTAGCAAATTGAAAAGATGATCTAGTTACAGTACAAAGTTTCTTTAAGGCTTAAAATGCACATTGATTAGTACATATTACATGAACACTAACCTTTCGTCTCTTCGGAGTGTGCTGAAACGATCAAATTATCATTCTGTGTTTCATTTCACTATGTTCACGTCTCTGTTTTAGCCTAATGTTGGTTCTGTTTACATTACAACCTCGCAGTTGGAACGGTTTCAAAATAAAAAGCGGTTTCAAAATAAAAGCCCCCCGAAACAGAAAAGGAAAAGGCCAAAAAGAGTAAACATATAAGGAATGCATTAATACTAATATTAAAAAAAAGATCGCAAATCGAATCGAATCGTGACTTTAAAATCGAAAATTGCATCGAATCGAGGTTTTTGGAGAATCGTGACACCCCTATTCACTTGTCAACTTTTGTCGGCGGAAGGGGCAGGATATGTGTAGACGACTGCCATGTTTGCGTTACGAACCAACCCCATACATTTCTTTGAGTGCTGTGTCATCATTAGAAAGTTTTATAGGGGTGGGTAGAGTATAGAAAATCTATACTCAAGTAAAAGTACAATTACTCCCTTCAAAAATTACTTGAGTAAAAGTAAATATTCCCAACTGATAAATCTACTCAAGTAAAAAAGTACTTTGATAATAAATTACTCAAGTGACCAGTTACTTGATTTTTATATATTTGATGGCCCTTTAAAGGGATACAAAAGTGCTTTTTCTCCATCTCTGTAGGCTAGTCATATAGGCAGAAATATTTTAACAGCCCAATTCAAAATATTTGACACACTTTTGTAGACTGTCTTGTCATAGCCAGAATAAGCATTAAGTGGCTATGGATTGAAAAGCGGTCATTTCCAATCCATTGCCAGATGATTCTTCAGCTTTGCTTTGCTAGAAGTCTGGTTATAACTTCACCATACAGACAATGTAACCTAAAAACACTAGCTATATTATTGGTAGACCTAGGCTACATATAGCCTAGGCATGTCCACTCAGACAGAGCGACAGAGCAGGCTATCTGTTCATGAGACGGTCGACTGTCATGTCCTGCAACATTGAGGCTACATAAACGAATGCTAGGTTTTTTCTAACTTGTGTGCTCGATTTCCAGTGCATTTGCTTTGCTTGTAAATTAAGTTGTAGGCCTACTTTCCTTGTTCAATGTGATTGTTGAACGATGCTGGCCAGAAATTAATATAGGCGAAAGTTTCCGTCTCATGTCATACCTCATCTCATTGCTACTCTGGCAGTCTCACCAGAAGATGCAGCAGCTGTCATTGCGTTAACTGAGCTGTTCGATATATTTTTGAAAACGATATGTAGTTGAGACAATATCGTAATACCGGTATTATGTCAAATAATGGGCCATTTTATCAAAGCCACTTGCTCTTCTGTGTTCAGACCATTCAGATAGCCGCAGATCTGCTCAACTGCACCCCTTGCGTGTGCACGTTCTCCCTCGCAGCACTACAAACTTTAAAACATGACGGACACAGAGTCAGATTTTGTTTACCTTGATCAGAGGTTGGTGCTAATGCCTATTCCGTCGGCACATCAATGGCTAGACTGAGAATTCTCGTTGTGAAATCAAAATCGGTTTTGTACACGCAGATTTTAAGTTACAACACTGTTTACAGCTCTTCGACTCACGGTAAAATGTAATTTTTGGTACATAGCCTAGCTAATTTAAATACACTGATGAATGCTTGCTCGCGACTCGCGAGCAGTTAGGGGCATCATTTTTTATGATTTCTGAAACCCCATTCAATCGTGCATAGGGATTTTTCTTACGAACCGGAACATGCAAAAATTAACGCATACAAAACGACGGTAGCGTCTATCACACTCTTGATGAGTCACTCAGTTACGTTGTTTAAGTAGCCTAATTGTTTAAAACTATTTTTGTTGTTGATAGCAACATGTCTAGGCCATCATAGGCTACATTTGCTTGTCATCTAGGCCCTATCAAAGCCTTACGGGTAAAAAAAAACTGCATTGTGTGACAAAACTGCAGGTTTTTTCAATATTTTCGTGCCTAAAATATTGCATTGTGCAGTACAATGTAGGCCTGCGTTGTCAGTCAGGGTCAACTTTTGGTCTTGTTATTTGCACAGCTTTATCAGAGCAACTGTAGCCTATGCCTATTGTAGGCCTATGTTATTGTTTACACTTTTTTGCACAGCTCTGTTAGACCAGTCTGAAATGAATATAATTAAAACCGGCTGTGTTGTCATAATTGTTGTGTTGAGTGAATATATGAAGCACTTTGCTCTTTCTGTTTGAAATATCAATATTGTATCGATATCGTATATCGCCAATCAGCCCCAAAATATCGGGATATCAGTTTTGGTCCATATCGCCCAGCCCTACTTCTGTGTAGTAGGGTACATAGGCCAGTCATTACTTTTATAATCGAGGGAATTGTAGCAATGCATTCTGAAGCCCTGTTTCTTTTCTCCCACGCCGTTGTGCACTGAGGAAGAGGTGCGCTTTTCTCCCTTGAGATGCCTTCTCCAATAAACTCCAATGTACTTGAATAAGAGTAGCCTGGCTAGCGCCACCACTTCTCAATGAGACGTGGTCTGGGAACCAAACGTTAATTTTCTCGTATTTGAAAAAAATGCCCAGATCCGTTTATTGGGTGCCACGGATGTCTATCAAATGCGTCTGTGCATAGCTCATCATCGTCTTGCTTTCCCCCTTGTTCTGTGATTGGTCCCCTATCTCAGGCGAAAATTTGCTCCATGGTCTCCAGGCTGCCTTAGCAGCGTGAATCAAATCGCGCGCAAGGCAGCATGGGAACACCCAGGCTAGAATAAGAGTAGAAGTACCGTTTTGGAAAAGGAATATGGAAAGTTGCCATACCTTGAAAAAAATACTTTTTTACTCGTATGCGTTACTTGTAACGCATTACTACCCACCCCTGGTCTCTGAAATACTTTCAAATGTACGGTGTACATATTAGGACATCAGATGTCAAGAGTCAGGTGTCAGATATCAGATGAAAAAGCATATGAACAGGGTCCTTACATGACACCACTATGCGTTTTCAACCCAATAATTGTGAAAGAACAGTATAGATCCTGTGTTTGTAGCCTAGGCTATCAGCCTATCGGTTTCCCTCCGTTGCTTTCTGTAGCCTAAAGGCTGATTTATGCTTCTCCGTCAACTCCACGCCGTAGCTACGGCGTCGTGACCCTTTCGAAGTTCTGCGTCGGAGTGGTTTTGCATTGCGGTGCATTTCACCGCCATAACTCTAGGGGGTGTGAGTGGTTCTGAGTCACCTGTGTCTGTGTCGCTCACCACCGAAAACGGTAGTCAGAATGGCAAACCCCATAGACTGTCGTGCAGAAATATTGATCTTATTTGTTTGCCCTTTTCTTGCTTAGATTTTGTTCAAAATACACAGTAAAATCCAATGATATAGTTACTGTAACCAGAAAATAAGTCTGAGATTATTTGTGAAATGTCTGCCACTGCCCACAAAGTACTGCTTGCTGGCGAAGTGGTAATTTCACAACAATGGGGGGCGGGGCTTAACGGCAGGTCAATTGTGAGATTTCTGAAATGTGTCCGCTTATCCCAAATTAACAAGCCCCATTCTCTATGAATAACTTAATTCTCTACACCCATTAGTGTCTGCTGATGCTCATTTTATTTCATTGTAAAGGTGTTACTTCCTTTTACATTTATTGTGGTGGAGACCATGTGATGTGGTGTTATGAAGGACGTGAAGAGCATGCAACATGGCAACCAAGATTTATTGCAGTAGTGTTGTAATTGGGCAATATTGAGAATTAATTTACATTAATGGACCGCTCGATTATGTTTTGGCCCGCATTTACATATCTTGTCTTTCTTAGGTGTTAAACTGGATAAAGGACCAAGCAGAGAAAGAGTGTGATCTTCAACAGTATGTGCCCCACCTACAGAGCAATACCATCCTTAGACTTTTACAACAGGTGAGTCTTTTATTCTTTTCCTGTGTCATCAAAACAAGTTCAAATATATACACAGTACCAATAGCTTAATTCGAGTAAAAAGTTGCAACTTTAGTGTACATTAATTTCACGTCTTACTATTTCACATGCTCTTGTTTTGCTTTCAAGGCAGCTTGCTTTCAAGTGTCACAAGTTTGTGCAAAAACCTGATCTGTTTGTGTATAACATGATGTGTGCTCAATGTGCCAGAGAGCTCCTTGTGTTGTCTCATACTTTGTCATATTTCAAGTGTCCATAAATGTTCAGGGCTGTTGAGACAAGAGGACTGGAGGAAAAATCACAATTCAACATGTATTTGTTGTCTTTGGTCAAGTAGCTTATGTGGGTCATTGCGTCAGATTCTTCTCCTGCATTTTTCCATGTTTCAGTGAAGTTGGGAAAATCTATCCACCACACAATCTTAGAATTGGCTTATTTATTTTCCGTGAAGAATGCACAATTTTAAGAACAATAACCATGTAATCGTTGATGTAATGCCAAAAACACCTATGCTCCTCATCCAAACTTCATGTGAAATTTGTTTTTATTCTGAATGAAATGGCTCAATGAAATGGCGCCCCAAACATGGTTAGAATTTTGTTCCAAACTAAATTTAGAGGTATGGAAAGACAGGAAAATAAATGTGTACAGAGCTGATTTTTCCATTTTGAAGTATGTGCACTTTGTGTAATTCTAGATACCATTTATGGTGTTCATAAAGTATTTGTTTTGCTACAGTGTCTCGCCTAAATCTTCATAATGTATATTCTGAAATATTCTCCTTTATGGTTTATTAGGTTGCTCAGATCTACCAGAGCATCGAGTTCAGTCGTCTTGCCTCTCTTGTGCCATTTGTGGATGCCTTTCAGCTTGAACGTTCCATTGTGGATGCTGCTAGACACTGCGATCTGCAGGTATGATGGGACAGAATCTCAAAAGTAATTTTTTTTTAAAGAAAGTGGGTGTAAATGCCTTGGGACCCACAATTTCCTATGGTCAAAACCCAAATTAAATGACATTCAAATGAAGGAAGTGTATTACCAGTAAACACAAGGTCTTGTTCATATGTAAAGCAAATGTGCCATTATAGAGTGGAATATATGTTAGGGTTGGGCCAATGGACGATGTCATCATACATGGTGATCCGTCATCCGATTTCACGATGGGAAGCAACCATTGTGATGCCACGCCCCCACATGCCAGACACGCAGTAATTCTATAGACTGAGACTCTGCTTTAATATAGGCTAAAACAAAAACTTCCCTTGAAATTAAATTGAGCCTAGAACGGATGCATATGCATTATGCAGGGTACTTTAAAGCCACAATATGAAGTATTCAAATTACTAAATATGTTGAGCCACTAGCATTTATTCAGATTATAAAATACTATACATTATTAACTAAATACACTTTATATGAATTTCAATATATATGAAATAGAAACATATGACAAGCCATCATTTTCTGTGTGTGTGGAGAGAGTCGAGCAGAATCTAGGATGGCTACTGGTGTGAATGATCACACTACAGTATATTCAATTGTGTAAATCTCCCCTACATGAATTGCTATCCACTTTCATCAGGCCATATATTTATAATTTGCTGTTAACTATGTAATGTTATGTTTTATGTAGAAAATTATACATTTATTTCTGTACAGACATACATCATCGTCCATTGCGATGTTTTACTGTACACATTGTCAAATGCCAAATAAGCGGACATCGCCCAACCCTAGTATATGTCCATCAGATAGTATATGTCCATCACCCATTTTAAATGGAACATTATTCTTTCAGTACACACTCTCTGGCCCACAGTTTCACAACAGATATTTTCAGATGTCCCTATATGTACTTAATACAATAGAATTGATGGTAACGTTTAACTGAGTTTTTTGTCTTTTGTTAGGTGCGCATTGATCACACATCTCGTACTCTAAGTTTTGGGTCAGATCTGAACTATTCCACAAAAGAAGATGCGCCTGTTGGCCCTTTCCTCCAGAACATGCCCTCAGAGCAGATTAGGAACCAGCTCACCGCTATGTCTTCCTCTCTTGCCAAGGCCATCCAAGTCATCAGGCCAGCCTCCATACTGGTGAGAATACGTTGAGCTGTATAGACATTTGTTTCTTCAAGCATGATAAAAAGCATAGATATATTATTGATCCTGAATAAAATGCAGAACTTTCTTCACTGCTCATTACTCTTTTCTACTGGTCATCATTACTCTTTTTGCTTCTGGCAGATTGCATATTTTCAAATGTATCATACATGTACCATGAATATATTTGTACTAAAGTCAAACATACTATTTTCTGACAGCAAGAACGAGAGGAGCAGAGCCAACAAGCCATTGCAGCTTATCTGAAGAATTCTCGCAAAGAGCACCAGCGCATCCTGGCCCGCAGGCAAACCATTGAGGAGCGCAAGGAGCGTTTAGAGAGTCTAAACATTCAACGTGAAAAGGAGGAGCTTGAGCAACGGGAGGCTGAACTGCAAAAGGTGCGCAAAGCAGAGGAAGAACGTCTACGGTTGGAGGCCAAAGAACGAGAGAAAGAGCGCATAATGCAAGAGCATGAGCAGATCAAAAAGAAGACTGTACGAGAACGCCTGGAGCAAATCAAGAAGACTGAACTGGGGGCTAAGGCCTTTAAGGACATTGACATAGAGGTACATGAAGTCCATTTAATTTTTTTTACACATTTATAAACACATGTTTGCTGCTTAACCTGGTTTTTATAGATATCTGGATATGACTTCACTTCAGACATGACAAAAATTGGTCTTAAGTTTTAAGTTAAAAGGCTTAACGCAGGGTTCCATACAGAGTTACAACTAGGGCTGTCAGCATTAACACGCTAATTGCAATGCGATTAAAGACCAAGCATAATTTTTTTTAATTGCAACCCGCCAAAGATTTTTAATTTTACAGTCACTTGTTCTGTTATCAACGATTCTTTGACTGCTACTATTTTGACCCTTAGATGCACCAATTCTTGTTCTCAAACTGCCAGACACCTAGTAGGCTTCTGCCTGCCTTCCTCCTGTATTCATGAAGATAATAAACACCAACGCAGTTCTGAAAAAAAAAACCTCCCCCTCGGCTCAGTCGACATGGAATTAAAATATCACTAAAACACCAAGTTTAAGCTATAATCTATGACATGGGTCGGCAAAAGGCGGCCAAAGCTGGCCCGCCACTGGCAGTCTGATTTTTAAAAAAAAATCTTTTATTTTACAATATTGATTTACAAATAGCCTATTCACCAATCACACCATGGATGGGTGCTTAAACAAATGCTAGCCTACTCCGTGCATAGCCCTAGGCCAGCGCTTCAATATTGCGCTTTTGTGCCTCTGTTTGGAGCGGATAGGCCACCTTGAAGGTGCCACTCCGTTTCATAGTGCGGTATGGTATTCTTTTCAAACAGCGACAGCGTTGTTGCATATCAGATACAAGGGCTTTGCATTTATGAAACCGGGTAAGATGAACGCAAAATTTTCTTTCCATTCCTTTTTATAGGCCCAGCTATTTTTCTCCCAGCTAACTCCTGTAGTTCGCTACTCACTCTGCATGCTAATATTTCTTGTAGACAAACAATACACATTGTAACATTGTCATGAGATGTGTCAACCAAATAGCCTATTTAACAATAAAAGTAAGACTTTATCCAAAGAAGTAATTAGAATAAGTCAGGCTCCGTGCATCAATGCCAAAATTATTGTAGCCTAGGGCCTTGTGTAGTAGTGCCCACATTTAGAGTTCATCAAGTGAAATGAATTCCTCAAGTATACCATCAATGGGCCCATCCCATACATGGTTTATTTTTTTCACAAGTTATTTTTTATCCATTCTCCGATTGGATGCGTGTATGGACTAATAGACCATCCATCGGAGGTGCATTTAATAGCAGTCTATACTCTGGCCCACCAATTATTGGCTAAGAAAAATACTGGCCCGCGGAACATACTTAATGGAGATGGAGTAGGCGCCGATAATCGATCAACATATAGTTTCAAAGCAACCAAACTGCTCTTTCCAGCCTGGTGAACCAGCTTAAAGATTTTTTTAGAACAAAATGTTGGGAACCATTTTTATGAACAGCTACATTACAGTGGACTCATTTTAACTGATTTTTTAGGCAAGAAATCACATGACCTGGTGCGGCTCTAGCCTTCATAAAAAACAATCTGATAACTATCAAAAGACCTACTGACGGCTTGTGTGTGTTTTACATCCCATTTAAGCAAGGTATTTGAAAGCCCAGTAATCCAGTTGTAAAAAAACGTTTAATTAAACAAATTGGATCAAAAGCTCTGGAGACTACTGTACTTGGAACCTTGGAATCTTTCAGGAAAGAAAAGGAAATCCAGTTCTGAAACACAATTGAAGATATGATGGTACACAAGTGTTTACATGTGAACATTTTCTGCACAGGATCTGGAGGAACTAGACCCAGACTTCATTATGGCCAAACAGGTGGAACAGTTGGAGAAGGAGAAAAAGGAACTTCAAGAGCGTCTTAAAAACCAAGAGAAAAAAGTAAGAATGGTCATGTCACTGTTGCAGTTACTTATTATGGCCTATTAAGTTGAGCTTAATATGAGCTACTCTCAGAATATTTGATCCTTCATCAAACATTACCCCAGGATAGATACATAAGGAACAACCTTAAATTTAGCTTGTGTGTCAGACATGCTCTGAAGTAGGACTATTTTGCTTGAGTGGTAATTGCTATGCATATAGTGACTGAATGACTAAAGAGTTTGACTAAAGAGAATGACTATGAGAAAAAGGGATAATGTATTGCCCGACGTCATTGTCAGAAATGAAGGTCTCGTTTTATCCGATAATGACTAGCGAACAAAACATTATCCTGCTTTTACGGTCACTTGCCTAAATGAGAAAACACAATATGTTTGTCACTGTTTCGAGGTCTATTTGTGTGTAAAACATGAGTTTCAGATGTTCCATAGCAATGTGTATTGCTTGCTGACTTTCACTTTCAATGAAATTCCATTACTATAAGCAAAGAGACTATGTGAATCCAAAGCAAAGCAAAAAATAGATTGGACTTCTGAAGGCCCATTCAAGTTAATGGCACTTAATGCTGCATCTTGACAAGCCATATAGGTTATATATGTTGCTAGGTGACTGGTACGCTGGCGAGTCACGCTGCTCTGTCTGGCATCTTGTTTTTGTTTGATTTAATTTAATCTTTTATCTATTATTTAAATCTTATTTTTCTTTTGGTAAAGATTGACTATTTTGAGAGAGCTAAAAGGTTGGAGGAGATTCCCCTCATCAAAAAGGCTTATGAGGAACAGCGCGTCAAAGACATGGAACTCTGGGAGCTACAGGAGGACGAGAGGGTGAGAACATTTCAATTTTGAAAGATGCATGAAGGCAACAGAACACATTTTTTTAGAAAGTGTTGCCATGCTACTGAGCAACTTTAGCCAGCAGATATATTTAAAATGATCATAAGGTCAGGTATAAAAATCGTGTAATGGTAAATCCTTTTTGAATGATTGGTGTCCTCCAGATCAGCAACATGAAGATTGAGCGGGAAAAGGCCCTGGAGCACAAGCAGAGGATGTCTAGGATGCTGGAGGACAAGGAGAACTTTGTTTCGAAGATCACAGCTGCTCGAAGTTTCATCTATGAGGTAAAATGGCTGAATTTCAGCCCCCTCCCCATCTTGTTATGGCCTGAGCACAGGGGGTGCAGGGTTAAAGCCTGCACCAGAGGTGCAAACCCCTATTGTTTCTATTAGAGTTATTATTACGGTAATTTGTCTCCATCTGCCTTTTTTGAGGTGGTTCCCATGGGTGAAAAATTAAATTTGACAGGAGTCATATAACACTTCCTTACACTTACGGACAAAGACTAGGCCCTGCACGTGGCCCAAGGACCCCCTAGCGCCCCCTTATGTCACGGAGTCTCATGGTTGGCATATAGTTTCACGTACACACAAAAATTGGTAGGTGTCTTTAACTCGAGACGAACAACTTTCATATGCACACTGGATTAGCCACACCCAACAGGAAGTGAGGTAATTGGGATTTCATGCATTGTAACACACCACCAATTTTGAAATGCTTCTCCTAAACCAGTGATTCCCAACCTTTTTTACTAAGAGCCCCCCTTCACATCTAACTATGGATGCTCAAATTCAGTTCAAATAAAAGAAAAAAAAACTTTATATTTCACATTTTTCACACACTTTGACTCATTAGATTCATGCTAACTCTTTATTATGATCTTTTCTTTTGATAAACTAAGGGCTATGGGCTTGCATATTTTTGACCAGGGATGAGATCCCTATTGACAGCCAATCTAAAGTCTTGGGGCTGTATTCACAAAGAATTTTAAGGCTAAAAGTATCTCCTAACTGGCAACTCCTAAAAATAATGGGTGTGTCACTCATAAATTAAGAACTCCTAATTTATTTGACTAAGAGTAATTCACAAACCATTTTAGACCTAAAAGTAGCACCTAAGTCTGGGACAGTCAAGAGGACTCCTAATAGGCCGGGAGCCACGTATACCCCTCAGGATGTTTTTTGCTATGTTTTTTTCATATAATTTCCTGTTAGCCTATACCCTGGGCCATAACGAGTTCATAGGGACAACTCTCAACTCGGCCCCGTTTGGTCTCAGGGCCCAAAAAAACATCTTTTAAGGAAAATCTGCAGGCGAAATAATATAGCTGTAAATATTAAGGTACTGCAACTGCAAAAATGGTCCTAGAACCCTGTAAATTTACATGGATCACCCTGTCACATAGGGGAACCAACCTGAAAAATGTTTCAGGGCTTGGTGCTTTTCTTCTGTCAAATATCATCTTTAACCTACCCAAAAAGCCCAAAAAATGCTTGTCCGCCTGACAAATTGTCCACAAATTTGATCATTTTCAACTCTGTTATGATATGCATTAGTCCCTCAAATGTAAATAGAAAACTACCCAAGTTCATGAGCTTCAATTTAAGTCCAAGGTGACCTTTCTAGCTAGTGTACAACAGCTGCTATGTCCAAAGCTATTCACTGTAGCCTATCCGAAAATACTAGCCTCCTGGTTGGCATTCAGACACTTTCAGGCATTACCATTTCATATGGGATTATGAACATCAATTTCACATAAACCATATTTTTAAAGTGTTTGACCTTGACTTGAAAATGGCTATGAATGAAAGTATGAAGTGAATAGCATCAAAAATAACTAATGTTACCACCTATTGGTGGACTGTGAACAGGATGCAACACATGGTACTATCACACAAAAGGAATGTATCAAATGAGAAATGTATGTAAGGAATGGTTTGTATTGTACAGCAGTAGTGTAGAATGTGAATAAGAACTTTCAATCATCATTTAATAATCATCATTATCATCATCATCATCATCTTCCTCATCTTCATCCACATTTGTATGGATTTCATCAGTCATGTCATGTTCATCCGTGTCCTCCTCTGCCAAGACATCAATGAGAGCTTTTGGGATTACATCACCCTCAAACCATAGTGGTTCAAGCTTCCCAGTATCTGTGTTTATGTGAAACCCATGGTCAAGTGGACTTGGGATCTCTGGGTAATGCTCATGGGCCCTCTTCCAGATGCACACTTGAAAGTTCGTACGTTTGATGTGCTGTTTGAGGACCCTCTTGCATGGTGGGAAAGTTGATAGGTCAATTGAGAGACCCTGACGAACCTGAAGGTTTGACCCACACATCTTCTTTATTTTAATTTCTCTTGCTTCATCAACGCTTTTCACTCTGCGACTAAATCCATACAGGCGGCAGGTGAACTCCTCAACACCATTGAGGAGCTGTTCATCAAGATCCCATGAGTTTCCTACTTCTGCAAAGACTTGAATGAATTTTGATGTTTGATTCAGTATATTCATTGGTCGCACCTTTCCTTTGCCTTTGAATGCTGACGTGCAGTCAGCACCAGTGAAGGCATGTAGGGCCAGAAGAGCTGCAATGTGCTCCTGCGAATAATCTTCAGCCAGCAGGTTGATGTCAATTAGTCTATCTCCCATGTCAAAGATGATGTTGACAGTTGATGACTTGGCATAATACAGGAGAATGAAGAAAATGTCTGAGTCTTTTGCTCTGACTCTAACTGTCCTGTTGTGAGGCATTTTAGTCTGGATGTAGTGCATGTAAATAATCACCCTAACATCTGTTTCTTCATGTTTTGAGCAGATCTCCGGGAGAAGTTCCTTCGACACAACTCCAGCATTACATTCTACCCTGTAGGCTTGACCAGCCTCTATGAAAATGACAGGCCTTCGGAGGACATTTTCCATCATATCTTGGGACCTCCAGTGATCCAGTAGTAAATGAATGAGTGCCTTCTTGTTTTCATCGTTTGTGAGAAAGGCCTTCCAATCAGCGGGGCGATGAACATTCAGCCCATTCACAATAAAACGTTCACCACAGCCTCTGCGATCTCTCTCAGCTGATTTTGGTGAATGAAGACGGTTCACGTAAGTGTCTGTGCTGAATATTGTTTCAACTGATGCAGGTAGACTTGTGAATGTTGCTTATTTGTGCCTTTAGTTCTTGTGATACTGCACCAAAAAGGACGCTTGTGGCATCGAACCAGAAAGTGCTACAATACAAAGCTACAAGTGGGTTCCTTTTTCAGATCTTCATCAAATCACAAGAACTGAAGGCACAAATAAGCACTGCTGACCTTATGACCTATCCCCTAACCCTGACACCATACTCCAGCTCAACAATTGATGGCTTTTTTGCAAAAAACAACAAAGCAAAAGGCATGAACCACATGATCAAAGATGCTGAGAATGTGCAGCTTCCTCCTCCAGGCCAATGTGCTCTCATTCAGGATGGAAATTCCTCATTGTACATGCGTGATGTACCCCAGACAATGAAGGCAATATCAGAGAGAACAATAACAAGTCTACCTGCATCAGCTGAAACAATATTCAGCACAGACACTTACGTGAACCGTCTTCATTCACCAAAATCTGCTGAGAGAGATCGCAGAGGCTGTGGTGAACGTTTTATTGTGAATGGGCTGAATGTTCATCGCCCCGCTGATTGGAAGGCCTTTCTCACAAACGATGAAAACAAGAAGGCACTCATTCATTTACTACTGGATCACTGGAGGTCCCAAGATATGATGGAAAATGTCCTCCGAAGGCCTGTCATTTTCATAGAGGCTGGTCAAGCCTACAGGGTAGAATGTAATGCTGGAGTTGTGTCGAAGGAACTTCTCCCGGAGATCTGCTCAAAACATGAAGAAACAGATGTTAGGGTGATTATTTACATGCACTACATCCAGACTAAAATGCCTCACAACAGGACAGTTAGAGTCAGAGCAAAAGACTCAGACATTTTCTTCATTCTCCTGTATTATGCCAAGTCATCAACTGTCAACATCATCTTTGACATGGGAGATAGACTAATTGACATCAACCTGCTGGCTGAAGATTATTCGCAGGAGCACATTGCAGCTCTTCTGGCCCTACATGCCTTCACTGGTGCTGACTGCACGTCAGCATTCAAAGGCAAAGGAAAGGTGCGACCAATGAATATACTGAATCAAACATCAAAATTCATTCAAGTCTTTGCAGAAGTAGGAAACTCATGGGATCTTGATGAACAGCTCCTCAATGGTGTTGAGGAGTTCACCTGCCGCCTGTATGGATTTAGTCGCAGAGTGAAAAGCGTTGATGAAGCAAGAGAAATTAAAAATATAGCTGCAAGCAGCAATGAGGGGGCCAAGCAGAATAGGCTGGAGTAGCCACGGCGACAAGATAGAACTCAGCAGACATCCGCGATCAACACTTTCAACTAGTGTCACATCAAAACATAACTGATTTTGTAGGGCTGAAACAGGGCTGAGAATTGCCACCGCCTCCGCCAGCCAGCCCCCCATCTAATCACCCCTGCCCATCCCACCCCGTCCTGCCCCTCCCCGCCCTTGCACACACGCATTAGAATGAACTGGATGGAACATGTTGTCATCATTTTCACATCAAAAAATAAAGGATCGATGAAACACATCAGCAACTACAGATCAAAATGCAAAATTGCAAATTGCAGCAACCTCTACAGGTCAAAGGTCACCAAATGTTTTGTGCGTCCTCCTAATGGGGTCATGAATCTATGTAGTAAGTTTGGTTATGATACATGGCAGGGTTGCTGAGATATGAGCTCACTTCCTGTTTGGCGGCTTCGCCGCAAATTTTGATTGGCTGTTACGGGCGAATGCTTTTGTCAATTGTTCCAGAAAGCAAAATATTGATAGGTTATGGTCTGATGATGGTCTCCATCAATTTTGGTGAGGATCCACTTAAATTTGTGACCTGCGAGAACTTGTACGTGTTTTTGATTAAATCCAATATGGCGGCTGAATCAATCACGATGACATCACAAGTTGGCTTGGGTTGGCCTAAGGACCTCCAACAGTATTACCAGACACCACTAGTGTGTTTTAATTCTAAGCACAACAGCAGCTACAGGCCAAAAGGCATGTTTCTAAATTACAGTGCCCCCTAGAGGTCAAAGGTCACCAGATTTCTTGAGTGTCCCCCAGATCAGATCCTGAGTCCATGCACCAAGTTTGGCTTTGATACATGCAAGGGTTGCTGAGATATGAACTCACTTCCTGTTTGGCGGCTTCACCACCAATTTCGATTGGCTGTTACGGGCGAATGCTTTTGTCAATTGTTCCAGAAAGCAATATATTGATAGGTTATGGTCTGATGATGGTCTCCATCAATTTTGGTGAGGATCCACTGAAATTTGTGACCTGTGAAAACTTGTACGTGTTTTTGATTAAATCCAATATGGCGGCCGAATCAATTATGATGACATCACAAGTTGGCTTGGGTCAACCTAAGGACCTCCAACAGTATTGCCAGACACCACTAGTGCATTTTAATTCTAACTACAACAGCAGCTACAGGCCAAAAGGCATGTTTCTTAATTACAGCGCCCCCTAGAGGTCAAAGGTCACCAGATTTCTTGAGCGTCCCCCTAATTGGGTACTGAGTCCATGTACTAAGTTTGGTTATGATAGATTTATGGGTTGCTGAGATATGAGCTCACTTCCTGTTTGGCGGCTTTGCCGCAAATTTTGATTGGCTGGTACGCGCGAACGGTTTTAGTTCCGAAGACAAAAAGCAATGCGTTAATGAGGCATGGCCTGAAGATCATGTGTGTCTAGTTTGGTGACGATCGGACAAAATTTGTGACCTGTGAAAGATTAGTTTCACTTTCACTAAAATCCAATATGGCGGAAAATCCATCATGGCGGAAAATGACGTCATAGGGTGCGTTGAACTCGGCTTGGTCCAAGGATTCCAACGATACCTCATTTTTGACAATCGGGCATACGGGTCAAAAGTTACGTGCGTGAACGCATGTCTAACTTTGGCCTGTTGGTGGCGCTAGAGTGCTCAAGCTGCTGACATGAAACTTGGTGAACTTAAACATGGGACTGTCCCCAATCGGTGTGCCAAATTTCACAACTTTTTACCAGACGGTTCTATGGGCTGCCATAGACTCCCATTCGGGAAGAAAGATGTTAAATAATAATAAGAAATCATAGAAACACAATGGGTGCCTTCGCAGCTTCGCTGCTTGGCCCCCAATAAAGAAGATGTGTGGGTCAAACCTTCAGGTTCTTCAGGGTCTCTCAATTGACCTATCAACTTTCCCACCATGCAAGAGGGTCCTCAAACAGCACATCAAACGTACGAACTTTCAAGTGTGCATCTGGAAGAGGGCCCATGAGCATTACCCAGAGATCCCAAGTCTACTTGACCATGGGTTTCACATAAACACAGATACTGGGAAGCTTGAACCACTATGGTTTGAGGGGGATGTAATCCCAAAAGCTCTCATTGATGTCTTGGCAGAGGAGGACACGGATGAACATGACATGACTGATGAAATCCATACAAATGTGGATGAAGATGAGGAAGATGATGATGATAAGTAAGGGATAATGTATAGAACGCCGGTCATTATTGGGAAAATGAGTCCCGACAGGGCGAACCGGACCCCGACGCGCAGCGGAGGGGTCTTTTTCCGCCCTGAAGGGACTTATTTTCCCAATAATGACCGGCGTTCTATACTTTATCCCACTTATTACACGGCTACTTGCCAAAACTAAATAATAACCTCCCCACAATATGAATTTAGCCTACATAGCCTAGCCTATGTGTTACCGTTCATCGTGGCATTTGCTGAAATAGTTCGCAACAACAAGCTGAACTTGAATCAAACATTCTTTAGAACACAGCTGATCAACCTTTCACTTTTGAGTGAAGTTCCAGTCCTTGCGTAGGGATATGAAATACCTGAATTAGAAGCACAAACTCCGTTGCCATTGACAGCGGTCATTATTTTTTTTCAGAGGTCATTTCCCAAGAAATAATGACCGCTAGAACTTTGGGAAATCCCATTCTAGTCAATGGAGCGTTATACTTGCCTTGTGAAGAGCCGTGTAATAATGATGATTATTAAATGATGATTGAAAGTTCTTATTCACATTCTACACTACTGCTGTACAATACAAACCATTCCTTACATACATTTCTCATTTGATACATTCCTTTTGTGTGATAGTACCATGTGTTGCATCCTGTTCACAGTCCACCAATAGGTGGTAACATTAGTTATTTTTGATGCTATTCACTTCATACTTTCCTTCATAGCCATTTTCAAGTCAAGGTCAAACACTTTAAAAATATGGTTTATGTGAAATTGATGTTCATAATCCCATATGAAATGGTAATGCCTGAAAGTGTCTAAATGCCGACCAGGAGGCTAGTATTTTCGGATAGGCTACAGTGAATAGCTTTGGACATAGCAGCTGTTGTACTCTAGCTAGAAAGGTCACCTTGGACTTAAATTTAAGCTCATGAACTTGGGTAGTTTTCTATTTACATTTGAGGGACTAATGCATATCATAACAGAGTTGAAAATGATCAAATTTGAGGACAATTTGTCAGGCGGACAAGCATTCTTTGGGCTTTTTGGGTATGTTAAAGATGATATTTGACAGAAGAAAAGCACCAAGCCCTGAAACATTTTTCAGGTTGGTTCCCCTATGTGACAGGGTGATCCATGTAAATTTACAGGGTTCTAGGACCATTTTTGCAGTTGCAGTACCTTAATATTTACAGCTATATAATTTCGCCTGCAGATTTTCCTTAAAAGATGTTTTTTTGGGCCCTGAGACCAAACGGGGCCGAGTTGGGAGTTGTCCCTATGAACTCGTTATGGCCCAGGGTATAGGCTAACAGGAAATCATAGTGAAAAAAACATAGCAAAAAACATCCTGAGGGGTATACGCGGCTCCCGGCCTATAAGTCCCTAAGACCTATTCACAAACAATTATTGCTGCTTTTTGTGGCATTTCATGTTGCAATGTTTTGAAATGCGGCTACAGCTCTCAATCAAGAGGGAATAATTGTGCGTTGTAACTAAGGGATGCAATAACGCCACCAATAACGACTAAAACCATTCATTGTCAACATGTAAAATAAATAACGTTTCATTGTAAATCAAATTAAATTGTTTCTCCTATTTACAAATGTGGGCTATGTATCTTCATACAGATTATGTAAAACATGTTGCAAAGATACCTCATCAATCCGCAGTGTATTTCATTATGCTACTAGGCTATTTGCTCTTTATTAATTTAGGCTATTTATTAATAATCGTCCATCCTTCACGGTACTTGTAGCGCACACATGCTCACCAGCAAAGACCGGTCACTTGTCACTCATAGTCGTAGGGGAGGTTTTTGGCATCATTCCTGCGTTATAATCATCAGCCAATCAAGGTGGTCGCTTCGATCAAGCTTGTGCATGAGTAACAACTTTTAGTTTAGGAGTTGTCATTTTTCCTTACTAAGAGTAGGTCTAAGAGGCTTTGTGAATGACTTAAGAGAATACTCCTAGCTAAATTATTTTAGTGCAATTTAGGAGTACTCCTAGTGGTTAGATAAAATGCTTTGTGAATATGGGCCCTGGTGGACATCGAGCCCTTCTTGGTTTGGGTTATGGGTTTTTGTTTTTATTAGCTGTCTCGGATAGATAAGTGGATGTGGACACAATTTTAACAACTTGAAAGCAGTCAAAGTCGGACCCCAGGTGGGAACCACTGTCCTAGACGACTGAAAGAAAGAAACGAGTGCATGCGCATCTCTTTGGAAAATATAGGGAGATCACCAATGTCTCTGGTCATGTCTCAAAATTAAGCTGCTAAGAATTCTGCATAGTCAGCAATCTCTTAATTTGCATCATTCAGCAGTTAGTAATTGAACATTGAATGCAGTTTTATAACAATGATTATGTATTGTCATGGTCATAGTCAAGTTTATTATATAGCACAATTTAAAACAACCTGTGGTTGACCAAAGTGCTCAAATAAATATATGTATAAATAGATAATAGAAGACAAAATGTAAAGACACAAAAAAGCACAATAGGAAAATAAAACTAAAATAATATGCACACACACACACACACACACACATATATATATATATATATATATATATATATATATATATATATATATATATATATATATATATATATATATATATATATATATATATATATATATATATATGGTTTATTCCACACTTCATTTAAAAGCCATTGATGGCATATGTTATTTTAACTTGGCTTTAAAAGCACCATTACATTAATACACAGGATTAGATGTTAAAATCACTTGTGCCAAAATCCAAGGTAAAAACACATTCAGAAGCCCCTGCTCAAGTTTAACTTTAACTTTAAAAAGCACACTACCCACAAACCCACAGTATAGTATGCGGCATGTCATTGGGGTTATCAAGTGGGCACCCTCATTCACTGATGTTTCGTTAAGTTAGGCCCACGACACCTCATGAAGGCTTAACAGTGAAACCAGCGTCCTGGAGACACTCCCCAATACCCAAAATACTCTTAACCAGCCCAGGCATGGTCAAGGTTGGCTAGGTCGGTCCGTCCCGTTGATGTGGACTGAACCATAGCCATAAAAACCCTGGCCAACCAACCATCAACCTAGGCACAGCCCATCACAAACACAAATTAGCCAGTTAGCTAAGCCAGTTAGCTTACGCCCCATGTTGCCACCACATTACCACAATAAACAAATACCCTTAACCAAACTAGGCATGGTCTAGGTTGGCTAGGTTGGTCCGTCCCGTTGATGCGGACTGAACCATAACCATAAAAACCCTGGCCAATCAACCTAGGCACAGCCCATCACAAACACAAAACAAATTAGCCAGTTAGCTTACACCCCATGTTGCCACCACATTACCACAATAAACAAATACCCTTAACCAAACTAGTCAAGTCAAGTCAGTTTTATTTTTAAAGCGCATTTAACATGCACATATTGCAACTCAAAGCGCTCCAACAAACAAGACACATAACAAGACAAACGATGCCGGATGGAGCGGCGTAGTTGCCAGCTTGCCCATGACATCAAGACATGACGAATACATTTAAAAAATAACAAATTAAAAAAATGCTGGACGGAGCAGTGTAGTCGCCAGCGTACCCGTGACACCAAGACATAGCCTATAAGACAGACAACAAAACAAATAAACAAATAAAAAGTGGGAAAAAAAAAAAGAAAATATATTTAAAAAGGGGAAAGGTGATGTTAAAATTAGTCCAATTTCCAAACCAGCTGAAAATGTCCAAGGGCAATGATCCGTGAAAACTGCACAGAGTGTCTTCACAACCGATATGCCAACAAAGTTCTTTAACGTTAGCAAATGATCAACCCGGTGAATTCACTGGCAGTCTGGAGATCACGTTAACGTTAGGCCTTGTAGACTGCAGTCTGGAGATCACTGGAAGCACAGTCTGAAGTAGTGGGCGATTGTGTAGATCCGCAACTCGGTGGACTTCTAACAGCGACCGTCTGTTACTCCGTGAGACTGCAGCTCCTCACCGCTAGGCTAACGTTAGTCTGCAGTTGGCATGGCAGCTCTCAGGTCAGCAACAGCTCGGCGGCCACGGCAGATCTTTCGCAGAGTAGCTAGCCTAGGTCCAGCTGTCTTGAGAGATCCCCTCGACCAGACAGTGAAGTGCACCGTTCACGGATGGATGGATGTCAGAGGTCCAGTTAGTCTGCAGTTGGCATGGCAGCTCGCAGGTCAGCAACAGCTCGGCGGCCACGGCAGATCTCCCGCAGAGTAGCCCAGGTCTAGCTGTCCCGAGAGATCCCCTCGACCAGACAGTGAAGTGCAGCACCTCTCACGGATGGATGGAAGGATGTCCGATGCCCAGCTAGGGCAAAAGCTAGCCATAGCAAGCTCCCAATGGACAAACGTCAATGACGTTTCAGCTGACTTAGAAGCAGTAAAAAGGACTAAGAATAACACAAAAACTATCAAAAATAACGTAAATAAATAGCGAAAACATTTAACCAGTGGTGGGTAGAGTACTGAAAATCTATACTCAAGTACAAGTACATTTACTTTCTTCAAAATCTACTTGAGTAAAAGTAAATTTTCCAATTGGACAATCCTACTCGAGTAAAGGTAAAAAAGTACTTTGTTATGAAACTACTCAAATTACAAGTTACTTTTCATTTTTGTATTGATGTGCTTGGATCAGTGAAAAAGACATAACAGGCCCTATTTTGGTGATCTAAAACACATGGTCACTTGCGGATAGCTAAAATACATTTAGGGGTTTGTCCAGTCCACACTCGGGGTGGTTTTGTTATCAAACGTCAGGCCCCTGGTGCTTAAACCAATCAGAATGACACCTGTCATTCCCTTTAGAAGCAAGCACTGCAACTTCAAACAGCACATCTGTATTTTGATGAGAGAGAGAGAGAGAGAGAGAGAGAGAGAGAGAGAGAGAGAGAGAGAGAGAGAGAGAGAGAGAGAGAGAGAGAGAGAGAGAGAGAGAGAGAGAGAGAGAGAGAGAGAGAGAGAGAGAGAGAGAGAGAGAGAGAGAGAGAGAGAGAGAGAGAGAGAGAGAGAGAGAGAGAGAGAGAGAGAGAGAGAGAGAGAGAGAGAGACATTTTGGTTAAGCAATCTACAAAATCCCATACAATAATTGCTGCATATAATCAGCAAGTTACATTGTGTTGTCAACCCTTCCTGAAGCATACATTCTACACTGTAAAAAGTTTAACGTAAAATTTACAGCAACTTGCTGGCAGCAAATAACCAGCAAGTTGCTGTATTTCACTCTACAGTACACCTACTGTATATGAAATCACAGTACCTATGCCTGATACTGTAAATGCAAACTACAGTAGTACTACCAGTGCTGTAATGTATACAGCATTGAATTGTCTACCGTATTTTTAATCACAGTACTTATGGATCATACTGTAACTAAGTACAGTAGTAATACCAGTGCTGTAATATTATATACAGTAATTTTGGGAAATTCATATCCTGCTTTATCTACAGCCAGGATAAATTTGGCTAGGCCTAGGTATGGTTTAGGCTACACAAACTTGCATAAATAACCATTGACAACTTGTTATCAGTTTGAAAAGCAAGTACATTTATTCACTTTTTTCCGTTTAGAAATTCTCGTGTGCTGCATCCTAACGTTAGACCAACGGTTGCAGTCAGCAGAGTGAAGCAGCACCTAGCAGAAATAGAAGAAGAAAAGATAAATAGTGTTAGATAACAATGTTCAACTGAAACTGAAGGCTACTTACAAGTGAAACTTTAGAATAATCATTTATATATATATACTGTATGTTTTTTGAGTTTACTGTCAAAATGCCAGGCTGAAGATGGTGTTAGCATAACTCAGTTTCGCAAGGTATATTTAACGTTAGCCAGCTGGGTGAGCTCATTGATGAAGTTTGCTTGCAGCAACAGCCATTCGCGCTGTTCGTCCGAACAACGGTTAATGATAGTCAGATGTGACTTAAAGTTAACTTATATCAATATTGCTAAAGTTCGCCTATTAAACTCACAAAACCGTACATGATTACGGGGAGTTAACGTTACATAAGTCAGCTAAACCTCCACGTTAACGTTAACCAGCAGCACATCATCTTCAGCCTAACATTTGTGACAGTAACGTTAACATACTAGGCCTAGCACTACTAGTGAATGTTTTATATAAATGATATGAATATAATAAACTGTAACTTACTGAGAACTAAGGTAGGCCTAATATAAATGAGACTGCCATAACGTTAACGTAACATAAAACATTAACGTTAATGCCACCGTCACAGCAACAGCAACTATGATAGCTAGCCTAACGTTAGCTGCTACTTACTTAGTTGATCCAACAAGCATGGATGAGTTCTAAGTTAGACAGTACAACGTACATAGACTGTACACATGCCCGAATTTAATGTAGTACACTTTCACAATGAAACATTAACGTTACATAAATAAATGCTTGCTTACCATTAAGGTGGAGCTGCGAACTTGTCAGAGTGCTGAACACCGTTGGTCTGACTGACTGAACTGTTGCTCAAAAATGATCTCCCGCCGGACAGTTCAAACGTCGTCGCGCGGTGCATGTTTCAATCACCACGTCAAAATTTCCCAGTAAACCATAAATCCATGACTTTTCAATATCTTTTCAAAATGATGATTTGGATGGAAAATCAACATAATATCAATGTCACCTTGCTATCTGGGAGCTTAACTTTGTATTTATGTGCAAAAAGAAAACAGAAAACCCCAACTGATTTTCCGCCATGTTTTTTCAAAATTTTCAAAAAGCTGACAAGTGAGGGAGGAGTCAGATTTATTACTGTGTTATGATTCGCAGCAAATTTTTATTACTGTAGTTTGACCATTTTTGACCATAATTCATAGCGAAACCACAGCAACATACTGTATTCACAAATACAGTACACATTTTCCCCCAAAACAGCAGTGATGCTGTGAAAATCACGGAATCTTGTTACAGTGTACTAGTTATACCAGGGTCTCCAACCTTTTTGGGATTGAGGGCTACCTGAAGAATCCAAAATCATAGGGCTACTCATTTGAAACAAACAGACCCTCACTCCTTTTTTGCGAGGGTGATCCTCCTAAATAATAGACCTATGTGATTTTTACATTTAAGTTATCAATATTATGTAGGCCTATGAGCCTTTATATATTAAGCAACTGTATTTTCGTCTGTTTCTTCAATACATTAATATCAATATGCAACACTGACCGTTTTTGTTCAGTTAGTTCAATTCAAAGTTTCCATGAGGTATCTGATCTAATTTTTTAAACGAAAAAAGCCATCTTTAATGCAATTAATAATGTAGATTACAAATAGCATGCCCACCATTCATAATTCAGAGGTTGTTTAAGTTCTGCTTTCATTGACAATTCGGTTTTAACATTCAATAGCAATCACCAACACCAGACTAACTTATGAAGACGCCTTATTGCACATCTGAAATCTCTCCATGATCTGACAGTCCTATTGGTATGCATGCCACAAGATTTTAAACGCTATTGATACACCAGTAGGCTACGGAGGAGAAAGGGCCCGTGACCTAAAGCAATTGTTTTTCAGTCCTTGAACAATCATGCACGAACCGTACGGACACGGAATAGCAACAGAACCTTTGCAGAGATATGCTTGCATTGGCTACACCAGATGAGCAAGCTAATTTAGCCAATATTACAGATGTATGGTCTACAATTAAATATCTATTTAAAAATCCACAATGGAGGATGTTTTAGAGCGTGATCTGCAGGCACCTGTTGGCTATTTTTAGAAAGTGCGCTGTGGGCGCCGTGAAGGCATCCCGCAGGCTACATGGTGCCCGCGGGCACCGTTTTTGGAGACCCTGACTTATGTCAAGAAATAGCCTTTGTTTCAGTCGAATAGCTGCTACAGCTAGGACTAGCTCGCTAAGTAGCACTACGAGAACCACTGATAGAAAATAATGATGATTTACCTCAACATTTTGAAGGCTGATATTGTTATGCTTAGGCTGACACATTCCTTTCATTATACGGTTGTCTCCCTTCCTTCGCATGGGACGGAACAGTGTTGCAGATGTGGCCAGACATTGACCATGGGAGTGGGGGCTGCTTTTGGTAGTAGGCTACTAACGTTCATCTCTGCATCCATGGCGTTTCTAGTCCTCAGTACCAACGTAACGGCCGACTCGTCTCCTTTGCTGTGTAATCGCAACAATGTTGCAACCTAGGGAGGGCGCGTTGCTAACGTGTATGCTTGTATTCCAGGCAACAAAGATATGTGTAGCCTACTAATATCAAATACTCATTTTAATGAAGGCCCAATGGGAAATGTAATTGAGTAAAGAGTACAATTCTAGTTCAAATATTTACTCGAGTAAGAGTAAAATCACAACCTTAAAAAAGGAACGTGGAAAGTATTCATTACCCGAAATTGCATTTAACTAGACAAACCAATACAAAAAATAAACATGACATTACATAAAATTACGAACATTTACGAAACAAACAAAAACATGATGCCAGACGGAGCGCCGTGTCTCGCCAGCGTCCCCGTAACCTAGCAACTGAAACTAGGCATGGTCTAGGTTGGCTAGGTTGGTCCGTCCCGTTGATGCGGACTGAACCATAACCATAAAAAACGCTAGCCAACCGCCATCAACCCAGGCACAGCCCATCACAAACACAAAACAAATTAGCCAGTTAGCTTATGCCCCATGCTGCCACCATATTACAACAACAAACATCCAAATACCCTTAACCAACCTAGGCATGGTCTAAGTTGGCTAGGTTGGTCCGTCCCGTTGATACGGACTGAACCATAAACCATAAAAAACCTTAACCAAGTACCATCAACCTAGGCACAGTCCATCATAAACACAAAACAAATGAGCCAAACCTTAGCTTGCGCCCCAGGAAGGGTAACTTCTCCTTACCCACAACCATTCGCTTACCCGTTCTGCTGCTAAAGACATGTTACTAACCACCTGCCTTAGACTTCGACCACAAATGCCCAATTCAGACAGCAAGCCAGTAGCAGATCTGACCACAAACCCACGTGCACTGATTTCAATAGGCCTTAATCGTGCACTCCAACCTCGCTTGGCTGCCTCCTCTGCTATTACAGTGTATTTAGCGCTCTTCAGCTCATTGGCCTCTTCCACTCTGTATCCCCAAGGAACAGTGAGTTCAATGAAGTAAACTATCTTCTCTGAATCCGACCATAGAATTACGTCGGGTTGTAGTTTAGTACTCACTATATGTGGAGGGTACCATCTGCTGGCCAAGATCAACCTTCATTTCCCAGCCCGCCCCATTTTTCAACTGGCCGGTTTTACACCTGGCCTTCGCGGAACAAGGTTTATCCCCCTGACGTACAAAGTTAATTTTTTTCTTTTTATTCACCACATGTGAGGAAGGGCAGTGTGTCCCGAAACGTCACATGTGGTGAATAAAAAGAAAAAAATTAATGGAGCTCTAGTGTGCGGACTTCTTTGTAATTTTTATTGGCAGATAAGATCTTCCCTCTAAGAAGCAAGCAAACCATTTCAGTGCAGTACCTGAAATTCCAACCCAGTGCTCAAGGCGCTCTAAAAGAATGCAGTGATCTACAGTGTCAAAGGCGGCGCTAAGATTTAGCAGCATAAGTAATGCACAGTTCTTTGCTTCCACTGATAGTAACAGGTAACAAGTCATTAGTGACCTTAATTAAAGCAGATTCCGTGCTGTGTTTAGGTCGGAATCCAGACTGGAAGATGTCTAACATCTCCTTCTCTGTTAGAAAGGATTGGAGTTGTTGAAAGACAACCTTTTCTAGGATTTTAGAAAGAAAGGGCGATTTTCAGATGGGTCTATAATTGTTTAAGTCAGTGTCTTCAAGCTCTGTGAAGTGAATTACTCTTACAACTTGAATTTCCCCTTGGGGATCAATAAAGTAACTATCTATCTATCTATCTATCTACAACAACAAATGTTACATTTACAACAGCAAATGACCATATTCTAGCGTGTTAAGGAAATATGGAATTATATAGAAAATAAGTAATAATATAATAAATACAGTCTTCTGCTCTTCTGCAGACGGTGACAGCCGGGAATTGAACCCATGACTTTTGTGGCTATTGCATATTAGCCAAGTTCCTCAGCCACTATACTAACTCCGCCTCTGCACTCTGCATCTTTTAGGTGTAGTTAGGGTTGGGCACCAAAAAAAAGCAGACGCAAACGGTAGTAACTGCATCGAATAACAATGTGGATTTTGGTGCCTCATTTCGGTGCTTAAATCACGTTTTTTTGTTTGTTTTTTGTACGAGGCATACTGCATGTCATGCGCCATCTCTAACGTCTTGCTCTGATAGCAACACATCCAGATACAGTTAGCTAACATAAACACTGGATGTATAAACCAGAGGGGTCACCACTATAGGCGAGTGGACAGTGTTTGACAGCTTGCGGGAGCCCAAGTAGCTTTAAAGCGATATCACGAGCTCCTGTCAAAATCTAGCAAATCTAACAAAAGGCTATGAAACAACATCAACAGTATACGTTACACAATATCCTTGCTAATTTATTTGAAATGTTATCAGCAAAGTTGTAACATAAATATGTAGGTTACATACCTAATGTCACTGAGCTGTCAAAGAGGCTACGGAACCCTCTACGTACTTTATCACTAATTAAACTCAGCTGACTGGTATAGTGCATAGCCATAGTTGCTGTTAAAATGCCTAGCGCTGGGAATCTAAACATTTCAACACCGACATGTAGCTTAACATGTTCAAAACTTGTTGCGTGTTATGGGGGAAGACATGCAATTTCTTGAAGCATTTGTGAACACGCTAAATTAATTGGAAAGTAATTCAGAAAGAGTCCCTGTTAGATTAGCTTCCTTGCAAATGCCGTTGTCCATGACCTGGCAGTTCTATATGGCAAGCGGTTTTAACACTGGGTAAGCTTGAAAGCAGAGCTTACCATTGTGTGTGCATCCATGGCGAGCTGTTTTAACCTTTAAATGTAGGCTATTATGCGTAGAAGCAATGAGATATTGATAGTAAATTAAATATAACAGTTCAATTTCCTGTTCAAATTTGTCTTATCAATAATTCATGCAATTCATGCTTTAGACCATTTTAATTTAAATACAAAGTACCGGTTCAGGCACCGTTACGGCACCGTTTTAAAAGTATCGATTTAGCACCAGTACCGGATAAAACCCAAACGATACCCAACCCTAGGTGTAGTAGAGTATGATGAAAGTGATGGTGGCATCATGCCCACATCATAAGGACTTTTTCAAGAATGATTTGGAATACTGTAAATTTAAGAATGACTGGGCCCAAAAAAAGACTGATAGCTTGACACCGGTGGCCACTTGGAATTTAGTTGGATTACACAATAACAATTAATATTTAATAAACTGTGGTTATATGGTGCAGTCTATACACGGTTGAGTTTTTTTTTGCTTTTTTCCCCCCTGCTTTTTTCACTGCTCTTTATTCTTATATATTCCAAATCAATTGTGGTTGATTAAGTGAAATGTATGAATTTTTCTTTCCTTATCATCTTACTTTCCTTTTCAATGCCTTTAGGAGAAACTTAAACAGTTCCAACAGCGCCTGGTTGAGGAGCGAAAGAAGCGCCTTGAGGAAAGGAAAAGGCAGCGCAAAGAGGACCGACGTAATGCCTACTACCGTCAGAAAGAAGAGGAGGCCCAGAGAATTCATGAGGAGCAACTAAAGAAAGGTAACATTGACCTCGCCTTCAATGCAGTGTTCAATACTAGCACATACAGTATTATCTACACCAGGGGTTTTCAACTGATTGTAAACCAGGGAACACCTTCCATCTAATTAAAACTTAAAGGAAACAAATGAATGCAACGAGGAAAGACGTATCAAGGATTAGGGATGTATACACTTCTATCACAAATACCATCACACAAACGATCACAATATGTCATGATATTTTTGACAATAACATTATAAATGACTACTGGTTTCAGGTCCCTAACAACCGTAGTCAAGAACGAACTCGGAGGACAAGCACTAGTTTATTTACACGGACAGCGCATAGAAAGCAAGCTGGCTGAACTTGATGAAAGATGAAGACAAAGCATATTGCCTAAATAGTTAAATGTAGCCGAGTCTGGATTGTTTTCATCTAGAGGTGTAGCGGGTTTACCTATGAAAAAGAAACTGATGTTTTACGGAAGGTAGGCTAAACATTTGGCCAGGGCTTCAATTGCACAAACAATTAGTTTAGATTTGGATTAAAGTGAAAACATTACCTACTCAAAGGCTACATAATGGCAGGGGTGGGAATCATTTCCCCCAGAGGTCAAGGATAATTACTTTGATAAAGAAGCCTATGCTTCTGGCCACACATTGAACGATTGACTGAAATACAATGCACAAAATGCATTGTGCTGGATGTTAACTGACAGGAAAGTAGCCTATAGATACATGACAGATTTGCTAAGAGAGGCTACCTATGCAATAATGTTAGTTGCAAGCCCATGTCTACTTTCTTTAAACAATCTACTCAAATGCAGTGTCAACTTTAACTTTAGGCTACCCTGCATCTTGTAATTTTCTTGAAAAGTAGGCTAACGGAAAAGTAACGTAACGAGTCTCTGTTAAAAGATATGCTGAGAAATAAGATGAAACACATTGTTAACGTTACTATTCTATTTTACTTAGCCTACATAATTTCATTTTTTCCACTTGAGCATGAAGATAACATTTGTGGCATAACTTCGTAACTTCAATAATGCATGCTTCGTATCCAAATGTCTAGCCTATTAATACTTAGGCCCAGGCTTGGAATTTCACCATTTTAGGGGCAAGGCCACTTGGCCTTCAGTTGGGCATATTTGGTGGGGGGCACAAAGACCACAAGTCAGGGAACTAAGGCCAAAGTTAACTATACAGTAGTAAGCTATTGTTGTATTAAAGTTGTAAAGTTGTATTTAGCCTATTCACAGCAGTAGACCTGCATCACTGTATGAAATATCACAAAAACATGAAACATGTCATATAACAACTGTAAATCATCTGATCATCTAATATTTACAGATATCTAATTAAACACATTGTAAAACTTAAAGCCCAAATTTGGAGACGACATGCATGTCGAAATCTGCTGCAAATTCAAAACTGGATTACTCTGGAACAGCTAACTGTACAGGGGACTGCTTTACACCTTTGTATTCGGTAAGGTCTGCTGTTTATTCTGATATATGGTTTGTCATTTGTTGAACGAAGGGTTCAAAGTGAAGTATTCCACTGAGATGAATGGGTAGGGAGGGAGGTGGGCGCAGAACCTTCAGTAGAATTTATGATTAAATTGAATTCTCGCGAACTGTTCACCACAGCAATTAGCAGCTAACATCTTTTAAAAGCTGAGAAAAAGCTCTTTCATGTGATGTGATACTTGTGATGTCTGTGTGATGAGTAGGCTACTTCGCGAGTAGTTCAACTGAGAAGAATGGGTGAATTTGGATTAGGGCTGTCACTTTTGTGAAAAAATCCTGTTCGATTTTTGAGACGTAAGTGTTCATTGAATCGATTGTAAAATCGATTTTTTATGTCTAAAGACGCTTCCATTTTCAACGCGAAATATAGGCCAATCCACAAACGACTAACAGGCATTAGGACGAACGTAAAGAGGGCGCTTGAAGACGCAAGCCAGCAATAATTCTGATTTATTGGCGTTTAGTTTCGTGCACAATGACAAACAGATGTGCAACATTCTCGAAAACCAGTAAGCCGAGTGGACTGCCATTACATCAGTGACATGGCTGCAGGCTTCAACGTAGCTGTGTCTGTGTTTACGATTAGAAATGTCAAACAAATTTCGCCTACGTAGAACTCGATTGCACAGTTTGCGTAGCCTACCGCTTTGTTCTTCTCCATAGTTTGATATTAGAGATGTCCGATAATATCGGCCCACCGATATTATCGGCCCGATATTAGCATAAAAATGTAATATCTGTTAATATCGTTATCGGATTTTTTTTGCCTTAAAACCGATAAAATAATGCTTGCGTTACACCCAAATAGTGCCTATGCGCTCCTGAAGCGTTTACCGGCGCACAGATGATGACCTCATTAAGCTGCGTCTTGAAGCATACAAACAAGCGTGGATGGCTGCAGTAACAAACTTGCTCGCTCTGTTTCAACATTATGTCTGTGGTTTGGAATTGGCCATGGCCGTCGTAGCCCCTTGAGTTGGCCGTGACGCCAATTTGAAAATCAGAGGTTTACAGGCCACGGTGGCCTTGGTGCCCCCTTCTTTAAATATTCTGCTTTGCGTCCTACTAATAGCGATATATATTTAGTCTATGGCCAAATTACGCAGTGGAGAAAGTGACAGCGCAAGAAAGTGCGTCCAAATTAACCCATTCTTCTCAGTTGAACTACTCGCGAAGTAGCCTACTCATCACACAGACATCACAAGTATCACATGAAAGAGCTTTTTCTCAGCTTTTAAACGATGTTAGCCGCTAATTGCTGTGGTGAACGGTTCGCGAGAAAAGTAAATAATATCATTCAATCATAAATTCTACTGAAGGTTTTGCGTCCATCTCCCTACCCATTCATCTCGGTGGAATACTTCAGAACCCTTCGTTTAACATATGACAAACCATATATCAGAATAAACAGCAGACCTTACCGAACAGAAAGGTGTAAATCAGTCCCCTGTACAGTTAGCCGTTCCAGACTAATCCCGTTTTGAATTTGCAGTAAATTTCAACATACATGGATGTCTCCAAATTTGGGATTTAAGTTTTACACTGTGTTTAAATTGTTCCACATTATTTCATAACGGGCCAAATACAAAACAAATATTACAAATGTCGCCTAGATATCGGTAAATCAGAGGACAGCTGACTGTAAGAGTTTGTGAAAGTAGCCTTAATGATCACAAAATGCTAAGCATGCATCTAGGCTATTTGAGTTTCTTGCTGAGCTGTGCTTAAATTGTTCAATACATGATTTCATAACAGGCCAAATATAAAATAAATGTTAAATACAGCCTAGATATCTGAAAATATTAGATGATCAGATGATTTACAGTTATATGTAATATGTCATGTTTTATGTTTTTGTATACAGTGATGCAGGTCTACTGCAGTGAATACAACTTTGATCATTTTTATAGCCTACTACTGTATAGTTAACTTTGGCCTTGGTGCCCTGACATGTGGCCTTTGTGCCCCCCACCAAATATGCCCAACTGAAGGCCAAGTTGCCTTGCCCCTAAAATGGTGAAATTCCAAGCCTGATTGTGGGTATGGCCTGTTATGTACTTCACCTCAAGCCTGAAGTATTTTTTGTAGCTCAAACAAATGTTTTCAAAATTGTGCAGTATAGTTGCTTGCCACATTGTAATTGACTCATATTTGTGCATTCATTTAATTAAGGTGATTGAGTTTTAGTTAAAGAAACAGTTCATGAAGCATCCTACAAATGCAGGCTCATTTAACACAGAAAAAGGGTAGCCTGTCATACACTATGCCTGTTATTTTAGTTGGCTTTACATTCTGCTATGTTGCACATAGTTGTTCAGGTACAATGTTTTATCATTTGTGAAGTCAAATTTGCCCTATTTGTTGTGGGCATTGTCAAGATTATCTCAGGGAGAGTGTAATCCAAACTGTTGTTTGAGACAATTAAAAAAAAAAAAAATAAACATGGCATTTTTTCCCTAAATTAAGTTGAAGTATTTTTCTTATTTTGCACAGACAATGTTAACATTTGGAAAGCCTTGTCGCATTCAAGAATGCATCCAGTGGGGCATCACAATAACATTAAGCATGTTGTGTTAATTCCACAACAGGAGATATGTGATGTTACCTAAATTAGTTTTGAGGAAAAATAACCCACATATCGACATCGGTATCGGCTGATATCGGAATCGAAATTTGAGAGTTGGACAATATCGGCATATCGGATATCGGCAAAAAAGCCAATATCGGACATCCCTATTTGATATACCAAAAATCCGAAGTACTTCCACATCTCCAAGTTATTAGGGCCTATCACTCGTCTCTCTACATGTCGCACAGGTTGATCGCGTTGTCCTCCATTTTTTGGCAAAACACGAGCAGCACAGCAGTTGATTGAAACAGCTGTTCCCGGTGCGTAAAATTGGTGGGAATTTTCTTTTTAGCTTTCGCAATGCTTACTGCACTTCGGAATTCTTTTATATTCTTATATTCTTGTTTGTGAATTTTGTTACATCTATCTTTTTTATTTGTTTATTTCGTTTAAAATTAATAGTGTAAATATTTGGTTAAAATCGATTCCCCATTTTAGTTTTCGAAACTTGTGTTTGGTCCAATCGATTGTGCAATCGATTTTCGAACGTAAAGTGACAGCACTAATTTGGATGCACTTCATTTCTTGCCGTGCGCTGTCACTTTCTCTGCTGTGTAAAAGACTAAATTAATTTGCGCTGTGAATGCTAAGATTATTTTGACTGGCCATAGGCTATTAGTCGGACGCAAAGCAGAATATTGAAAGAAGGGGCCACCAAGGCCACCGTGGCCTGTAAACCTCTGATTTTCAAAAATTCCTACCCTGCTTAGGCCTATTTGAAGACAGAGCAATAACCTACTTTATTGACGTTGTAAACATTTTTAGCTTTGAACTGACATCACAAAAAAATGAGATGCAGTACTGCACAAAGGAAATTCAGTCTGCTCTTCTCTGCCAAAAGTTAACAATTCAAGCACCTTGCGTCTTTCTTTCAATGTCTTGTGATAAGGCTCCAAGTTTGCTTGTCCTCTGAGTTAGTTCTTAACCACGGTTGTTAGGGACCTGAAACCGGTTTATATGAAAATAGTGCTATTTACCACAGGTTCCTCAGTCACCTGTACCAGGTGAAGACATGAAAACCTTTTTTACAGGGATGGTTCATGACTGCACACATTGGGCAAAGCTTTAGCCAGTTACTTGACATGAGCAAGATTTAAAGTGCAGTCAGCGAATGCTTAAATTTATTAACAGATGCTTTTGTCCAAAACAACGTAGTGGTAGCTCACCCCTTCAGTATTCCCAGAGAGTTGTTTTGTTTTTGTTTGTTTCCCGTTTTTGGAACCTGGGCTGCCTACAAAGACTTTTTTTTTACATTGTACTCCCGGAATGGGCAGCTAGCGCATTGTGAGGAGATGATTTGTGAATGTGATACAATTATGGCAGTGATACAGTTATGGCCTTGAAATTGCGTACAATTGCTAACTGCACCTATAAATTGATGAGGTCAAAATGTCTGTTTCAATTGCCCAGCCCTAATGAGATTGGTTTGATGCTATTGCTTGGGTTTCAGGTTAAGAATAGTTAAAGTCTAGACCAGCAGTGTAAACTTGCTCAAGGTGTGAGTTGGAGTACCAGGTTTGGCAGGCTAATATTTGTGGAAAGATACAAAGATGTATGGCTTTTGTTGTTTTTTTGCAGAACGTGAGGAGCGTGAGCGCCTGGAGCAAGAGCAGAGGGAGGAGGAGGAGAGAGAGTACCAGGAACGTTTACGAAAGCTTGAGGAACAGGAGAGAAAACAGCGAGCCCGCCAACAGGAGATAGAGGAACGTGAGCGTCGCAAGGAAGAGGAAAGGAAAATGCCAGAGGAGAAACCCACCAAGGTAAACAATCTTCTGTTATTTACACATGCTCACACAACATTTCTTGTATACCTCACATGGTAAATTTGCTTAATTGCTCCTTTCCCCTTTCTACAGGACTGGGCAGAGAGAGAAGATGGTGGAGGATGGCGAAAACGTGGTGAACCAGGAGAGTCAGAATGGCGTCGGCCTGTACCTGATCGGTTAGTGGTTTAAAGCACATCTCTGTCTTCAGGCAATATGTAGCTGTGTGATCCATATTTGATGCAAAATATTTAACTTTTTAGTGACTGGAGACAGGAAGGCCGTGATGACACTGAGGAGCGTGAACAAGAGCCAGCTGTCAAGAGACCAAGCGATGTACCCCGTCGCATGGGCTCAGATGACCGCCCTCCCCGTCGTGGCTTTGATGATGATAGAGGGCCCCGTCGTGGCACTGATGAAGACCGTGGACCTCGAAGGGGCCTGGACGAAGAACGTGGACCCAGGAGGGTCTTTGATGATGATCGTAGTCAGAGGAGGGGAGATGATGACCGTGGTCCTAGGCGTGGCCTAGACGATGAACGAAGCCTTCGCAGGGGAATGGAAGAGGAGCGAGGGCCACGCCGGGGCTTTGATGATGACCGAGGACCTCGTAGAATTATGGATGAGCCCAGGGGCCTCAGGCGTGGGGCTGATGATGACTGGGGTTCAAGAAGGGGTGGAGATGATGAAAGGGGAGGCCGCAGAGGCATGGATGATGCTGGGCCACGTCGTGGTGATGATCCTAAGCCATGGAAACCTTCAGGCAGGCCAGGTACAGGATCCGTCTGCAATGGAGGTGTTATTTTGCCTCACATTTTATCTGTATTTTCACCTATTAAAGTCCTTCTGTGTTTGTCAGGTGGGTGGAGAGAAAGAGAAAAGGCCCGTGAAGAGAGTTGGGGACCCCCTCGGGATGAAGCTGGTCAAGATGAAGAGGAGCCTGATCTGGAAGAACGCCAGGAGAGTGAGCGTACTAGAGAGCGTCGACCACCCAGGTTTGCGTAATTTAAATCAAAAGTCCCCTGACTGACTACCGTATTTTCCGGACTATAAGTCACACTTTTTTTCATAGTTTTGGTCTTGCTTATTGGTTTAATATTGTTGCCAATGAAAAGTCATTGTCATACACCATGAGTCTCCAACACGTCGCTCTCAAGCTACCAGTAGCTTGCCAGAGGCTGAAGTAGTAACCTACATTTAAACACAATTGTTGCTGCCAGGCATCAGCCTACGAATTTTATAAAAAAGTAAATCATGCATAATAAAAAAAAAACTCCATTAAGGCTATTGTAGAGCTCTTTGGCTTGTATTCCTTTAAGTGGAAGACCATATGTCAGAATTGTAGGCTTGCAGTACCTACAGGCTTACCATACTGACAATGAACTGAACAGACTTCTAAACCGTGGTACACACCAAATCGTGATTTGTGTGTACTGTTACACCCCTAATGAACTGCCTAGTCGTTTTATATTAGATTCAGGTCCTCAAGTGGGTACTGAAGTAAAAGATTGTTGACTGAACAATGTGTGTTTTGTATGCTCATGTAGGGAGGAGGGTGGAGTTTGGAGGCGTGGAGGTACCTCAGAGGAAACCAGCAGCTGGAGAGATTCTCGCCGCGAGGATCGCGAGGAGCGCCAAGATCGTCGTGATGTCAGAGACCCAAGGGATGAGCGTGAACAAAGAGCCCCTCAAAGAGAAAATGAAGAAGGTGAGACTTAAGCACTGCCTCACAAGACATTTCATGGTGCTGTAGCTTCCATAACATTACCAAATCTACAAGGCTAAGCTACACCAGGCGCATAACTGAAGCGCTCCGTTCGCGACGCCTAAAATCCATTTTAAATTAATGGTCTATTTTTTTCAAACGTACGCACCGCTATCACATCTGGTGTAGCTACTTCCATTGATTATAGTGGCCGCTAATTGTTGCAGCAGACGCTACGCGAACGGAACGCTTCAGTTACACGCCTGGTGTAGCTCATAACTAAGCAAGCAGCATTTAACATTCAATGTTGTCTCATAATGGTAAAATGCCAACTGCTACATTTGTGCTGATTCAATGTTTTACAAAGATTTTTCTTGCCCTTGTTGCCCCCTTGTTATCCACAATACGTCGGTGCCACTGCTTTAAAGAAGAATTCTGGCTATCACTTAGATCTGTTTCTGGAGGTCACCGATGAAAAAAACAGTTCTACCTTGCTCGAGTTGCTGCAGCCAACAACTATAACTGCCAGGAAGCTACAGTGCTACACGCTGATGCCCCCAGCGTGTAGCACTGTAGCTTCCTGGTTGCTCTAGCTGTTGGCTGCAACAGACTATGTTTTGCATGGATTTGTGCATATTTCTAAATTTTTCAAGTTCCTTATTTTCAACTGAACTCAAACATAATGAAGATATGGCATATTTTGTTGTTGTTATGCACTAATTAATGATATGTGTACATGTGGTACATGAAATTCTGCTGTAGCATTTATTTAAATTTAAAGCAAGTTATATTTCTGAAGAAAACATTGTGTTGCCTCAAGCTCATTGTACATTGTCAAGCTAATTGTACATAGCTCTATAATCTTTCATATATTCTAGATTCAATAGATATAAAGTGGAATATTTCAAGTATATTTTTGTTGTAATCTTGACGATTACGGCTTACAGGTCATGAAAACCAAAAATGAGTATCTCAAAATATTAGAATTAAGAGGTTCTAATACAGAAATGTTGGTTTCCTGAGCCTTTAAACTCTTAGTGTGGTTCAGTAAACACAACCACAATCATGGGAAAGACTGCAGACTTGATAGTTGTCCAGAAGGCACTCAAAGAGTGCTGTATGAAAGCGTATTCATGGAAAGTTGGCTGGAATGAAAAAGGTGTGCAAGCAACAAAGGATGACTGCATCCTTGAGAATTGTCAAGCAAAGTCGATTAAAAAATTTGGGGGAACTTCACAAGGAGTGGACTGAGGCTGGAGTCTGCATCAAGAGCCACCATGCACAGACGTGTCCAGGAAATGGGCTACAAGTAGCATATTCCTAGTGTCAAGCCACTCCTGAATCAGAGACCAGGTTGGAGCATCTTACCTGTAGCCTTGTGAGACCATCCTGATCTTGCGAGCTTCAGGTTTCCACTTGCAGATCAGTCTGGCATTTTTCCGATAGAGAAAATTTGGAGCAGTTCACCAAAGCTATCAAAGCATAGCTATCGCGCAAGTTTTATTCAAATTAGAAAGTATTCCTGGGGAAGCTGTGAAGCTATGAGTCTTAGCCATACAGCTGGGAGGAATGAACGACACAGAAATCCTCCAAGGCCGATTCCAGTTAATAATGGAGGAATATACTTTCTTCAGAAGTGTAGGGCCTACCGTGAAAACTTGATGGAAATTGTCGTTGATTAGGTTCATGTCACATACAAATGGTAAGTTAAATTTTTTTAACATTACGTTACCTAACTTAATTGTATGTTAAACGAAGGCATTAGAAGAACACTTCATTCATCTAATCAATTGGTTGATTTGGCCCGTCGATAACCAACATAGGTGGTGATAGACAGATGGTTTATCCAATCAGCTAACCAGTATTTCCGCTCCTTTCCAAAAGTTCTCCAACGGAAAGTTCCCAGATGGACATGCAGAGCAAATGGGAAGCATCCATCTGGTGGAGTCAGGTTATCTTACCTGGGCTAAGAAGACAGAACTGGACTTAATTGCTCAGTGTTCCAAACTCCTCTTGTAACATAAAAACAGAATTTGCATTTCATTTGGAAATCAGGGTTCAATCAATGTCCCAAGAGTCTGGAGGAAGAGTGGAGAGGCACAGAGTCCAAGTCGCTTAAAGTCCAGTTTGATGTTTCCACAGTCAATGGTGATTTGGGGCAATCTAATTTGCTGGTGTTGGACCACTGTGTTTTATCAAGTCCAGAGTTAAAGGAAAATTCCGGTTTTTAGCACTTTAACTCTTTCCCGACAGCCCATAGAGAAATCAGTACGTACGTACTGATGACGGAAATTAATAAAAGTATCATTTTTCTTCACTGAAACCCCGCGAAAACGTCTTTGTATGTCAATGAGTGTCTTAGCCAATCAAATAAATGGGTTTTCCTTGGATATGTGTTGAATTTTTGCTATTGGTAAGATTTTATATTTTGTGATTGGTTGTTAAGCGCCGATCGCGATATTTCAACATGGCGAGTAATGACAATCGACCGAGGTTCAGTGGTAGTAATGACATACTTTTCATCTGTTTTTAAAAGTACATACGCCCATGTTGTCTAGTGATATGAAACTGTGTGGTGTGAGAGGGTAGGGGCCAAATCTGTAGTGTAACTCCGTGTGGGAGGTATCTGAATCTGTTGGGTCATTTTCAGCAACACTGACTCTGTTGGGTCATTTTAACTGTTCATCTGTTTTAACAGTCTAAAATGTGTTAAGATGATTATTACACATTGACCAAAAAAAAAACATGATTATTAACCAAAATAATATGTATGAGATGAAATTGTAAGTTATTTTTTTGATACAAATGTGATATTGCAACTAATTTTGATAATAAAACTATATAATGGTTATTTAGGCTCGTCTGTATACATAATTTCAAAATTAGTTATTTAAAGTTCCTTTCACCCAATTGATACCAAACTTGGTATTTATTTAGCCAACAGGTAAATGCAACTTTCTGCTATTTCACTTTTTTTATAACGTGCTGTGTTGAAGCTGTAGAGCTTCACAAACTCAAACAATTTGCCTGGAATATGCACATTTTATGCTAATTGATGCTAATTAGCATATATAAATAATACATAATTGTCATGTCAAACATATATTTGTGTAGCCTAACTATCTGGCTTCAAGAGAAAATGGATGGTTTCTTTAAGATATGCTTAGGTCACCCACAGCAGAATGAAATATCAAAGGAGTCATTTTTGGCCTATTTTGGCCCTTTCTTCTCTGTTACATTGCTCCGGGACTGTTCATCGCAGCGAGATGAAAACTTTACTGCATGACAGAGCAGAAGTGGGGCTTTCCAAAGAGACTACATACTTGTCTGTACGATCATTTATTTCCGTAAATCACACGATGGCATTTATTTCCGTAAATCACACACCACATAATTCTGTAAATTGCTCAGCCCCAGAGTATCCCTCCAACATGGCAATTATATTGCCTGATTCAGGACAGTCTGCCCTACACACACATGAAACACATGTAGAGCTATGAGCTTGCTGTGGTGAGATACATGTCCAAAATAAAATCAATGCTAGTACTAATACATGAAATTATGGCAGATCTGGATAGCCTAGACTCTGCTGAAAAAAAACAATATATAATATGTGTGTGTGGCACTTACAATGACCATAATAAATCCTTATGAATAAAGGTAGTGAAAATGCCCTAAAAACAGCTTAGGGTTCTAAGGGTTAAGGTCGCTATCGAAGCAACCTGGGCTCCCATAACACCTTAGCAGTGCCAGAGGCAGATTGCCTCCATACCATGCCACATTTATGTAGTAATTTGTGCAAAAGCAGACAGAACACGTATTGAGTGTAGGGCTGTCAATCGATTAAAAAAATGTATCTAATTAATTACATAATCTGAATTAATCGCATATATAATTTTTGCTGTGAAGGTATTTTAAATATTTAAATTCAAATGAATCATTGAATAATCAGCATCAGTGACATTGAAGTTCAAAAACGTATTATTTTCACTGTTCAAATAATTGCCATAATAATCTATGATATGACCTAATATGCTGAGGAAATAAATTCAAATGTGCTTCGGGAAGTTTTTTTTTCACATACAAGGCATTTCAGTCCACAGATATAACCTAGGGGACACAATGAAAATTAGTTAACACTCCCCTCAATGTCAACACTTATTTCTTTGCATTGATGTGCGACTATAGAGTTGATGAACTCCGGTGATATGCAAATTCCTTGCTGCAGACATTGCAGAGGACTTTATTATCAACACTTTATTTTGTATCAACACCATCAGGCCATTTTTTAAAAGTAAATGTTCCAATCAATGATCCAGGCAGCACGTTTTCTTCTTCTCTCCTTCATTTTACAGTCTAATTTTTACTGACTAGAACGGCTCTGGGTCAAAGGTCATACGGAATCGATTAATATTCACAAATTTTTTTAATCAGTTATTTTTTCTCAAATTAATTAATCAAAATTAATCAGTTATTTTGACAGCCCTAATTGAGTGTATTAACTATTTAAGATTAGTCAGATTAGTTCATTTATTTTCAAAAGGTCAACATTTCTAGATTATAACCTCCTTATTCTAATATTTTGAGATACTCATTTTTGGTTTTCATGAGCTATAAGCCGTAATCAAGATTACAACCAAAAATGGCTCGACATATTTCACTTTATATCTAATGAATCTAGAATATATGAAAGATCCACTTTTGTTTTCCCAATCAATATACACTGCTACAATTGCTTTCCATTGTAACTATGGGCGTTGCAAAAGAATTTTTAATCATATACCGTATTTTCCGCACTATAGAGTGCACTGGATTATAAGGCGCACTGTCAATGAATGGTCTATTTTCGAATATATATAAAGCGCACCGGCCTACAAGGTGCATTAAGCGAAGCAAAACAGTCAGATAAGTCAGTCAGTCAAACTTTATTAACATGTTCACAATAACTCTCAACATTGTTCAAATGTTAATGAGCGTATAGTAGGCTATTCACAATAACTCCCAATCTTGTTCAGTTGTAGCCTAACACCTAAAAAAAACACATCGCTAAATCAAACGTTAGCGTATTCACACAATAACTCTCAAAATTATTCAGTTATAACACGTAAAATACATCACAATACGCTCAGTTTTTCAGTTCATTCCTCGTCCACAAATCCCTCATTCTTCATCTTCAGTGTCCGAGTTTAACAGTTGGACGATTACGGCATCCAGCATGCCCGGATCCCTCTCGTCATTATCCAGTCAGTGTCGCCGCTGTTACCTGGCAGTTCAGTGATGATTCCGGCCTTCGTGAAAGCTCGGACCACAGTTGAGACTGATACCTTAGCCCAGGCATCCACGATCCATTGGCAGATAGTGGCGTAGGTCGCCCGGCGCTGTCTCCCTGTCTTGGTGAATGTGTGTTCGCCTTCTGTCATCCACTGCTCCCATGAAGCTCGCAGTTTAGCTTTGAACGACCTGTTGACACCAATATCTAGCGGCTGGAGTTCTTTAGTTAATCCACCCGGAATGACGGCAAGCACCGTATTATTTTGCTTCACTTGGTTTTTGACAGCATCGGTGAGATGGGCGCGCATGGAGTCGTAGATCAATAGGGACGGTTGTGAAAAAAGCCATCCGGTCTCTTGACGTAAATTTCTCTCAACCATTCACTCATCTTTTCCTCGTCCATCCAGCCCTTTGGGTTAGCTTTGATGATGACGCCGGCTGGAAACTTTTCTTTAGGCAAAGTCTTCCTCTTGAAAATGACCATGGGTGGAAGTTTCTGGCCATTAGCCTGGCAACTGAGAACTACAGTGAGGGATGACTTCTCGTTCCCTGTGGTGCGTATAGACACCGTTCTGGTCCCTGTTGTCTCCACAGTGCGGTTCACGGGGATATCAAAGGTGAGAGGAACCTCGTCCATGTTGGTGATGTGCTCTGGCTGGATCTTCTTTTCAGTGATTTTGTTTTTGCAGTATGCGCGGAAAGTGGCCAGCTTTTCTTCGTAATCTTTTGGCAGTTGCTGCGAGACTGTAGTTTGTGTGCGGATGGAGAGATTACGTCTTTTCATAAAACGAAAGCACCAAGAAGGCCCGCTACGAAAGGCATCGATATTCATGTCCCGTGCTAACGGTGTTGCCTTCAGTCGAATAGAGACCGTAGAGACGCTTCTACCTGCTGCTCTCTGTTCAATAACCCACTGTTCAATTTTGTCCTTTAACTGTGGCCATCTCGCTTAGTTCCCTCGGAAACTCTGTGTGGTCTTCTTTACTTGACGCAGCTCATCTTCTTGCTTCCTCCACTTCCGTACCATTGATTCATTAATGTTGAATTCTCTCGCAGCTGCTCTATTCCCATGTTCTACTGCGTGACTGATGGCCTTGAATTTGAATTCTGCGTTGTAAGCGTGTCTCTTGACAGGTGCCATTTTGGGGTCTTTATACCAAAGATTCTAGAACAGAGCTCTGTTCTAGAATCTTTGCTTTATACACACACTGTAATGTTATGGTGAAGCACGTGTATTAGGCCTACTCCGCGACGCCCCTGACTACGGTAGCCATAACAACCATAATTAATCCATATATAAGGCGCTCCGGATTATAAAGCGCACTGTCGTTTTTTGAGACAAAGGCTTTTAAGTGCGCCTTATAGTGCGGAAAATACGGTAATAAAATGTGATTAATTCTGATTAAAGGTGCAATTGGCAAGTCTGACAGATTGAGGGGAGTTAGCCAAATTGTTTAATCTTTACAACTCTCATGCCCCTCCCCCACTACCACCCAGCACCCTCTCATCGAGTTTGTGCTCGTCAGTGCGCACCAGACTGCAATTGACAATCAGATCTCACAGCCCTGCTCTGATTGGACCAGTAGAACCAGGAGCTGTGGATTTTTGCAAAACAAATAACAGGCTCTAGGTGGAGGTAGAAGTAGGCCTGTCGCGATATTCAATAAATCAATTAATCGCATGATAATTAAAATTAGCTCGATAATTTTTCTGGCCGCGATAAATGCCATTTGCATGCTTGTTTGTTTTCCTCGTCTCTCTCTCCCTCTCTCTCTCTCGGGTCCTTAGAGTAACGATGAGTGAACCCTCATGTCAGTCACTTGTCAGTCGCATGGTGTGTGGGGAGGCGGGACTACTGGCGTAGCCTACCACAGAGTGCAGCTAAAGAGCCGCTTGAGAAGTATACCGGTAGGTACTAGGCAGAGAGAAAGCTAGTTGCGAGTTCGAGTAGGCTACGCCTAATAAAGACAAAAAAGATGTGGTGAACCACTGAACGTGTGCGAGTCGGTGTGTCGCATTTGTTGGAAAACAGTCGCAATTAAAAGCGGCAACACAACAAACATGCATATGCATCTAAAACACAATCATCCGCTGCAGTTTTCCCAGTTGGGGAAAAAAAAACACAACAAGTGGGCCGTCTTCCTCTTCCCGAGGAAAATTCTCAGAACGACAATATTATCGCTTATCGCAATAATTTCTGAGACAATTTATCGTCCAGCAAAATTTGTTATCGTGACAGGCCTAGGTAGAAGTGCTGATTTATGTTGTTCTGTCGAAGCATAGTGTCGGTGTCAGTGAATATCAAAATAAATCTTGCCAACTGCAGCTTTAACTATTGAAATTCAGCGATTAAGTGAAAATTAATCGTTTGACAGCCCTAATAATGATAATAATCCAAATTCACAGGAATATGAAATTGGAATGGGAATGCTGGATTAAATTCATTGCTGCATTTCCAGCATGCACACAGGCAAATGTATTAATAGCACAGTTGTTTTGAGAGGGGAAAGACTGTATCGGATTGGTATCGGCTGATACTCAATGTTGTCATATCTGTATCGTATCTTGCATGAAAAAGTGGTATCGTGCCATCCCAAGATGTATCTTCAGGATACTGGCACGGACAATGGCATTAGTGCCTAAAACCAAGCTTGCTAGCTGCTAATGCTGAACTGGTGTGAGCCACAGTTTAGTATAAATTCAGTTAAAGAGTGAAAAAACTAAAGGCCAGTTCGTAGTGTAGTCATAATACCAAAATTATTGTTTTGATGCAAAGTAAAGAATTTCATTTTTTCACCCAACACCCCCACCCCACCACCTTGGCGCCATCAGTAATATTGAATATTGTGTGATCATTCACACCAGTGGCAATCCTAGACTCGAGGGATGTAAAGGTACTAGGGGTGTAAATCGGAGCCTTCATGACTATTTGATATGATATCGATTTCTTAAGCCAATTATTTTAATTATTTTCGATACTTCAGAATTCCCCACGATACGATTCAATACTCAATATTTTTACATGATATCTATTAAGTTTCAAATGAATCAATTAATAAATAATTTGCCTTTTATTGAGAATACAGAAACAGTATTCTATTCACATAATGTATATGTTACACTATAGCAGTTGTGCTCAATGCACTGCAAATAGAACAATTACTGCATCTACAGTTAGGTAAAAAGAGTAAAATAATGTGCAATCAGATAAATTGTAATAAGAAAAAATAAAATAATAAAGTCTAATGCTTACTGTGCAGGTCTAGTATGGCCAATTAGCCTATTGACTGTTAAAAAAAGACAACAAAACAAAGACTGACCTCGGAAGTTATGGCTACTCGCTCTGCACTCATCACACCCTGAATAACTTCATTACAAACTATCGTGTAGAAGTTAGGAATGTAGGACTGAAATGTTGCCATGAGGGGATGTTGTACCTTAGCTCAAGAACTTTAATTCGAACTTTGATATCTAAAGCCTTCGTTCTCTATGACACAATAGGGCCTCTTGTCTTTGCATGTAAAAAAAATGCTATGGCCTTGGTTATTTTTTTTGCTCCTTTTGAAGTGCTTGACAACTTTTGAGGAGAAAAATGTTGTCAGTGGCGGGCTTGAAAGCCTGTGCTCTTTCTTGACAGTTACCATCAATACCATAGCGCCTTTTCAGATTGTAGTCTTATGAGTAAAGCTTGAATGGGGGCATTAGTTAAAAGACTACAATCTTTCAAGAATCTTTCCCAAATCTTGTCAAAGTTGTTTGGTATAAGGAGGCCATTAGCTTGCGTTGCTTCAGTCCAACGTTGTGCAACATGAGCTGAATTGTCAGGTGACTGTTTTCCCAAGATTGCGCCAACCTGTATATGTGAACGGTATGGTTTCTAAGCTATCTTTTTAATAAACTGTCTGTACACTTACAAAGTTCTCAATGCTTCGGTTTACATGTAGGGCCCCTCATTATGCTACCATGGAAGTGTGGTGCCATTTTGAGCCTTGTTAGTGGTATAGAAAATGCGATTTCTTTTCACTTTGCGTGTGCCCCGAAGACTAGTGTTAAACGCTTATTAGCGGTTTGTGATCAAACTGGTCACGTTTGATTAGCATGAAAACATATCCCAGAGAATGGACAAACTCAGTACTCATGTGTTATTAACCCCTAGTTTCATTTTGCGCTGGAATTGTCCTTTAAATTTGGGACCTAGCAGTTTGAATAAACAAACAATTCAACTGCACTGTCCCGCATTGAAACAAGCGACAATTCTAAGTCCACAGACGGTCCAAAGTGGTGTTGCACGGTGCACTAATACTACAAAAGTATCACAATACCCTGAAATGAAAAATGTCACAATACCTAATTTTATTAGTATCGATACTTTTAAGAATGACCGTGTTCTTTTGAAGCAACATGCGTACGTTCTAGTGCCTCTTCCCCTAGCCTGTGGCTGTGCGTCTTTTCTCCACACACGTATGCACAGCTGTCGTGCCATAAACAGCGAGACATGGCTGCTAGTTTAAGTGATGCTACGGTAACACACAATTATAGGCTAATATCAAGTTGATTTGCTCACTTCCATCTCAAGTTTGTGTTGCTAACCTACCTAGGCTATGGGATTTAGGGCATTTAGGCCTACTATTGGTTTAATGTAATTTAGAAATAGGCTACGCAACCTTGGCAAACTTAGAGAGCTCCTTGCTAACTGTTCCGCTAACTCAGGTCATGTGTCATTCGTGTTGTACTCACTAAAATCATTAATGAATATTGCACACTTATCTCTTCTATGATCCAGAAAGATTTTCTTCGACTTGTTCGTTTTTTGAACATTTATTTTATCTAATGACAGAGAAAACATAATGAATTGCATCCACATATCCTTATGCACTATGCGCAACTATTAAGCACTAGCCTAAAACCGTGTGACTGAAGGCTAATCACTCACATATTTCTTAAAGTGACAGGCACTCAATTACACCTACACACCACCAATGTGCACTCAGTTAGCCCAAAGTCCTTTTAGGCAAGTCCCTCCACTCGGCGGCCATATGGCAACGCTTTTAGGGCACTCATTGGGCATCCATCTCGGCAGAAATGAGCGTGCGCAAGGCTTCACGACACCAATCTACTGCAATCTTGCTTCAGCGGCGAGATCACAACACATGATTGGCACGATGTCTTCATAACACACCATATTATTGGCTCAATGTATTCACATCACACCACATGATTGGCTCAATGTATTCACATGTCAACGTTTTGCCGCGGAATGGGTGTGATATGCGTAGACAACTGCCATATTGGCGTTACAAACTAAGCCTATGCATTTCTATGGAGGATTTTTTGAGTGCTGTGTCTCCTCATTACAAAGTCTCTGGTTAGCCCTACACCACATTAATGATATGCCTAAGTGTAATAGTTTAAAAATCAATGTTAAGTATTCAAATTACTAAATATTTTTAGCTATTAGTAATTATGGAGATAATAAAATACTATAAATTATTAACAAAATATATACACTTAATATGAATTGGAAACATATGACATAAGCCATCATTTTCTGTGTGTGTTTGTGTGTGTCTGTGGAGAGAGTGTCAAGCAGAATCTAGGATGGCCACTGGTGTGAATATTCAAACTATATTCAATATTACTGACAAGGTGGTGGCGGAGTATCGAAATCGCAATTCTTGACTTGGTATCGGTCTCAAAACAATGATTTTGGTATCATGACAGCACTAGTCCAAAGTATTCAAAGTGTTTGTAGCAGTTTATGAATGTATAATTTTTTATGTTGCTTTAAATAGGCACTGCATGTTTATGTGGTAGGTATGTTGCAAAATAATTTTATACAAGCAAACTGCAGCTAGAGGCAGTCTCTGTATTGTTGAGATGTGATGTGCTTTAATTTTTCGTGTTTCACATCCAAACATCTTTCTCAACACAGCAGTCACTTGTATGACTTTCTACTCATGTGCTCTGATTCAGTGCTGCACTGTGTGAGATGGGGAGTAGCCACAGTGGCTAGAGCAACAAAAGCCAGTGTGTGCTTCTTTTAACTAATATATTTTGCATTTCTTATCCAAACACTGTCAAACTTGGCACTGCACTCACTCGTGCCCTTAGCAAGACACCTGTCAAGTTTGGACAAACCGCTCGAGAGATATGCAAATATGAGACACACAGACAGGCAGATGTTCCTGTCATTAATAGATAGATGGTGGATTGTGTCATTTGATGATAATTCTTATTTTAGATCTAATTATATAGATCAGGAGATTTCTTATCTGTATGTTTTTTTGGGGGCATTTCAAATATTTATCAGTCTTCTGTTTTTGACTTCTCAGGAATATGGTGCATTACTGCAGAATTGTATGGGTGTCTTAAGCAATATTTAGATGAAACAATCTTTTAATTTCCAAATTAGAATTGTACCCAGACAGTGCTATAGATTTTCATATAATTTACTTTTACATATAGGTGGCTCCTGGAGAAGAGGTGGGGATGACAAGCGTGAGGAACGTGAGGCTCCAGCCAGACCACGAGAGCGTGATCGTGATGTGGAAAAGAGCACTTGGCGATCAGACAAGGAGAAAGACAACCAGCGTCGTACTAAGAATGAGATAGATGATGATGGATGGACCACAGTTCGTCGTTAGGCCAACACCACCACTGTTGCTTACCATCCTTAGTGTGGCTTCAGTGTCAGGAGTTTTCCTCAATCTTTAATTTTTCACTGCTGTTGCTGTGGCACTCATTTACAAATTAACAGTATAGATTTGCTTAACTCTGCATGGAAACTTAATGTAGTAACTTCTTTTCCAGAAAGGTTTTTATGCAGCTTAGTGTTGAATTTAAATCATTCCTATCTTGTGCATGTTTAAAGTGTTAAATTGCTCTCGTTCAATATACCGTTTGTGATGCATTTAATTTGGGAGTAATGCATTTTGAAATTGAAATAATAATCCAGATCCAAGTTGTTCTTGATTGACTACAGAAATATTGTTTCAAGATCTTTCCTTTAGATATTACATCTCATTTCTAGCTCGCTGCCCTTGCAATTGCATATCCTGTTGCATTTTAAAGGGGGGAAAAATAAACTCATTGAAGTCTGCCCTCTCGTTTCTGTCTGTTTACTATGAGGAGCTAGGCCCCTATAATAATAGGGCTTTCTTATGTCTTAATTTGTATGTCTAGCTATGGAAATATGAGAAACCAGAATGTTTGGGGAATATGGAAATTTTCAAGACTAGGCTACTTGAAAGTATTGTGTGAAAGTATTTTGTTTAGTTAGAAGTTCAATGTTTGAAAGACAAGTTTGCAAGTCCATGTAGGTCATTAGAAAGACTAGTGTGCATGCAGGTAAACTCCTTTGGGAAACAGAAATGTGTTATTTGCGAAATGTTCATACAATCCGATTGTTACCAAAAATTAACTTAACGGAAAATTGATGGTACTCCACAGAATTACAAATATCGCCATATTTCTAGTAGATGTCAACTATAGATTGGAAAAATGGGATGCCTTTCATGGGGGGGGGGGGGGGGGTTGGCTACATCTTTAGCCAACTGCCAGAAAATGGGTAGATGGCGTAATGAGCTATTGTGTTAAATATTCTTCCCTAGTCCATTACTCATTCAGCATTGTGGCTGAGGCCTAGTCTACTGTGAGTGGGACTTTTTTGTCCACCGTAGTTAGAACATTCAAGGTATAAACCTGGACAGTGGACTAACATAAAGCTTTACCATAAAACGCTTTTTACGAAATGGCTTAATAGAAATCAATGTCTAAGAAAAGTCTTGCCTTGACTCCCAACTGGATTAGCCTACGCCTTTGCCATGGATTTGTAAAGGCCTATGCGTAAAACCATAGGTTACACATTACCAACATCAGTTTGAATTTATCTTGCACGATCTGCACAAAGAAAAAAAATAACACATTGCATATCAAAATAACCTATTGATAGGCTACGAGCCCAAGAAGGCTAATTCACGTTCTTTAACTGATATTCTGCAATGACAAATTGCAAAAGTGAGAGTGTCGGCCATTAGGCCTACCTGGTAGCCTGCTATTCGGTAGGCTATTGTGCCCAATTTGCCAGTTTATGGAGGGGACGCGAGGCGCACGTCTTTCAACTTGCCTTCTTGAGGTTATAACCTTTATAAAGCCTGCCCATATCTCAGACACATTTTAGTGAACCTGACGAAGCAACAGCGAAACGCGTCGTTCACGCCAATAACATAAAATAATCAGTTAATACTTCTTCGTGACTACACACAAATCGAATGGATAGCAGGTGGTCTACACAGCAAATGTATTAACTTCACCCTACACGAATGCTATATAGGCTATCGTCCATTTATTTGTACCAGATTAGCCAATCGGGTATAATTCCGTAGTCGGATAGGCTCTGGCGTAGGCTACATCATCAGCCCACTGAGGTATAGGCTGTTTCGCATAATAGACTAGCCTGTGTCCTTATAATAAAAACCTAGTGTCCAGGCCAAGTGACTTTGCAGCCTATGAGTTGTGTAGAACACACACCATTTCTACTGACTAAGCCCCATTACGAAAAAGAACAGGAATGTTAAAGTATTTTAGGACATAATGTTAGGAATACTATAGCATAGATTATGAATCTTATAGCATTTTGGGACAGTTAGTCTAGGCCTACCATAGAATAGGCTAAGCCTTCTAGAAGACTGTAAGCCTAGGAACGTTATGGAGGATAAGGGTATAGGCTAATAAAAGCATTATACATTAGGCCTACCATAGAAAACTTAAAGTATTAGGTTAAGCTATTATAGTTATTTTTCATAGGATCCATGCCTGAACATACAATGAACATGACTGTGTTAATTAGATGTGGAAGCTTGTTGGGGAGGACAGAAAAGACATGTCTACTATTTGCATCCTAAGGTAACCTAGGCATGTTCATTCGCAAGATTAACATTAGTCAGGTCAGGCTAGTATTATCAGAGGAAGAGAGAAATGGAAGCACTTGGATGAAAAAAGAACTAGGAATTTTATTGTATGGAACAAAATATGATAGTTTTATACTATAGGAATTGTGCACTAGGCTACTATAGAACTACTAGGCCTATAGAAATCTTACAGTATTAGGTCTAGCCTACTATAGATATTTTACGTGAAGGTTCGGAGATATAGGGGCCTGAATAGTGGCCTGATTTTGATTTATGTATTTTTTTTATATTTTTTTATTTCTTTATTTAAGTACTTTGGATGCCTTGTTGGTAGGCCTGTTAACTATGCAGCAGAGCGTGATCAGTCTGTAGCCTAAAACAATTTTCCGAAATCATTGGCCTAATAAAATAGGTTTATTTAACAACTTTGGGTGAAAATGCCATGTGGGAATCTTTTTTGAGGAGCCATATCGCACAATAAATCGTCATGAATTAGCTCTGGCAGGCTATTTGTTTGAAATGAATTGTGAATTTTTAGTTTGAGTAGGCCTATTTAAACTGGCGGTGGAAGATTGTGGTTAGAGGGAGTTAAAATGAATATAACAGATCTATCTTCTAAAAAGGATTCAAAAATTGGGAAAATTGCATATAGGCCTAGGTCACAAAAGCACTGGAGCGGTGAGATACAGGCCTAGTACTCCCCAATTTATTCTTTTGATGTAAGCCTAGTCAAAGGATTTTTATTTCCAAACGAATGAAGATTGCCAAGTTGTTTCAAAACTAGCCTAGACTCCCTTAGTGAAAGCGATGAGAGAGTGGGAAATACAATTAAAATGTATATTTAAGCTTAAGTAGCCTATATTCTGCGAAGAACGGGCGAAACTTCTGTGTAGGGTTGTGCTCATATCAACATGGATCATCTGTGATTTGTACTTTTGCCAGCAGGTGACGCACTGGTATCGACTACAGAAACAATGACCTTGACAAGACGGCGCTGCACATGCTACCCTATCACCCAACGATCTCGCAACAGTGCAGCTGGACTAGGCCAAACTACGCATCATGATAGGCTGTTAATTAGGGTTTTTAAATTTTAGACTATAGACTTGCATAATGTGAATAGACCTATGCGCAAGAACTATAATATAGGCTACTTTTAGGGAAACTAAGTTCCATGATCAAATTACAAATTGTAACCTCTTCTCAGGGATTGTCCGGGAATGATGTGCCAGTTGTTCCTGTTCTTGGTGCGCTCTCTGAATCAAGGAGATTCATGCGTCCTTGTTGATTGCAGAACACAGATTTGTGCATTAATTTTGTCAATAGGGTTATTAGCCTAGCAGCCTAAAATTCAGTGTTTTGTCGGCAGATAAAATATGTTATGGGATAATCTATGAGGCACACTAAAGGTTCTGTGGCTTTATGTTTAAGGAAATGTAGGATATTTAACCGAAGAGCTTGTTCCAAGTTGTTTTGATGTTGTGAACCACTGTTCTTGAAGTCCTGGCTCTGTGGCCAATCGCCTAATGATTGTTTCATCTAACTTAACGTTAACCCAATGGCCCACCTTACATTAAATGCTAATAATAGCCTAGGTTAGGTAAATAGTAACCCGGCCTACCGATGGATAACGCAAAGGTTTCATAGTAAACATGCAAAAAACAACCGATAAACATTGGCTAAAATATGCCATAGCTATAATTTTGTATCATCAGCCTATGAATAATTATATTAGATTATTGTAGGCTTATAAATAGCCTCTGCTTTGGTCGTAAGTATTAGGCCACCAGGTCAAATAGCCTAGGTAGGTTACTGGATTTTGTGGCTTATATATATGGCTTTATATTATTGGTCATTATAGGCTATTGCATTGACATTATTGTTTATTATTGTTACTCTTAATGTAGTATTACCAACTTTTTAAAACTGTTCACTGTTAATTTAACTATTGTATTGTTATGTAAGTCGCAATACAATATAATAGGCCTGCAGTTGGACAAAAGCGTCTGCCAAATCCCATAACCATATTATTATTACTATCATTAGGCCTATTATTAATAATACTGATATTAATCAGTGTTATTGTTATTATTATTATTATTATTATTATTATTATTATTAGGCCTATTGTCATTATTGTTATTGTTGTTCCTAGGCCTAGTATTCTAGTAACCTAGTAGTCATGTGCCTATGTCTAGACTGTTTTTGCTAAGACGTAAGTAAGTTGTGGTTTCAATGAGTGAGAGCAAAGAACAAGTAGACCTAAGCAAAATAATTACCCTATATCATATATACGTATTGAAGAGGAATTGACAAAATCGTATATTTAATTGGTCGCTATTATGACTATGGTAAGTATGGTTCATCTCAGACCTTTTTTCTCCAAAGGCTACGGGCTCGCACGTTTCCCCCGTTGGAGCTGCTCCACGGCGCATGCAGTAGGCTAGCCTAAGGATTTTAAATTTAGACTGATTCTGAAATTCTTTAAGTGTCCGTGACAATGTAGACTGCTTTTTGCACATGTTACATTTTCATTGCCTGTTCATTATGAGGGAGGGAAATTACATCACTGCGAAAACTGTGCACATGGCTATTTCTGATGGTCCGCATATCCATTATCTTGCAAATTATTATTGCAAATGCATAACCACTCCTTCAAAAATATTATTATTTAGTACCTGTTAATAACGGCCTATTCAAAATTACTTGTTAATGGAAGCAAATATGTAAAAAAGTAACACTTTTGACGTTACCAACAACACATTGTATTTCACTGGCGCTACAGTATGTGCCAAGTTTTCCCAATTCCACGAGTAAGCTATTTGTGGAAAAAATAACCCTATTCTTCTTCATAAGACAAACATCAGAAAATATCGATCATTTGGTGTCTCCAGAAAGAGAAAATTAAAACTATAGGCCTACCTAGACTACTAGCCTACTAATCGCAGACTAAATGGTCTCAAAACGAGAAAGCAAGAGAAATAACGCGACGCAAAATACCGAAGAAAGACAGAAGATGGATACTTTTGTGCCATTCACATGAGTTTTAATACGATACAAATACTTATATTGCGGTACTTAGGCTATACTTTTCATAATCCAAATATAATTATCTCACAGTAGCCTAGAACATTTAGAGCAAGCAACAATAGCCTAAAACAAAACATTGACAAACAATCTAGTCATTTAAATTATGATGTGATCTGCAACATTTAAACAAATGCTTTAGCCAAATCCCATAATAGAATTTGTCTTGAGGGTCTGTCGTCGGACATAAATAGCCTTCATGGTACCTTGAGCTCCTCGATGTGCTAATGTAAATGCCCCCGCAGCTCCAGTCCTGGACGAATCCGTTCCGTTGAGCTTGAATCCGCCTCTCTGCTCGTTTCTGTTGACGCACTTAAAGACTCTACCCTCAAGCTTAAGGCGAGTTGCAACGACCAATCACCAAGCCATTACAGGCTTCAGAGGAAGCTGTTTATATGACTCTGGCGCTAATTAGGCTCATGAACTAACAAATCTCTAACACAACTGGCTGGGAACCGATCGCATCCATGGATTGTCTGGAGACGTCGACTACTTTTTTTAGTTGACAAGTCGCGGTTTTGTCTTCTTTTCAAGGGGTTTCAAAGGGCTGCGTCCACCATTTTAAAGTTATTTATTGTTGTAAGAACTTCACTTTAGTGTGTGGAGTATTTCTGAGCGGGAACCCCAGCACGGCTTTCACTAAACTGGAGAATATTGACTGGTTTCACTATGTTTCAACCCACACCGAAGAGGTGTTTTACTATAGAATCATTGGTGGCAAAGGATAATCCTTTGCCGTCGTCGAGATCCGAGGAGCCCATACGACCAGCGGCTCTCAGTTACGCAAACTCGAGTCAGATAAACCCTTTTTTAAACGGCTTTCACTCCGGCGGCCGGGGCGTCTACTCGAATCCGGACCTGGTATTTACTGAAGCGGTTTCCCATCCTCCAAACTCCGCTGTCTCAGTTCATCCCGTTCCTCCTCCACATGCTTTAGCAGCACATCCGCTTTCATCTTCGCATGGCCCGCATCCTCTTTTTGCCAGCCAGCAAAGGGATCCCTCAACTTTCTATCCGTGGTTGATACATAGATACAGATATTTGGGTCACAGATTCCAAGGTAGGTTTGCGATTTATATTAATGTCTGCGCACAATGGACACATATTTTCTTTTCATAAAGCCTAATTTTAGCTGTTGAAAAATAATTGACTTAAAAAGGGTTGATGAATGCTTGTTTTCCTTTTGGTAGCCTATGTTCTACCACAAACCTTAGGCCATGGCGACAGGAACATTAGTTTTTAATCTCTAATTTTAAATGGTAGTTCTATGCCATATGCTACAAATAACTTTAACAGGATTTTGAGATGTCGATTTGTTCTGTTTGGACTTTAGGCTAATATAGCCTCGAATGTAAGTGCCTTATTGGTTTTAATTTTAATAGTAAAATAGTTAAGATCGAAAAGATTGTCATGTTTGTTTTAAAATATTTTAAAATAGAATTTCAAATAGGATATCAGTAAATATTTAATGTAGCCTAGCCCATGCCTACAGTCACACGCTGAACATAATTTATATTCAGCGATGTGCATGCAACTATTAGGCTTAGGCTACTCCGCACGCTTTAGGTCAACATCGACATAGAAATAATTGTGACAATGCTGATGACCTATTTGTCTGGATTCTGTGCACTAGGTCCAATAAAAACAATTCGGCTAAGATCATATAGCCTGCATATTAGGCTATCATATGGCTACATAAATTGTGAGAGTTTGACATTAGGCTAATTTGAGATTAAATTGTAATTGCAGGATAATCTAGCCTATCTCCAATTGATCTTGTGTTTTTCGTGAAATTTCGTTTTACATTTAACTGGAGAGTTAAATAATATGAAAATAATTAAATTGATAATAATTCATTTTAAGGATTTTTTTTATAATTCATTAAAACCTCGGCAGTTGACTTTGCAAGGCGTTCAGTCAATGTTAAAGTAGGCTACTGGATTCAGAATAGTACAATATAGCCTAGGCTACATCCCTATGTTCTTGTAACCAATGTAGGCCTAGCTGTACAGCCTGAAATAGGCTACCTATCACAAAGGCCTCGACATGAGAAAGTTTCGAGGGTCGTTTTAAAAATCTGTCAAGGCTATGGCCTAGTATAGGCTGAATTCTGCCTATAGGTATATAGGTTAGTCTATGGGCCTAGACGGTGTTATTAATTATTAGTTATACATTAATAGGCTGACAAATGAAATAATGTGTTGCAATTGCAGACTTTTTTTAATCACGCGTTTATCGTGGTTCTTTTCGCTTGACTATCAGCTATAGGCTAAAATATTTGAAGCTATGCCTATAGCTTATAACATAGGCTATTGTGTCTTTAGGCCCACGATTAACTGTTGGCAACTTAGGTTATAGACCATTGCTCATTGCAGTTAGCCTACTTGATTAGGCTACTTAAAGTTGCTCCGATAGTGTCCTTCTTTCTCTTGTGAACGCACGTTAGATTTTGAGAATGCCACGACTGATCATATACTGAACCCCGTCTTTATTTGCAGGCAATGAAACGAGTCCGGAAAGCTTTCTCTTGCACAACGCATTGGCCAGAAAACCCAAAAGAATTCGCACAGCGTTCTCTCCATCACAGCTCTTGCGACTCGAACACGCCTTTGAAAAAAACCATTACGTGGTCGGTGCTGAACGAAAACAGCTTGCGCACAGCCTTAGCCTCACAGAAACTCAGGTAAGACAGTGTCTTGTTTTATTTTTACAAACTTAGGCTAGACATTTTGTTAGGCTACACATCAGTAGGCCTACCACGAAGGGGAGAGCATGATCTTGGCATTGGCTGCAAGATCGACACAGCCAACGTGTAATGCATGTGGTCCTTCGATTTAGGCTGTAGCATTTTGATTACAAACGAAGGTGCCTATAAAAATAAATTACATTTTCTACTTCATCTGGGTCAACAGGCTGTAATATTTTAGACTATTTAGGCTAACGTTTAGGCCTAGCCTACATAGGCTAAGAAAAATAATAACATAAATCGCCTTGGCCTATAGAAAAAGGTTTAATGATTTCGGCTTTCAGTCTAATTTACTTAAATTCTCCCATAGGCCTATTCTTAAATGGAAACTATGGGGGAAACCCTTCCAGGAAATGTCCAGGGCACTGAATAAGGTTGTGACACCCATGTCACCAATGAGTCCTGGGTTATAGCCTAGGCTATGCGAGCAACCATCAGCAATATATGTCCTGAAATATACCATTTAGGCCGTGTTTTACATTATTATGCCTATGCCAATTTGAAACACAACGGTGAATAAGGCTCTTCTTAAATGGGATTGGATCAAATCCAAGTTCAAGGTCCTCTACGTCGGTGATCTCAATAGCCGGCTGAGGTAGGCCTATAGAGATTATTTAAACACAAAACCCTTAAGCATTTACTTGTTGAATAGCTCACATCTCTCGGCAGTATGAAGCGCGTTTCTCGCTAACACTTATAATTGTCGTAGTTTTGTGAAATTGCGTCGGGTCAATGTTGACTTGATCATAAACGTTTTGTTTCAAGAGGTCATTAGGCATAGCTTACCGTGAAAACCAACTGACACAACGCAAACGTAGACCTATTAAATCCTTCAGTCATTCTGCGAGATAGCATGTACTAGGCTACTGATTTGAGTTTAACCTAAATGCAGCGAATGATCGGATACCGAAAGAGAAATGTAGGAAAGCGATAGGGCATATTTATTATCCTATTCTATATTGTTGGTTCTTTTAAATGGTTTGCTTGAAGGTCGTTTGTGTTTTATTTTAGCCTATCGTTAATGCCTGTGGATAGCATTAGTACGCTGATGTGCAAGACATGAGTGATTGCCTTCACATTGCCTAGGCCTATAAGTCAATTTAATGGGCTACAATCTCTCATAACGGATAAGCATCCGCTAATTATATATTTCTATGCTTGCAAATTATTATATTAGTTATTATTTCAAAACTGTTACAATTGCGTGTCTCAAAACTAACTGATTGTTGCAAGTTTTCTTTTGTGTTTGTTATATCTATTTAATAGTGTATACATATATATATATATATTATAGGTGAAAGTTTGGTTCCAGAATAGAAGAACTAAATTCAAACGACAGAAACTGGAGGAGGAGGGTTCGGATTCACAGCAGAAAAAGAAGGGAACGCATCATATTAACCGATGGAGACTGGCAACTAAACAAGGGAGCCCGGAGGAAATTGATGTCACATCAGACGATTGAGAGACTTTAAATATTTGAATCCGGGACAGCAGCGTGGCGTAAAGGATGACACGGATAAGGATTCTGTGAGAAAGAAACTGAAAGAGGGTAAAGGCAATGTTCACCTTTCGCTTTTCGGAGATTGGCAGCTTGAGTGTTTGAGATGTAATTGGTGACTGTCATTGCTACGAAACTGTTAATAGCCTATTCTACTTTGCAAGGGTAAGGTGTTCGAGAGGTAGCCTAGGCTATCGCATTCTCCCTCCCCAGCATCAATGACCACTATTCCACAACACAAAACATAGCTCCAGTTGGCCGTAAACATTTGCAATAGGAATGTTCATGGCCTGTATGCACACAAAGACTAAGTTCCCACACCAAAATACCAAAATACTTTTTTGTAAAACTTGAATTGCATGGTAGACGAAAGTATTTTGGTAGATAATTTAACTTGACACTTTCTTTCCATAAACAGATCTTTGCTTTTACAAATTTTCATTTCAAAGATGTTGTTTCTTCCTTATTTTAAATGTGACGTCTTGAATTTTGATCCTCGTGTTAAAGTGATTGTGAGACGAAGTAGCAGTGCTGCATTAGTGTTGTCAAGATGTAACGGATGAACTAAATTTAAGGTTTACTATCTCACAGATAAAGTTACCTAGCCTACAATTAACCAATCCAGGACATTCCTTTAACCGAAAGATTGATTGAATGTGTGCAGAATCTCCGAGCGTAATGGTAGCAAAAATTGCCACATAAGAGCTGAAATAAGAACGCCTGGGCAGTACAACTAAAGCACTGAGCATAATCCGTGTATAAAGACACTAAGAATAATGTTTCTGTTGAATCTTATTTTAGCAGAATGTAAATAATTTGTGTTTGTGTTATATTTGCTACAATTTTATCAAAGACTATACTTCCAAGAAGTATGTAATTGTCAATATTTTGTCAATAAAGTTTTATCAGTATGATTCCCAGACCCTAAGAGAAATGCGATAAAACGCTAATTTCGGATGCCTCTTTTAATTCTGAATTTTAGTTTTGTGGATAGTTCTGGCCGAACATTGCATAAAGAGCACGGTGTATTAAAATTGAATGGGTTGGCTGAGGTTGTTTCTTCAAAGATATTGTCCCTTGCTTTGGGAAATAGGCTCCTTACCGTGCATTTGAAATAATTTTTATGACATGAGTGGACAGTAGGCATACATTTGATGTTTTGTTTATTGTGAGGAAGTGTTGATGTAGGTTAAACGTGAATAATCTTGTTTTAAAATAGCCTATATCGGGAATTTTTCCGACAGGAAGTCGCTATTTTCCCGAATCTGTATTTGCCTCATAGTCTGCATTAATCAGTTTGTCAATTGATAGAAGAGCTGCGTCTGGCCTGTTCGTGCTACAAAGAGACCAATGAGCTTTTGTGAGAGTGCAAATCAGTTTAGGCAATTATCATACGAGTAATATGAGGGGAAAGGGGATGCATTGCCCAGTGGTCCACTTTAATCTCATAATCCGTGGATCCAAAGGGGTCTGGTTGGACATAATTTTGCACAATCTGACTACCGTTCACAACGTGATAAGGGAAGGTTGCAATGTGCCGCAAAATAGGAGCTTTGTCTAAAGCCTTGTCTCCAGCAGCTACGGTTCGGATGTGTATTCACTGATAGTACGCGCGCACGCGCGTGTGTGTATGCGGGCGTGCGTGCCCACATAAGGGAATTAGCGTGTGCGAATATTGTCTTAAATTCTGTGCCGAAGATTGTCATGGCCCATTGAAAGGGGCACATTTTAATAGTAAAATTTCTCATAAATTTAAATTAGAATCGGCTAGCCCACTGTTTTGCAAAAACTAAAGAAAAACCTCCCGACCAAGCACTAAACCGGCCTAGAAATGTGAAGGAGACAAACATATGATTTGATAGCTTAGGGCTGTGACTTAGGCTATTCATTAAAACATAACTCAGACATTTAAGGTGAAACGTGTGTAATTTTATATACTCTCTGTAAGCTTCATGGTGCTTTCTATGCATAGGTCTGTAGACCCACTCGGATAGGGAATTTTTAAACGGTCAAGACTAACAGCAATGAAAAAAAATCCTTAGAGAATACCATTAGCTTTGAAAACCCCCTAAAAGCTTTATTACAAACCCAGCTTTGAAAAGGGGGGATTAGAAGGCTGAAAGGGTCCCACAATAGTTAGAAGAAAAGGTTTCATGCTAATGAGGTTAATGCCCTTTGTATCTCCGGACTCCACAACTTCATTACTCCTATCTCGGGCAACACCGAGCGGCTCAGAGCCCGCAATCCACTCGAGCTTTTCCCTATCCAGCCTAAAGAAGGATTTGATAGCAGTCCTGTTCAAACTAGATAATTATATCTTTTCAAGTTGGAATTTAGATAAAGAAAGTGCAGTGAAGGCGGTGAGCCTTGATCCGCTGCAAACAAATTTGGCGCACTTTCTCCCTCGGTCGTGGCTCGAAATATGCCTGCCCCTTCATTAGCGCAATCCCCTTTCATTAATTTAACACTTCAAATTTTAGCACATGTATTTTCTTTTAATGACAGATAATGTGATTGAATTAGCCGAAATAAAAATATTTGTTTCACTCGAACCTACAATTCTATTCATGACAACATTGAAAAGGATAGCCTAGCCCTAGAACAGTCTTGTCTGACCGCTTCATTTTGACATAATTCGCTATCAGAAATATGCTGTTGTCAGGTTATCATTTTCCCATTTTGTATTGTTAAAAGAACACACTAGGCTACACAGCCTGTGGGAATTTATAGACATGTTTCAGGTTGATTTTCAAATCACAGGTCTTACACGTTCTTTTCTGATTAGTAGCCTACTATTGACATAGGCCTATAGCCTTGCCAAATAATTAACATAGCCTAGGCTATTTAGCCTACTGGTGGATGAGGAGACATCTATTTTTACTGATAAGATGAACGAAACTTATGTATAGGAGCTACCGACTCTGGCGAGCATTCAATCTCTCCTGAGAGGCTCATTGCGACGGTGTGTCGACCTATGCTGTGAGTTCCCTGTCGTCAAGTGCTGAAACTGTTTCCTTCGTTCAAGGTCGTGGCGGTGAGTGGTGCTCTGGTGAGTTCGACCCCATATATCAATCGATTTATTTTTTTAGACAAGCATGCTGCGCTTTGAAAATTGAGTGACCTACTGAAGAACTTTTGACCTGCTCAAGTGACCCCATGCTGTGATAACTTGTTCAAGGCCTACGTGTAATACAAACATTTTACTATACGACACTGAAGGAGTGAGAAAGTGATCAATCACTATCTTGAAAATCGGATAGGCTAATCCTTAAATCGGTTTCTAAAACCCATTGAAACCTTATATTTTAGCATAGGCTATATTTAGGCCTTGCCTAAATGTGCTTAACATCTAGTCCTCTTTTACTGTGTTGAATTATTATGCTAAGATAGGCGTACCTTTGATTTAAAATGTCATCGTATCAAATAACCCAATTGACCCGAACCCCCTAATCTGCCATTACGCTCTTTAATTACGCCCCACGATTCCATTAATGTGAGGTTTCACAGAATGCGGACCAACCATGAGATGGACATCGTGACGCATTATCACTACAAAGACTGTAGACTCACACCTGCTCGAATGAACCTGCTCGTAGACTACTCCCCCGACCGCTGATTTTGGGCATGGTCTGCTTTCTTAAGAAATTACTCCATGGGCATAATTATAAAATCAACAATAGCCTATGAAACCTAGGCTAATTGTTCATTGCTTAACCGGGGTCGAAACTTTAACAGCTGGGGTTCAGCCCTGTGCCTTTGTAATGCCCAAATATGTAGGTCATTTTACAGCCTACTAGAATACTCTCCATGAAAATGTATAGCGGCATTTAATTTCTGCATAGAAGCCTAGAGTAGGCTACTTCCAATACCAGGTGGTTACTGTTGTCTTTACCAACTAAGCTAGTTGACTTGAGCGCTGGCCAATCTGACGTCACAACAAACTTGATCTATCCTATTACACAAATTACTTCTGAAACTGATCTTGGAAACGAGAGAATGAGCTTAACACAGCTCCCGTGCTTTTGACATAAGGAAAAGCGATAAATACACAGGACTAATGAGCAATTATCATATAATGAACCACTAAATGGCTTACAATGATGAATTAAACATTCCATTGTCTCAACCAAACGGATGCATTTCCTTGTGTCGATTGTTGCTTACGCCACCACAAAATATGAAAATATAATGAGATCATCTGTATGATTCTGTCGGCACAAGGAGTCGTTTTATGTTGAAATATAGGCTTTAATATTGTTTAAGCTTTAGTCTAATTGAAATAATGGCGACTGAATTATGAGGGAAAACGTCAAAATAATACTAGCCTGTTGTTAGACTACTTAATCTTGTAGGCATCCTGATTCATGTCTATGGCGTATGCCTATGCCGAAGATCTCTGCGATTAGCCTAATAGACCAACATGTTTAGGCTTTGGCATGGTTGCTTTTTCGCACTTTTCGCCTTAATATTGAGTAGCTAATAGGCTACCTTAATATTAAATCATGTAGATTTCATATTCGCAAAATAACAACTCACGTCTTTTAACAGAATGTTCCTCAATTTATTACTTAAACTGGGCAACGTCCCAGTATATAACTCAGTATATAACTCGTTTGAGACTGTGGGAAATAACTGCAATTAAACCTCTCTAGACGAATTATTGTAAGGTAATTAAAAGTGGTGGTTGTTGAATTTGTAGGCTAATTGGTCTGCCTATTAGATCATTGTTTTATTGGAAAAAAGTGACCTTGCGTGATGCCTGGACCGAGGAAGTAATAGACACTCCTGGATAACTGTAAATCAAGAAAGCTCAAGGATGACCAAAGGCTGCAGCCAAGTCAATTTTTTGCACCGGCATTGTCAAGGTAGGAATGTTCAATCCCAATCCCTCTTGTTGTCGTGTGTTACGCGGCATTAAAGTCCTACCTAATTAACTAGTTTGGTCGGTTGTCTTGTCACACAATATTGATTGCACACATCACTAGGCCTGTTTCATGTTTGGGTGTCACATTTCCATTTTATCAACATATAGCCTACGCTATCAATTAGAGTAATAGGCTATACTAATTTTATGACGTTCTTGCTTTTTTCTCAAATCATTGGCTACTGGTCTTGCCATCATCATCAACAACAACAAACAACAAACAAAATGGCTAAATATATTTTAGCCTACATCATGAAAAAGATATGCTAAATTCATCTAATATTTTCAATCGAAGAGCAAGGCCTAAGATAGGACACATGCGCTTCAGCTTGTATAGCCTAGGCTACACTCATTAGTAGGCCTAGTCTAAGCTAGACATTTACAGTGTTACTTGTAGCTTTAATGTATACAGACAATTTTATATTCTATTAATAGGCTACATTTTGTTTGCAGTGGCACAAACAGCCAAGGCCATTAATCAATCTAACACCATTTATAGGCTATAGGCTATTAAGCTACTTTCCATTTATTAACAGTTTGAATAGGCTACTGTGCGAGGAGCACCACGCTCTATTAGCCTATATGAGGAAAATGCAAAATACAAATAATTATCAGGATATACTGTATACCGATCCATTTTCACTGGTTTTCTAAACGACAGTCCTTCTAAACGACACTTTGGACAGTTCAACTGCTGCATGACGCAATATGAGCAAATACAGTTGGTCTAAATTATATGGTGGATTACTACTAAAGGTAGGCCTTATATGTTAGGCCTCCTTCTAAATATAATGCCGTTTTTTGGATATGCTAGCTGGACACTACATGCTGTATGATACTTTGACATATAGTCTATTTTCTTTACATCACGTATGATATTTCAAGTCAAGGAAAGGTCAGGAGAACAACATGATGAAAGCAAACTCAGAATCACTTGGGGTCTTGGGGGTAGTCCTTTATGGGGCCATTATGTACATCCCGTTGGTGAAAATGCATGACTGTAGCCTATGTGGTCTGCAACTTTTGGTACCAGAGAAGTACTCCTCTTTTCCTTGTTTGCACTGGGTCTCTTGTCCCTTAATGATTAAGATCATAATTCTACACCTGGCATTGTAGTACATGCAAACAAGCAATCACCTGCTTGAAAGTGGCTCTTACCAAATATCCATTGTAAGCACTGACAGAATAATAGTCAACCATACTCAGTCCCAAACAGCAAGTTCATTATGGCCAACGACAGAGGCTTCCTCTTCACCTGCACTGCGCTCTCCCTAATCACAGGAAAGCTCTACAGACCCTGGAATCACTTAGGAAATGTGTTCCTATACACAGAACTTTTAAAACTTATTTATTTGTATTTTGTTTAGCTTAGTTTAGCATCACTTTATGTATTGTTTTGTCTGTTACAAGAATATTATCATATTATATCTAGATAATGATGAAGCTGTCAAATTAAATATATGAACACACACACAAAATGCATATAAAGGCACAGTCAGTTATTTAAATCCAATACACATATAGTCAAAGTCCTCATGCCTGAATTCCTCTTCATGTTTAGCTGCCCATTTAGTGTATAGCCTACTCTCAAAAAATCTGGTGTTCCTAATGGTGAACAAACGCTCAGACCAAGCCATAAACAATTCCAGCCTTCAGGAGCAAAGGGTGTGATATATTTGGCAGTTGAGTCCAAATATCAAGAACCTTTTTACCAGAATTCTACCTTTATGTCTGGTGTTAAATGTAAAAAATATGAATTAGTTATTTGTGAAGATTTTGCCATGGTTTCAAACAAGGTGAAACAAACTAGAAGAAAACCACCAAGAAAACAATAAACCAAACCAAGGTAAACAATATATTTTTGTCAGAACTGAACCATTCGACTTGTACATATAAAGAAAGTATGCTATTACCACCCCAACCTCATGTAGTATGGACTGAAATTGCCTCAAAAATATTTAATTTCTCATCAATCTTCTCTCCAAAGATAATTATCACTCCAGTAGTTTTAACTGCACAAGAGAAGTGTACATGTCATTTCATGAATTTAAATTTGTGCTCTATTGTATGTTGTTTCACTTGCTTCTGAATGTTTGTTGAAGCTTCAATGGAAGTTATCTGTGTAACTTACAGAATAGGCCTATTCAACATTGCAATCAACATGAATATTTATGGGAGTGCAGCAATTCCTACATTTGAGTGTCGATACTTCCTCAAATAATGGTCAGTGATGACAGCATTCCAGATCTTCATTTTTACTCAGCAAACTGATAAATGGTGTGTGCATTGGTTTCATCTTAGACAGCAGACTGAAAATGGTTGTTATATTGGTGTTCAAGTTGTTATATTTGAAGGCAAATACCAAGCAAAGCAGGTCATTTCTCACATGAAAGCTAGTGTGTTTATGCTCATGTGTGAGTGAGTGTGTAAGTGTTTGATACGCTCTTGCTCTCCAACCTCGCAACTCGCTGTCCTTTTACAGGGCTCCAGAGGCTTGTTAAAAAGTGTCTGATTCACACCGTGAGCCTAATTAGATTGCAGACTGAGGTCTTAACATTTTCCTGTAGAGAAGGGAGCGAAAACGAGGAATAAGATTGCATACAGAGAAAAAGGTGCTAAAATATCAACTACTTTTTTATCCTCTCAATGGAACACCATCCCCCAGCCCAGCCACCCTTTTCAAAAGAAAAACAAGGACCAATGAGCTAATGAAGTTTGTAATTAAGGGGATTCTGTCAGGCACAATGGAGTAATTAGGACAAGGCCTCCCTTGGGTGTTAAGCAGTCCAGGCTCATCAGTGCAGCAGGCCATGCCAATGACCAGGGAGAATGCCCTTTAGGAAATTGCCGAAGAATAACGAATAATGCATTTTTCATCTTTCATGGAAAGAGGCCTGTAGTAGCTCTGCAGAAGAGATATCAAGATTTTTTGGCTTTTGTGCTGGATTTCTCATAATGTATAGGCTTATAGCCTATACTTGTTTTGTCTACTACCGCTCCCTCCACAACCAACATCATGACTTTTAAGGGTGATGAGAAAGTGATGTTTAAAGAAGAAGCATGATATTACTTTCAAAACAGCTGTGAAATTCTACAGTAACCACCTGTATAGCTCTAGTACATTTCTGGCTTATATGGTGTATAGCACTCAGGGTGTCAGAGGATAGTGCTAAATATGAATGGATATATTCATTAGGTGGATAGGATATGCCATCTGACTTCATACCGTACCGAATAGTAGGCCTGAGTAACATCATTCTACCGAAATTTATTTAGGCTTTCAGAGATTTTAATCAAAAATGAATGACCTGATAATGTGCTTTAATAGAATGGTGCGTGTTAGGCTGATCTCTCGCCCAGCATGACACACCACTCAAAATTCACTGGGGAAGACAGCTCCATTCTAATTATCTCATTTACTTTACATTTGTTGACTGTAGTGCTGATAAAGAAAGTTCACTTGGCCTCAATTAGGCATATTTATCTCATTATCCCGCATTGAGATTTCTGCTCAGGCACAGAGATGATGTTATACAGAGATTGTGATGCTATGCAGAAAATGACATTTCTCCATTATGTTCCATTTGTTAGAAAAGGGAAATAATGAAATAAGAGAAATGAAAGACATGGAAATTAAATTAAAAACATCAAGAATGTTGGGGCATGATATACAATAGATCTCAATTCACAAAACCTGTCTGCATACTGATGTGTGCCTATGAACAGTGTCTTTGCTTATGTTGAAGAATTAAATAATTGTCCTTTAATAACTTTAGTCACACACATTCATTTACACACAGAAATTACACATATTATTTTACTTCAGAGTTAGTGAAATCTGTTTCAAAAATCAAATCCTTCAAAATTACAAGTAGTGACACTTTTCTACAGGTAAAATCTACTGTAGGTCTATACTATACCCATTATGCATTATATGGTCTGTGTAGTTTTAACATCAAAACATCTCTGTGTATTTTTCAACATCAAAAACAGCAAACAGCACCTTTACATGTACAAGCAGCACAAGATTACTGTTTCTGAATGTCACTGCAAATACTCCAATACTAAAAAAGTAATGATATCAATAAAGAACAGTGATTAAATGGGTATACTGACAAGTTGGATGACCCTACTGAGTTAGCAGACAGGTAGCTGTCTTTTGATCTGGGGTGCAAGTTTGCATTCCTGAAAGTCATTTACACTGTTTAGACTGGAAGTGCCCTGCTGCAGGGCACAGCACCTGGGATTTGAACCTGTGACCCCGTCTCTGAGGGCAGCTGGAGGGCCATACCCTCCCTCAAACCTCGATAGGATCAAGCTGGACAGACAGGCCTAGGACTCTTCATTTCCTGTTTTGCCTCAAACGATCAACACACCCTTTAGGAAATGTCACCTCAGCTCAGGTGAAGAGTAAGCTGGAGGGATGATGCCCACAACCAATCAATCACAGCTGCATGGTTTATATACAAATGAAAAAAATAAGTCTTTTGTAGTGGTCTGAATTAGCTTAACTGTGGAAACTGGAAAACAAAGGACTCAGAGCAAGTATTAATTTGACTTTTCCCCCCCTTATTTTTATGTAAGATGCCTTGCCTTTAGCAAGTAAAATGGAATAACCAAGGGAATTCTGATACAAAATGTTACATCCTTGAAATGGATACCTTTGCATGTCATATTGAATGAGATAAAAAAGACAACCAGCAAGGGGAGCTGTTAACTGAACTAGAAGTTGCATAAAGTCTGAGGAACAGCTCCTCCATTCCTGATATGTTTTACTGCTTTCTGGCCAAGACATTTATGGACATTGAAGTGTTTGTATAAAACTGAAAATATAGAGTTTTAGAAATGTTAAACATTTGTCCAATAAGGTTATAGGACATTTTCCAATACTACCATTCCTAGAGGGCAGGGTTTTGAAACAGCTGCCAGTAACTTGTGCATGGCTTACATCATAAAAATGACACAATTTTAGGCTGTGGAAGTTGTAGAACTTAATGATCTTTGTTCCCATCTACAGCAATTCTGTGAACATTCTATGAAGTGCCATTCTAAATAGAAGTTCTTGTGTGATGAATGTACCCCTTGCCTCCTAAACCTAAAAAACATAATGCTTATGATCAGGGTGCTGCTAGAAAATGTGGGCCCTATGAAAGACAATAATTCTGCCCCCCGCCAATAATCTATAATATTATATAATATAATATAATATAATGACCTATTACTACTACTATTACTACTATTACTACTACTACTACTACGATTACTACTACTAATGACAGATCTCACAGTTAACTGACAGAATAAAATGAAATGGCACAGACCAGAATGAACGTTCAATTCAAATTATAGTGGTGGAATGTGTAACAATGTTTGGGCAGTACCCTTATTACTCGATTATGGACTTGACAAAATGCATGAATACAGCTCTGCATACAAATAATCTCTTAACATTTGGGTGTTGCAGTATTAGACTTACTAAATGTCAACAATGGTTTTGACTGAAAGATAAAAACAATCTTGACTAAATCAGGTCACAGAAGTAAGAAGTTGTCAAGCACATCAGCCTTTTAAGTTGATGCACAGACTTTTATGCATAATTCTAAAGATTTCTGTCAATTTAAACTGGCTGAAACCATTTCAATGTCATTGAATTGCATGTAAACCTGAAGGTAAACATTTGTGACGTAGCACATTTTTTTCATCATAGAAGCGTCAAATAACAAAAGACTATGCCGCAAAATCATGTAACAACTTCATAGTTTTTATATGTACTGTATAGCTTAAAATAATTAAGATGATGATAATAGGTATTTGACACTTTTGCATCTTACAAAACTTTACAAAAATATTAATAACAGCAAATAAAGCAGAATAACACACAGCAATATTATCATCAGATTTTGGTAAAATATCTCAGCATTTATCACAAAATCATTGGGCAATTAAAATATTTGTGTTTTTTGTCCAATTTTAATGGTATTTGGAACCAATTAGCTGCATTGCACTAGTTACTGTCACTGAATTAAAGATAGTCTTTGATTAGGACACTTGAAAATGTATATTATATTAAATAGCATATTAATACTGTGATTTCAGAATCACTTTGGTCACCATTCAGACTTTGTTTCTTATGAGTTAGCTATCTTGTTTTGGAATTATACTGACCATATGGCCCCTTCCTCTGATGGCTCTCACTTTGTTAATAAGCTAACATTTTGAAACAGTCAAAATATCTTCTGATTGGGTAGCCTGCACACAAAGCTGAATGCCATTCATGAGAATGGCTTGCTTTGATCAGCTGTGGTTGAGCAGTTTTTCTCTCAGTGAGACAGAAGACGCAACATAGCATAACCTGTTACACTGTGTTATTGTTTATAAAAGCTTTAGTTTTTCTTCCTTTTCTCAATATTTTTTGGTCAGTGATACATAGACTTCACCAACTCACATAAAACTTGGTATGTTTTTTTGAGAAATGGCTTCAGAACTATTTTGTAAAATAAATCAAATAAAAAATGATGGCATGCTGGCCTCTAGGAGGGGCGTTATCTTAGCTCATTACAATTCATTTGTCAAGTGGCACCATGATGGGGAAAAAAATGTAAGTGCTAAGTATGCCTCCTCCCACTTTAGCCTTGTATGCCCTCAAGTGGACTAGACCTTGACCTCTGAGCAGGGGTCATGTATGCCACCAGCTGTGTGAGTATAAGCAGAGAGTATACAATCTGTTGACAGGTAATGTGTTATTGGAAGTGGTATGTGCCTAGAATGTGATTGTAGAAATAGGCACTGTATGTGAGCTTGACCCTAGCCATAATGCCCTTCAGTTCATGAAGTCTTTACATAGATGAACTATGCCACAATCAATGAAAAATCTCCTAGCTGCTTGATGTTGTGATATCATGCTCACTTAATTACATGTCGGACCTCATGTGATCTGAACCTTTGCCCCTGTGAGATTGAATACCCATCTAGTCCATCCTATTGTGTGACCAACTGAAATCCTTCAAGCAACTTTAGATATACAGAAAAACTGCATTACATGTAGGCCTCATGTGTCCTTGACTTTTGAAAGATTATGGAGGAGAGATGTAACGCACACCAAGATGAGGTGCTGGCTACCGGTGTGTATAACTTAAGTCAGAGAAGGAAGGTGCCGCACACTCCGAGTAAATGAAAAAAACGTTTAATAGGCGATAATGTTTCGGCCTACAAGGCCTTCATCAGATCGCATGTATGACTCTTGACTTTTGAACCCATGAGTTCCTAATCTAGCTTTTATTTTTTATCATTTTGAAAAATGGCCAAGAATGTGCCCAAAGTCAAGTGAATGCTTTATTGCCAGTATGATGGAACATTGCCTGGGAATTGTTTTATTGTAGGGCTCAGCACAAAAGACAGAACATACAGCAAGACAGTACAGACAGTACAACATACACAATGCAAGACATACACAGAAGACAGTACAAAAAGGAAGAACAGTCACCGGCCCATTGGTTCATTTTCTATACTGACACTAGACTGGCCCAATAACAACTCCCATCCCTCCCACTTTAGCTCAGACCCAAAATTATGTCAGTGCGTCAAAATTGATAAACAAAGTGCTTGTCGAAGTTGTGGCAAGTATGCTTAAGAGGGGTGGTGCCAATTGTGCAAAGTAACACACATGTTACTTTAGTAGCTTTACCAGTACCCAACACTGCAAGTAGCCTATGTCAGCATCCAGTCCGCTCCTTTGCTCCTTAACATGGTCACAATTCCAGCTGACCCCTCCACATTAAAGGCACCCTTAACAGTATTTTTTACCTTAACATAACGTATCCAAAATCCTTTTGATGGCACATAACCTCATAACATGATGAACGGCACTTCTGCCATTGTCTGAGCGGCCCTCAGTAGGCAATTACCAACCTAGTAACTTTCTAGTTTCGGGTAGGAAACTGCACCCCCCCCATCCCCCCTCCAAAATTGAAACGGAAAGGAGCTGCTAGGCAACAAGAAATTCTGTGATCTTTTTCTACAGGCTGCTGTTGGTGCATTCCATGGAGGTATTATATATAACTGGAGAGAGTGACTAAGTTCCGCCCCATTCATTTCAATGGCCCATGCTAGGCTAGCCACTTCAGCCTAAAAAGTTAAAGACCGCAGCCATCTTTATGAAAATGACGTTTCATGGGTGCTCGTTTCCGGCACCAGCTAGAATTAGCCTATTAGGTTCCATGTTACAGACGGAGACAACACAAGGTACATCGGTGTGTCGTTGATGAAGATAACATTTTAGGGATGCTGGTGTAGAAGTTTGCCCCTTGTCTCGAAATCCTGTAATGTGATGTTCATATGTGATAATATAATAAACATGGTGAGTCAATATTGAGTAGCCTAAGGATTCACTTTAGGCTATACAAATAATGATCCCTAAATGCTTTGGACTGGCTGTATTAGCCCTAGGCTATAAGGGCGCAACATGTAGTCTATCCAACGAAAATGACTATACTTAGGTAGGCATGGGATGTAAGAAACTTGTGGATAGCTGGATTTTTTGCTGCACCCAGTGTGACTGTGCAGCTTGTTAAACCTAGGCTACATTTGCAGACAGACGAAATGAAGCCAACGCAAATTAAATTTACCGATAGAAGCGCACATCCCTCAGGTGTATTGTGGTTCGAGCAACCAGGCATTTCAAGAGTCTGCAACTGTTGTTGGATACTTGGCTTTTGCCTCGACTGGCAGCCTGACCATTTAAATCAAATGCATCTAATCATGTCAATGTTGCAAGAAAGCAAACTAAAGTCATAGACATTTATTTAGTTTTAAATCACTTGGAGAGACATGCTTATACCTACATGATCCTGACGCTGCGTTATCGTGGACTACAGGTAGGAACTACAGTCTATGTGTTTTGCATTGAGTAGGCTAATAATTGGATATAGGTCATTGCTGTGCATCTGCTAAAATGTATTGCCATAGTCAATTACCTTGTCAACCCACAAATATGGCAAATAGTAGCCTAATATGACATTTACTTTTTTATTTTATTTACCACAAATCTGATAATACAGCCTAAACCATGTAGGCATTAAGTCAAGTATCAGTAGTTTATTCCAAGTAGGCAGTCGTTTTATTTGTCGTCATGGACAACGCGGCCAACATAGACCTCTGAAGTTCGCCTACAAAAAAGCTGCCATCTTTGACATCCGGTATCTGGCGATTTTTCCTATGGGAAAATAACATGGGGATTTTGAATAATCGCACCTGTTAAAGTCTCGTGGGGATGAAAAAGTCTGAAATACAGACGTTTCCTTGAACACACTTTTGTCCTCTGCCTTCGAGTGGATACTGTTATCTCAGGTAAGTGAAGGCGGCACACTTAGATTTTTGCTACCCCAGAGCTAACTTGCAATGCAATTTGCCATAGGTAGTTAGCTTCAATTAACAACCCGATCTCCTTATATGGGAAAATATTTTTTGTAGGCGAACTTCAGAGGTCTATGGACGCGCTAGGATGCTCATGCCCAACACTAAACTCGTGCATGAGCTGTCATCTACCAATCATTATGTATAAACTGGTGCCGGAAGTTGCAATCATGTAACGCCATGTTTTGAAATGTCGGCGGCCAAATGCCATGCTAATTGGCTGAAGCTAACCCTCCAAATCCTGACCCCCTGGTGCATTCCCTCTGTATTATATTGGAGTTATGTTCATACTTTGTTGCAAAAGACACATATTTAGTTTTTTTTATTATTGCGCTTCTCAACTGTAGGGGGACCCTTTAAGGGTGCCTTTAACATGACATTTTTGTCAGCATAGCTTTGGCTAGAGCCACCACATCAAGTTCAAGTTTCAAGTTCAAGTTTATTGTCATGCAGGGCTCGAATTACGTGGGAGCTAGAGGGAGCCGAGCTCCCATAGAGTGAGGACTGGCTCCCATGAAAGCAACATAGTCAAAAACCTGAGGGGGTCTCTCATATCTGAAGGTGTCTGGCATTGTAATTTAATCTTAAACAACCGCTCATTATCCATCCCTGTGCGATCTCTTACCATTAAAGACGTTAAATTAAAATATAGGCTACTACGGGACGTAGACCTACACTACGCTCTTGAACGCAGCATGACACTTCACCACCACACCACTAGACTATATGAGCAAACCGTATCGATTTGACAGCACTCGCAAATCTGAAGAAGTCACCCTGCTTTGATGTGAGTGTTTTGTCTATTTGCATAGGCGTTCATTGGGCTAGCCTACGTGGTTTAATACATGCTGAAAAGTCTTGTTTGCTGTTGAACTTGCGCTTCACCTATTCTATGTTGATTGACAAAGCCATAAATTATGGCCCATAATGCAGCCTACAATGATTGTGTTGTCTGATGATCTAGCTATCCATTCAGAGCTCCGGAAAGTTCCCAGCTATTTTGAAACACCTGTTAGCAATCTCTGATGTCGGAATATTCAATGGCTACCCGACAATATCTCAGTGCAAACTCCAAAATTGTTCGTCTATTAATTTTCCACGGTTCAACACATTAGCATACTAGAACATAGTTTGGCTGGCTTTATTCATTTCTGCCAGTTAGTGCTTTTTCCCCTGTGTATAAGTTACACTACATGCATTATTGTGTTTGACACTGAGGATAGCCTATCTGAGACGGTGGTCTGGTTTAAACGAGTTACGTTGACAAATTGAGAATGGCACAGACTAAATCGTTTAGTCTATTTATTTGTATTGTGAAATTGAAATGAGATATGGACTATCATAATCAATAATATGTTGAAATTAATTAAAACTGTTGTGTGCGTGTGTCAAGGTAAAGCCTAGGCCTACCGTGCGCATACTGTACTGCGCAAAAGCACCACTTGCGCCTAGGCTATTTCATTGTATCGCCTTGTTAGGCTATGCGCGGGGTGTGCCAACTTTTTATGAGATAGAGACCCCCCTTAAAAACAAAAAGATAATTCGAGCCCTGTTGTCATGTATTTATCAGTAATGAAATGTATTGTGCTCAAGAGCCAGCTTAGCTAGAGAATAAATGAAATAGTAATTCATTTTTTTTTCAATTAATCATTAATATCACTTATAGTGCGCCAAAACATTGCACATGTCTCATGGCGCTTTACAGTGTTAAACAATCAGGGAAGACCCATGGGTAACAGGAGCGAGGAAAAACTCCCTAGAATTGGAGATACGTGCAAGAAGAAATCTCAAGCAGATCCACGACTCAAGGGCCTGACCCATCTGCCTAGGGTCAGTACAGAACAGTAAGGTTTGCTTACATGATATTAAAGCCACCTGAGGCGTATGTTACAAAGAGGTGGGATGGTTACATATCCAGTATGATAATGCATGAATCTTATTTAGTTTTAGAAAGTTCAAATAGTCCAGAGTAGGAATGAATTGTCCAAGAGGATTAGGAGTTGTCATAGGGCAAGTAGTGGGTCGTTAGGCTGTACGGGCCAGGAATCCGGGCAGGGGGACTGCAATAGGCAATGATAGGGCAGTCGTAGGGATGGGATTTCAGGTGAGATGAGTGAGATGAGGGCCAAATACAAGGATGGCTGATGACTGGTAATAATATACCTCACAAGTGAGGTAGAGGGGAAGAGAGAGAGATATAGAGTGGGTTAGTATTACTATAAATCATCTCAACTCAACTCATAACGGCTAATATCAATAAGTATATCATTGGTACTATATAGTGTTATACCATAGTGAAAATAGGCAGAGTGAGAGTTGAGAGAGAGAGGGAAGGGGAGAGAGGGGAGAGGAGGGGTTGTACGGCATGGCACATGAAAAGTCCATGACAGCACTATGCTAAAGCAGCATTACTAAGGCATGGTGAAGGGTAGTCAACACCAGCGCAGGTATGGTCAGTGACCACCATCCCATGCATGACTGGGGTGCCAGTCACACAAGAACACAGCAGGGTGGTCCATTCCACCAAAAACCTTGAGGTGGTTGAAGTTCCACACTGCACCATAACTAACAGGCACTAAAGAGGTATGTTTTAAGTCTAGACCTAAAAATAGGGTGTCTGCTAATCGAATAGAGGGAGGTAGATTATGCCAGAGGAGTGATGCACGGTAGCAGAAAGCTCTGCCTCCTACTGTAGTTTTTGAGATTCTTGGGATTACAAAAAGTCCAGTATTCTGTGATCGTAGGGGTCTAGGTGGGTTGTATAGGACTAGGAGATCTTTAATATATTCAGGTGCCTGGCCATTTATGGCTTTGTAAGTTAGAAGTAATATTAATAAAGTCAATGTGACTTTTAACAGGTAGCCAGTGTAAAGATGCTAGGATGGGGGAAATATGTTAATATTTTTTGGTCCTAGTGAGTGTGTGAGCAGCTGCATTTTGTATAAGCTGTAAGCTCTTTAGACAGGTATTATTGCAGCCAGTGTATAGAGCATTGCAATAGTCTATCCTTGAGGTGACAAAAGCATGGATTAATTTCTCTGCATCTGGTAAGGATAAGGACTTCCTTATCTTTGAAATGTTCCTTAAATGGTAAAATGAAGTTTTGGTGATCTGTTTTATGTCATTATTTAGTGATAGGTCCTGGTCAATTATAACCCTTAGATTTTTAACACTTGTGGATTGAGGTCAATGGAAGATCACTATATGTAGCCTGTGATGAGGATAGGATATCCCTCATCTTTTTAGGACCTAAAACCATGACTTCTGTTTTATATGAGTTCAAAAGCAGGAAATTGTTTGTCATCCATGTCTTTATATCTCTTATACATGTGTCAAGTTTGGCTAACAGGATTAATTCATCAGGTTTTATGGAGATGTATAGTTGTGCATAGGGTTGCAAAATTCAAAGTTGGAAACTTTCCATAGGAATTAACGGGAATATATGGAAATTAACAGGAATAAACGGGAATTAATGGGAATAAACTGGGAATTTTTAATATGGCAAGTTAGTCTATAACAGGGAACTTAAATGTAGTGGACAAAACCCCATCTTGCAGCATAATATTAGTTAAAACAACCTGATTTAATGCAATTTCAGTCAAATTTCTACCCTGCACATATGTCAATCACATGCACACAGCAATCGGCATAGGCTGCTAGACATAAAGGAAATCTATGGTGCGTTCATATGCATGGGGAAAAAATGTTCCAACCAATCAGATTTTGTTGTTGAGTGGTGTAGTGTATCTTGGGCAGTTCAGTGTTGCTAGTTTAGCACACTAGTAAACCATAGGCAGAGAATGGGATTCCGCTAGCATGCTAGCTAGCTTTATATGCAAAGCTAAGCAAAAATCCGAACATACAAATCATATTGCTTATTACGAAACAAAATGTTAATGTTTGTATATGAAACAGTTTGTATGAATTACCCAAAATTCCATGTTAAGGGACCGTTCGTTATTTATAAACGGGGTCACCGGAGGAAAATAGGGGAGGGTCATGTCTTTTTATTCTTGTTGAGGGGAGGGTCACCTAACTTTTTTTTGTCTAGGAGGGAGGGTCACCCATTTTTGTATTAATTAAAACAGCAAAAAATCAAAGTGGCTTGTTTGATTGTTGATTTCTGTCGCCATATAACGTTCTCTTTCGTTCCATAGCCGTCAACATTGAACAATGAAAATGAGGGAGATTTCCCGGGTTTCTCACGCAAAATACGGAAAATGTCAACATTCGTCCCCATTAACGTTGGAAGGGTTGGAGCAACAAAGTAGCCTACTTTATTCACGCCTAACAGCCTATATCCATTTGGTCAACTTTATCCAGCCCTAAAAAAGCTAAATGTAACTTTGGTTTACTTGTAGTTTACCGTGTAGCCTAACTTTAAACAGTGTGCATGCTTAACACAAAGCATACTTGTGTTTCATTCATCCACACATCCAGCTCCTAACGTTTTGACAAGCATTTCTACCAAATGACCTTGTTCCTGTCCATCTCTAGCTGTGCTGTCTCCATTCTTTCTGTTTTTGTTGTTTGCAAAAAAATATATAGTATTTATTGGTAACCAGCAACAAGTGCAATTTCTTAATCGCTGTCATTCTCTCTCCTGCCAACAAAAATGTGTTAGGCCTACGTTCCAAGTAGCAGTGCGTAATTCTGCTTCATAAAGTTGAACAAATACATTTGGTCATATAAATAGCCAGTTTATGGTCTACAGTGTAGTTGGTAAGTTATGGTAGGCCAACTTGGAGTGAATACAGGGGGAATTCTTTGTCTAGCTGAGTAGCCTGGCAGGTGCGCACGTAGGCATAGCCTACGGCCGAACACCGCAAGCGCTAATGAATCTTGCTCTCACGACAACCACGTCGTTAACTTAAATAGGCCTAGGTTAACATCACTCTGAGTTCGCATTCAAGCAAGCAAAACGATGATTTGAATACATCTGTTTCACTGGAAGGGCAAGGGGTAACAACAGGACAACACAGACAGGCCAGAATGCAGGACTAATGTTATGAGTATTACAGTAATATGGGATATTCTACGGGAAAATATTAAAACGGCAAGACAGCAGGGAAACGTTAAAATGATAAACCCGGAAAAAGTTGGCATGTTAGATATTTTTCGGTCCCTGTGATTATTTGTGAAATTGTGCAAACGGCCTTTTCAAGTCATTTGAGATGGAAGGAGTGTAGCAAGCTCCCAAATTGACGCTCGTCTGAGAGCGCCTAGAGACGAGTCCATAGCAACAAGTTCATGTGTTGAATTTGTTATTACCCAGTGTGCTTTGTTGAATGGTCTCAATGCTTTATTGTTTTATTTCATGTGAATACTTACTAGAGGAGTAACTTTTCAAGTAGGCTAATGCAGTTGCAGGAAGTGTGCATTTAGTTTCCATGCTTATTGTGTTTCCACAACAATGTTAGGGAGTAAATCTACTGAAATGGCCACCATCTTGGTGAAGTGTGATGTGTAAGATCAGAAAGCAGAGGTTGATTTTAGGACTGTAGCATATGTCGATGTGTTATCATGCCGCGTAAGAGCGTGGGCGGACGACATCGACAATAGACAGGGGAGGGTCATGTCATTTTTGAAAATGCTGCTGGAGGGTCGTTGAAAATTATATTGCAGGCAGGGGAGGGTCATGCAACTTTTGATCGAAGCACTCAAAATCCCTCCGGTGATCCCGTTTATAAATAACGAACGGTCCCTAATTTCCGTACATTCCCATAATTTCCTTTAATTCCATGAAAGTTTCCAATTTGGAATATTTCCAAAATTCCCCAGCTTAACTTCCCATGGTAAGTTTCCGGAAAGTTTGCAGGAATTTTTCCGCCCCTTTGCAACCCTAGTTGTGCATCATCTGCATAAGAATGGAAATTAATGCCATGTTTCCTAATTTTAGAGCCTAGGGAAAGCATATAAAGAGAAAATTACAGGGGCCCCAGTACTGAGCCTTGAGGCACTCCCTATTTTACCATAGTCTGGGTAGATGGTTTATTATGGACCTGTACAAATTGTTGACGGTTAAAAAAAGGTATGATCTAAACCAAGCGAGTGCTGAGTCTTTGATGCCCATCAAATTTTTAAGCCTATGAAGTAGTATGTCATGGTCTATGGTGTCAAAGGCAGCGCTGAGGTCTAGGAGGACCAGTATTGATACATATCCATTATCAGCGGCAATGAGAAGTTCATTAAAAACGTAACTAAGGCTGATTCAGTACTGTGGTGAGCTTTGAAGCCAGACTGATATAATTCCTGGATTTTGTTCATATGTAAGAAGGCACCAATTCGTTTGGACACTATTTTTTCTAGTATTTTTGACATGAAAGGGAGATTAGATATAGGCCTAGTTGGCCTGCATTGGAGAAGAATCCAGTGCGGGGCGGACTAAACCATTTTGCACCTTTTGTGCCCAAACCGAAATCAAACATTTTATTCCGAGCTTTGGGTCCCTGGTAAGTCAGCCTCCCCCTTCCCCAATACAACACCCATGCCAGGGAGCCCTCTGCTGTCCAAAAAGAAACTGATGGTCTGATCAGATACTGGTGGACCTCGACCTTGAAGTTCTATCAGAAAGATTCAGGGAGGTACAATGAAAGTTAACACACATTTTAATCCATCAAAGGATATACAAAAGGCATAAGCAACAATAAGACAGTCTTTGGCATAGGCCCCGTCCTCGGTCCAGGTCATAGAGTGTGCAGACCCTTGCAGATCCTGCCGGTATGAGACGGCAGGGGCGGAGCCTACCCCCAAAGAATAAGAAATAAAGATACCCACCAGAATGCTTAGATGGTCATCCAGGGTTTCCGTTGTCCGGTAATTACCGGACATTGGCCGGAAAAAAAATGAAATGTCCGACAAAATTAAATCTCTCCGGTCAAATTGTCCGATTGAAATTTGCTAATAATCCCGTCCCCTAACGCAATCTGAATTTGAGAATAAGCCTTAATATGTAAGCCTATATTATACGTCCTCTGGCTATGTTTTTAAATGAACAGGCTCTACCGTTTTAAAAGTAAGCTATTAAACAACACGCATAGCCTATGCTGCATTTCAAAAATAGGATGCGCACGCTTAAAACGTCCAACAACGAACAAATGAGTGAGGCGGTTCAAACATGGCCAGGCCCAGGCAGACTAGCCTTAAAAGTTTTTTCAGAGGCCAGACGCGATGGATGATGATAAATTGGTAACGTCTGAAGCCTCAGATGTCCGGTCAACTCCACCACCACCAGATAAAAAGCAGAAGTGTCGGGCGTATCTGTCGGAATCAGTGACATTGGAAGTGGAGTTGCGGGGGGTGCGGCCGCTCCAAGACACTGTCATTCTCCGTGTACACTGGACATAAAGTGTTCTTTACCCAAAGCATACAGTAGGCCTATGCGTTCTCTGTCTATGATCATCTGCAGGGTTAGGGCCTCCTCGACGAGGCGATTACTGGTCCACGGATAATTTCTGGCACAATTAAACGGTATCATTGAACCGCGGCCGAAAGAAAAAGAACCTAAACATTTCCCAGAATAGGAAACATTTCTTAATGTATTGTTATCAAATAAAGAGGCATAGCATTAGGTGGTGTGGTGTAGTGGTGTGAGCGCTCATTCTTGTGTGTGCGCATCTGTGTAAGTTAAACAGTCACCACTGGAGATAACGTGGGTAGCAGCAACAAACAACGTAGCCTTTTTAAAACAACGAACGAATCGGACTCTTCTATACAGCCTGATTATACCATTCTTTAAGCTACATAGCCTGTCTCCAGTTTTCCTCAATTTGACTAATTAAGAAAGGATAATAGGATATTTGACCGGCATATCATCAAAATGTCCGGAAAACGTAACCTCTGCCGGTCACTTTGACCGGCACCATTTTTTTCTAGCGGAAACTCTGTGGTCATCCTCTCTGAAATAGAGCATAACAATATTAAACAGTGCATGTTGTATTATCCGGTTGAACTCGGGAGATGAATTAAGAGAAAGCAAGACAGACAGCAGAGACACATATATAAGAATATACTATTAATAAAATAAACTGATGATTTGATGAGGAGGATGATGATGATAGAATTTGAGTCACAGGTGGTTGAATCTATGATTGATTAAAGGTAATGGAAGGGAATTAAGCTTGCAGATGTTCAACCCATTGAACAAGACTGCTCGAGTGACTAGTGCTTGCAGAAGCTTAGCTTAAGGGTTAACTAACAATGTGCAGGGCGATGAGCTTGCAATTACAGATGCTCAGGGTCAGTGTAGGGGATAGAGCCTGCAGTTGCAGATGCTCAGGGTCAGTGCAGGGGATAGAGCCTACAGTTGCAGATGCTCAGGGTCAGTGCAGGGGATAGAGCCTGCAGTTGCAGATGCTCAGGGTCAGTGCAGGGGATAGAGCCTGCAGTTGCAGATGCTCAGGATCAGTGGAGCAGAATAGAGCTCGCAGTTGCAGATGCTCAGGGTTAGTGCAGCGGGATAGAGCTTGCAGTTGCAAATGCTCGGGGGACAATGAGCTCGCAGTTGCAGAAGCTCAGGTTAGTGCAGAAGAAATAGCGCTTGCAGTTAAAGAAGATTATGACCTGCACAAATGCGACCAAGCCAGTACGGGCACCAGAAACGAAGAGATGAGTAATATGATTAAGTTTAGATAACCACCACCAGACATTTGCAAGAGGAAGTACATTGATTACAAAATGCTCATTACTGCTGAGTGAGTCTTTAGTAATTAAGAACTCTGTAACCGTACAGTCCATAGATTCTTGTGAGCCTTGTGACAAGCAAATGGAGTAGCTAACTCTTAATTGATAAGCAAGTTGATGCAAAATATTACAGTTTGTGAACTCCATTTGTTACGGTTCAATGGTGAACAGAAGCTGCAAGGACAAGATGTACAGCAGATGAAGTTAACAGATACTACTGTCCATCCGGCAGAGGTAAAGCCATGTTAAAGAAAGCTAAATAGCACAACGTACAGGCCCACTATTAGGATAGAAATGTAAACAAAGCAAGGTTTAGATTAATTAATGAATTAATTATGTTGACTTACCCAAAATAACAGCACGGTGTAGTGTCCATGACAGATTATATCGGATTTAAATACGACCCCTAAATGTGATGACTGTTTCTGTAAGCAAGCCGCATCCTGCAACGGAATGGAGCTAAAGCAGATCCAAGGGCAAGATGAAAAGAGTGAGGCCATGCTTTTGCACCTTGCTCTTGGAAAGGCCCCCCAAAATAAGATGAGCAGCATAGGTAACGTTAGCTAAACAAGACAGGAAAACATGAAATAGACATTGTCCATGGGTAGGGTTGGGCACCGAAACATGGTTATAACGGCACCAGTGCCGACACAAACGGTAGTAACTGCTTTGAATAACAACATGGATTTCGGTGCCTGATTTCGGTGCTTAAATAGCGTTTTTTTTATTTTTTATACGAGGCATCACTGCATGTCATGCGCCATCTGTAACGTCTTGCTCTGATAGCTAACTGTATCTGGATGTGTTGCTAACATATTGTAACGTCGGCGCACAAGACAGTGTTAGCGTTCTCCCACGCAGGGCATGCTGGGATACGGGAGTGAACATTTGGGGGTTTATGTCTGTATTTCTCCTAAGTTATAAGTCTAATGTTAGCGTCTTTATTGTAACATGTTTCCCTTTTAGTTCTCCCTTGTGTGTGATCCTTTTTGTGTGGGGGGCTGCATCCTCCCCTGTATGTGTAGTGTGTGTGTGTACTTGACCTGCTCCGTGTGTATTGTGTTCCGTGTCTGTGTCCCTGCTCTCGTTCTCGTTGTCGCTATCAAATCGTTACATTGGTGTCAGAAGCGACTTTCGAACATGGCCTCCACCCAGCGAGAGAAGCTGGGAATGGAAGACCATACCACTGAGTGGAGGCCCACGCAAGAGGATCCAGAGAGAGCCCTTGTAAGGGCTGCTAAAAAGCTCGGAGCCTTCTATCGCTACTGCCGACGGAGGAGAGGTGCTGTCGTCTGGACCTGCCTGCTGCCATTGGAGGAGATCTTGCCGGAAGAGGGGCCTGAAGAAGCGTTCGCGGAGAAGACGACGCTGGGCAGTCACTCCGCGCCGGGCAGTTCGAGGCTGGAGCTGGCGGTGGCCGCGACGCGTGAGCAGAGCCGAGGGAGAGCGGCGAGGAAGAGGTTCCTGGACGACGGACGGTTGGCAGAGACGCTGGGGGCAGCGAACTCACGACGGTGGGGCAGCTTTGATGGAAAGGCCCTCTGAACTCTGAACTTAAAAACTTTTGGGTGCGTGTAAGAGGCACCATGCTGTGTGGGCGCCCGTTCTAGTTGGCCTGTTGGCCGGCGCCTTTAAAAAAGTTTGTTGTGTGGAGTTCGTTAGCATGGCCACCTCGGGGGTCGTGCCTTCGCTGAGGCCACGAGGGAGTGGAACGGGCCGCGAGCAGAGCAGGACGGCTCTGCGAGGAGGCAACACGAGGAGGGACGCCGAAGACGGTAGCTGCAGCGGGAGAGCTCAGCGCGGTCCGGTTGCTGCGGAGTCGGTGCCTGTCTGTCCTGGTCGGTGAATCGACGGAGCGGAGTGGCGTTGGTGCAGCTTCATCTGACCCCCCTCGAACCCCGGTGCTCCCCAGGAGAGGAAGAGTGCCGCGGTGACACGGCGCGGAAAGTACAGCCTGAGGGCGGCTGCTGAGAGGGAGCTGGTGACAAGCGGGACGGCCACGTGGCTGCTAGCACGCCCGTACTGGATTGCTAGCAGCGTGGCGCCCCGTTGAGTGCACCCCACGTAAGTTGGCGGTACTGTCGCACTGAACTGAGTGGCGGGCGACGCGCGCCGACGTTAGCATGTGGCTACCTCGTGGGCATTGCCGAGGACGGCAATGGCTTGTTGGGGGAGCTATGTAATGTCGGCGTACAAGACAGTGTTAGCGTTCTCCCACGCAGGGCATGCTGGGATACGGGAGCGAACATTTGGGGGTTTATGTCTGTATTTCTCCTAAGTTATAAGTCTAATGTTAGCGTCTTTATTGTAACATGTTTCCCTTTTAGTTCTCCCTCGTGTGTGATCCTTTTTGTGTGGGGGGCTGCGTCCTCCCCTGTATGTGTAGTGTGTGTGTGTACTTGACCTGCTCCGTGTGTATTGTGTTCCGTGTCTGTGTCCCTGCTCTCGTTCTTAGCTAATAAACCTTTTGATTGGACAACTGTGTGTGTCGCTATCAAATCGTTACAATATGATAAACACTGGATGTATAAACCAGAGGGGTGCACCACATGAGTGGACAGTGTTTGACAGCTTGCGTGAGCCCAAGTAGCTTACTTTAAAGCGATATCGCGAGCTCCTGTCAAAATCTAGCAGTGGGCCTAACTACACACAAGCAAAAGGCTATGAAACAACATCAACAGTAGGCTAGCCTAGCCTATACGTTACACAATATGCTAATGCGCTAACTGACATTTATTTGAAATGTTATCAGCAAAGTTGTAAGGTGAAAACTTTATTTCACGGTGTGTTAAACAACATAATGGCATGATATTAATCTTTCATGTGCATGAGGTCCATATAGCATCACAATGAATATGAAGATCATGTTAAAAGTTAGCTGGCAAAAACAAATATGTAGGTTACATACCTGATGTCACTGAGCTGTCAAAGAGGCTACGAAACCATCTCTGTACGTTATCGCCAATTAAACTCAGCTGACTGGTGTTAGCGCATAGCCATAGTTGCTGTTAAAATGCCTACTTGGCTAGCGCTGGGAATCTTAACACTTCAACACCGACATGTAGCCTAATATGTTCAAAACTACTGCGTGTTATGGGTTAAGACATACAATTTCTTGAAGCATTTGGCAACACACTGAATTAACTGGAAAGTAGAGTCCCTGTTAGATTAGCTTGCTTGCAAATGCCGTTGTCCATGACCTGGCAGTTTTATGGCAAGCGGTTTTAACATACCTTATGGCAAACCGCCTACACTGGGTAAACTTGAAAGCAGAGCTTACCATTGTGTGTGCATGCGTGCAACAATTTCATGTTCAAATTTGTCTCATCAATAAAAAAAGCAATTCATGCTTTAGACCATTTTAATTTAAAATATTTTAAAAACATACCGGTTCAGGCACCGTTTCGGCACCGGCACCGTTTTAAAAGTATCGATTTAGCACCGGTATCAGATAAAACCCAAACAATACCCAACCCTATCCATGGGTAATAAGTTCAGAGAGAAAAGGTATAGAGAAACAGATAGAAAGCTTGAGCACTCTCTGGTGAAAAGAAAATGACCAGCATTGGTTTATGCAGCGGTTGCAGCGAAGTCGAGGAGCTTGCGTAAGCTTGGTTCTTGCACGGCAAGAATGTAATGCAATGTGGTGCAAATCCCCATGGAAAAGTGCTTAATGATCGTTCGGTTCAATAACGATCGAGCGTTGATGATGATTGCGATTTCAGTTGACTGCCGAGTCGCGTATGTATATGATGAGTGAAGTGTTGTGATGGTAGGATATAAAAGACATTAACTGTTGTGATGTGAGATTACCCGAGGTTTTGCTTGCAGAAGCTTAACCAAGGGCGGCGGTGCGAAGTGTCTAAAATGTATTAACACTTTATTCAGTGCCTAAGGTGCCGGCTGTGCGTAGTGACTGGAGAAGAGTGGCTCGGTTCCATCATAATTAAAATAATGCTTTAGCTGAGCTGAATAACCACCACCAGACCTTTGCAAGGTAGCTTACCTTAATTGATACTTGCGAGAGCTATTTGCGCATTTAGAAGGGCTTGATCCAGAGGTCTTACATAGCACTCGTAAGCGGATGAAGACCAACTTCCGAGCAACTTGATTGAGGATGCAGGTAATCCTAGAGCGGCTGCTGACGTTGCAGCACCTATGTGAAAGGAATGGCCAGTATAGTGGTAGGTTGAGAGCCCACAACTACCAACCAACTGTAGACAAGTGGATTCTGAACCATTGTTTAGACATAGATAACCCAGTGGGTAGAAGAAAGAGAGGTGCATTAGGAGAAGTGTGTGGGCGAAGTCTAAGATAGTTTATCATAGAAGTATAGGGACAGAAGAGATATTTACTTTAGAAACTCTGATAATGACACCAGAACCTGAGGTGTCCATTTTAGAATGTTTCAGAAATACACTACAGCAGTGGGAGGAGAAGAGGATGGCTGAGCAAGCCAGATCCTGAGAAGGGTTAAAAACCTGGCTGTCAGAGCAAAATTCCCCAGAGCGCATGAACCCATAGAAAGCCATGAGGAACACAGCTTCAAGGAGTGAATTGATAGGGAATGAAAATAGAGACAGGGTTAACTAACCAGCAGCAGACCTAAGGACACAACAGGACAAGACGGAATACAATCAACAGATACATAGCTGGAGTACACTAGGACTTATGGATGGTCGCTGAGGATGGTTTAGCATATAACTAAAATAAAGACAAGAGATGGAAGAGTAATCCTCATCATGCTGACTGGGTGAAATAAGATTAAATGTGAAACAAAGCACTGCTCCAGAGCCAAGAGTAAGTGGGTGTTTAGAATATGTGAACCAGCAACACAGACATTGTCAAGTAAATAGTTAGAGTGAATTGGTGATTTAGCCTAATAATTGCTGATCGAGAATTGATTGACTGATTTGATTATATGACGATTGAGAATTATGTGATTGAGATTCTAGGACATATGGATATTCGATAGTGAATTGCAAAATCTAATGATTTTACAATGCAAGTTCACTATTCTGCTGCTCCTACTGTGGTGGGATAAAGACATGAAGGGTTAGGGTAAGGGTAAGTTGACATCACAGGACCTGGATGAAGATTAAATATGAACCAAAGCACTGTCCCTCGATGAACGTTTTGGCTATAGGCCTACGTGAACCAGCCCCGCATCCCTGCATGAAGTAGGTAGTTACGGAGGCATTTACATTAAACGAAGAGGAGCTGCTCGATTACGAATGACGACAAGCAAAGTGCATTGTGCTTGGAAAAAGTTAATGAGTGAGTGCAGTATTGGCCTGAAGGAGAGTTTGTGCCTGCTAGAGGTGTTGCTCTTTTGGCAGAGAAGAGTTTGAGGAAAGATCTTGTTCTAGTCCCTACATGAAGACCTGCAAGGAGGAATGGAGTGGTTTGAGAGGAGACATAGCAGTTTCAAAAGGACCTAGCACGCAGGCTAATAAACAGCCATGATGCATTTACGTTGCCATTAGTTAAATCAACAAACACAATGTATGGGCCTACATATTATGTAGACACATTAATAATGACAGTAACAGACAATAATGATCAGCCAGACATGAGATGATGAAAATAACATTAATATGGCCTTCAGGTGCATCGGAAATATTATGGGTTAATGATATTAGTAGCCTACCGCCCTGCAGACAATACCAACAGCATCTCTGCGACTAACACTGCAGCCAAGAAGGAAGAGTAGCCTACTTTTGTCCCTGTTGGCCTTCCATACACAACAGCCTGACCAGCGAGACAATTTGCCTAGGATGTGGACCTAGCAAAGCTGTATCATGGCAACTTTGGCAAGGAAACCATCGCGAGTGTCGATAACTGGAGTAGCCTAACTGAGTTTTTAAGAGGTTCCGTACATGTATGTTAACAGCTTAGCCTGAAAAGTCTGAAGGTTTTCGTCAGAAAAGTTTAGCAACCATATTTACGTTGTTAGCGATACGACGTTAACCTCATTAAGCAACTAGGATCTAACACGATACTAGGGTGAAAGAGAAACCTTCAAGCCGCGGAACTTGTCTCTTTCCTAAGATAAGGCCGGGCGGACAACCCGAACACTGGCAACAATGTGGCCTACCTTATCTCCGACGTTTACGAGCTACTATGCTACATTAATGGAAACCCCCGAGACTTTGGTGAGATGCGTCCAACTCAGTTGAAGCGAACGTAAGGTAGGCTAAGCTACTGTTCTGTGACTGCATCACATGTTAAAGTTGTGGCGAAGTGAATAGGCTTGTTCGTCTTGCCTGAGTCTGACTTTCGTCTGGCTTTCTACGTAAACGTGATCTTCAGAGGCTATCCGGGAGGAGCTACAACAGAGGGCAGCTCATCCCGGACAGAAAGGCTACAGTCTGCCTGACGTGACTCGCGGGAGACATCGCGGGAGATATCGCGGAATGTTGTTTGCAATAAACACAGCAGAACTTTCATTCTTACTCATTAAAATGAGCATGATGACTGACGAAATAAATTCTTATGATGTAGTTTAAATAAACCACTGTTGTCATACATTTAACAGGCCTGCATTGTAGCACATAAATTCAATATCAAGTGTTTTCCCTATATGTGTGTCTATCTATTTAGCCAACAGCAGAAAATAACAGAATATCCAAACGTTTTCAGTAGGCTAGCCTACCATTGTTGCAGAAATCACGTATAAGAAGGTATCCCTTCGATTTCTGTTTATTTTCGCATATTCCAACATAAGAAGCAGCATGAGCCTCTAGTCATAATCGTCATGAGGACATTCCTCCCAAATGGCCCTATCACGTCTTTGAACTGACGTCATGAGGGCGTGTTTCAGCTCGTGCAGCTCGTGGAAGGCAACTGCAAGATCTGTCTGCAGGCTAAGACTCCCGCGATATTTTAAGGCCATGTGACATGGTGTCACGGTGGTAAGTCCCTCCCCGGCTGACAGAAGTCGGACAGAATTTCTAACCAGTATGCATTGCGTCCATCCCAGTATGCATTGTGTTCAACCCAGCATGCATCACATCAAGTCAGATCTGCACAGATCTGCCGCAAGTCGAACTCCCCTATTGACTAGCTACCCGTGCATGGATACGGAACATCGAAAATCGGCACCTGAAAGCAACAGGCAGGTGCAAAGTAAAGTGATTATAAAGGCTGATGCAGACTGGTGATTGGTCGGAAGTAATGAATGAATGAGTGACGCATGCATTGAGTCTTCCTGACAGAACTTAACGCTAAAGCTTCCATTTCATGTTGGAAATTTGATTTGTTTTTTGCAAAATTATTAGTTTTGAAAGTTTTTATTTTGATTTAGTCTCTCAGCTTGGTTTCTGATTTCAGTTTAGATTTAGCCCATTTAAGCCCAAATTTGTCCCAGACATGCAAATATGCAAATCATGTGTTATTAGCAACCCTTTGAAATAATCAAGAAATATATATTTTTTAAATGTAGAGAAGTAGATTAAAAAGTGTGTTTTTTTTACCGGTCACAGGTGGGATAATATGTGTATTCTTAATTAAAGGAATACGCCACCCCTAGGTGAAATTGGGTTTCTCCCCGCAGTCCCTAGAGTTGGATGAGTGAGCCAAAGCGTTTTATAGCCGACCCAGCCATTGTCCTAATCTAGAAACGGCCCGGTTAGCTTTAGTTTAGCGTAGTCGCTGTAATCCGGCGCTGCCAGCTAGCATGTCGTTGCAAAAGTGAATCAAATAACTCAAGATTTTTTATAATTATTTCTCGTAACCTGTACATTCACATCTAGTACAAATATCAATGCAAATTAACACGAAGGGATTTACTAGACCAATTTAGATTTGGAACTATTTTCGGGCATAGCACCGGCAAAGCACCGCTGCCAGACGCAAAGACATCACGCAGCATCTGTAAACCCTCAACTTCCGGCAATACACCAGCGTGACTACCAAGTTCTCTGCTACTAGGCTGGCTGACACTGACAGGTGGGCTTTCTCTAAGAGTTCTAATGGCGATAAATATGGAAGATTACACGATAGACGAAGATGATGACTTAGACTACCAAGATCCAAGACCCTACCTTTTCGAACCTGAGTTCACTGAAGAGGAGTTGCGAGTTTTGGATCTGGGAAGAGAGGACGTTGCGACTGGTCAAGGCGAGTCGGATGAACGAACGAGAGCAAACACGAACTGGTGGTGTGAGTGTGGAGTGTGCCAACCCATGCCGACTGACAGGTAATGGTAAAAGGTAAAGTCGTCATATTATCAATAGGGTGAAACGGCAGCCTAATGAAGTTATACAATAAAACTGGAAGCGACAATGTGAGTCGGACTAACGTTTCAGTTATAACGTTAGCAACGTATAACCTAAGGAAGGATAGAAATTATACTTACAGGCATGGATGATGAACACTGTTCTGCCTCTGTACTGAAAATGGATGGGACGGCCGTATCCTTCAGATGTAATAGCATTTTTCTCGTAGCATAGGCCTACTGCATTTTCTCTTCGTAGTCCTCCGGTTTGAAATGCTCCTCACAAACACAATACTGATTGATTTTATCCACTGGGGTTGTTGCAGGTGTTGTGCCCCTTCTGGTTTTTCCACCTACTGGTTTCCGAGCTGTTTCCGAGCCTGTCCAGATGTCATGTATACCTATCAACAGCAACTGACTGCTACCCACGTCGACAGATTCGCTACATATTCATAAACATTTTACTGGCCTTTGCATGTCGCACCTCAATAAAAACTGCACTGAACTGAATACCTGAGCACTACATTACTATAACATTTTCCAGCGGGGAAAATGCTTTTTTAAAGTAACCTAATTTCGATTCTCTGTGTCGCGCTGGATTCGAACCCTCATCAGCAAAAGTATCACCATGCGAGACCGCCTCGCTCTCCACTAAACTATCAGCATCTACATAACTTTCGGAACATACCGCTGTGTTCACTCAGTAGGCCATGATTCACCGTTTATCTGAATATTTTGAAACAACTGGTTACCTTGATTTAGGCTTCAAAAACATAACTGTATCATGCACTCTACCTTCTGTTACACCTCTGCGCTATCCATGTGCAAGGATTTGTAATAAAATCTACCAGGCAACGCACGGATCATGAAACAATGGGTCTAAAACAACTGGTTACCCTGCCCTGGAAACGCATGATCTCGCTCTCAAACAGCTAGGTTGCAATAGCCTACGTTCCTTGGATTCATACACAGTTCACGGGCCTTTGCGTGTCGCACCTCAATATAAACTGTACTGAACTGAACATCTGAGCACTACATCACTATAACATTATCCAGCGGGAAAAATGTTTTATTAAAAAAGTAACCTAATTTCGATGATCTGTCGCGCTAGATTCGAACCCTCCTCAGCAAAAGTAACACCATGCAAGATTGTCTCGCTCTCCACTACACTACCAACCGCTACCAACAACTACAAAACTTTTAGGACATGACGTTGTTTTCACTCAGTAGGCCATGATTTACCGTTCATCTGAATATTTTGAAACAACTGGTTACCTTGATTTAGGCTTTAAAAACATAACTGTATCATGCACTCTACCTTCTGTTACACCTCTATTCATGTGCAAGGATTGGTCATACATTCTGCCAGGCAGCGCACGGATCATGAAACATTGGGCCTAAAACAACTGGTTACCCTGGACTGAAAACGCATGATCTCGCTGTCAAACACTCAACAGCTGTAGCTGGAGAGCTTTTGGTGCAAATTAACTAGCACATAATGTTGGTATATGCGCAAGCAGCTTGTGTTTCATCTGTAGCCTAATTGAGGCAAGGTAACCAGTTTCATCCCAATTTAGAAGCTGCTTGTGATAACAGGGATATGAGGTTAACCTTTTAAAATTAAAAACCTGAAATGAAAAGCATTGTAGGGGTTGCAAATACTTATCTTCCGTCGTAAACATAACGTTGTAGGATAGCATAGGCTATAACTTTGAAAAACGAGACGCCATGGCCATAGAAATCTGCTTGTCCTAAACCAAAGGAACTGGCTATTGTAGCTGTTTTTCAGTCTCGAATTCATGCGTTTCCAGGCCAGGGTAACCAGTTGTTTTAGACCCATTGTTTCAGAATCCATATGCTGCCTGGTAGAATTTTTGACAGATCATTGCACACAGATGGCGCAGCGGTGTAGCAGAGTGCACGATATGTTTTAAACCTAAATTAAGGTAACCAGTTGTTTCGGAATATTCAGACAAACAGTGATGTATGACCTGATAGAAAGTAGTTAAACGACTATCGACACAGTGTTGATAGTGTAGTGGGGAACGGTGTGGTCATGCATGTAATTTGTTTTCCTGAAGAGAGTTCGAATCTAGATCATGGTCATGGTCATTAGGCGACTTCTAAAAAATATTTTTCTCGCTGGAGAATGTTATAGTGCTCAGCTGTTCAGTTTAGTACAGATTATATTAAGGTGCGACACGCAAAGGCCAGTGTAGGCCTATGCATCCAAGGAACGTAGGCTATTGCAGCCTAGCTGTTTGAGAGCGAGATCATGCGTTTTCAGTCCAGGGTAACCAGTTGTTTTAGACCCATTGTTTCATGATCCGTGCGTTGCCTGGTAGATTTTATTACAAATCCTTGCACATGGATAGCGCAGAGGTGTAACAGAAGGTAGGGTGCATGATACAGTTATGTTTTTGAAGCCTAAATCAAGGTAACCAGTTGTTTCAAAATATTCAGATAAACGGTGAATCATGGCCTACTGAGTGAACACAGCGGTATATTCCGGAAGTTATGTAGATGCTGATAGTTTAGTGGAGAGCGAGGCGGTCTCGCATGGTGATACTTTTGCTGATGAGGGTTCGAATCCAGCGCGACACAGAGAATCGAAATTAGGTTACTTTAAAAAAGCATTTTCCCCGCTGGAAAATGTTATAGTAATGTAGTGCTCAGGTATTCAGTTCAGTTCAGTGCAGTTTTTATTGAGGTGCGACATGCAAAGGCCAGTAAAATGTTTATGAATATGTAGCGAATCTGTCGACGTGGGTAGCAGTCAGTTGCTGTTGATAGGTATACATGACATCTGGACAGGCTCGGAAACAGCTCGGAAACCAGTAGGTGGAAAAACCAGAAGGGGCACAACACCGGAATGCCGAGGGCAGCAAGCCAAAGATTTCTTCATTCCACTGGGTTTGGAATTCTGTGAAACATTATGTTCGTGTATGTACTCTGCTTGTTACCGCAGCCCTTCACACAGCAAGTAGCCATTTTCCCCCAGTAGATGTGAAACCAAAGTCCTTCGGTGAAACTAACTTCAAAATACTAACGCTGGTGTATTGCGTGAAGTTGAGGGTTTTCAGATGCTGCGTGATGTCTTTGCGCCTGGCAGCGGTGCTTTGCCAGTGCTATGCCCGAAAATAGTTCCAAATCTAAATTGGTCTAGTAAATCCCTTCGTGTTAATTTGCATTGATATTTGTACTCGATGTGAATGTACAGGTTACGAGAAATAATTATAAAAAATCTTGAGTTATTTGATTCACTTTTGCAACGACATGCTAGCTGGCAGCGCCGGATTACAGCGACTACGCTAAGCTAAAGCTAACCGGGCCGTTTCTAGATTAGGACAATGGCTGGGTCGGCTATAAAACGCTTTGGCTCACTCATCCAACTCTAGTGACTGCGGGGAGAGACCCAATTTCACCTAGGGGTGGCGTATTCCTTTAAAGGTTTTTTTTTTTAAATAAGGGTATTCTGACAGGAAGTGTATGTATATGTGAGTGAATATGTATGTCTGTGTGTGTGTGTGTGTGTGTTTATATGTGTGTGTGTTTGTGTGTGTGTGTATATGTTTGTGTGTGTGTGTATATGTGCGTGTGTGTGTTTGCGTGTGTGTATGTGTGTATCTGCAGGTTGGTGTGTGAGAGCAGTGAGCAAAGCGCATGCTGCATGCAATGTGAAGTCCCCTTTAGTGTGTATGTCTGTGTGTGTGTGGGTTGAAATGGGTTAGTTAGTTTTACAAGTGCAATTGCAGGTTTAGTTTAGTTTTAGTTTTCAAGAATGTTCTAGTTTCAGTTTAGTTTTAGTTTTAGCTTTATGAGGAACGTTTTGATTTAGAGATGCCAAAAAAGAGAGAATGAAAGACCATCTGATATCTTTCCATTCATTCAAGGTACTTTTTAATAGGCCAACGTCTCTCAAGAACTCAAACTGAACAGGAATAAGGTACAGTGCCTATAAAAAGTATTCACCCCCTTGGATATTTCCCCTTTTACTACTTTATAAATGGAATCTTGATCAATTTAATTGGCCCTTTTTTTCAATAATTTACAAAAATCCCCTCTTTAATGTCAAAGTGAAAGCAGATTTCTACAAAGTAATAATAATCAAAAGTATAATGCAAAATAAGTGATTGCATAAATTCACCCCCCTTCAAATCAGTATTTAGTAGATGCACCTTGGGCCACAATTAAATCATGGGGCCTGTGTGGATAGGTCTCAATTAGATTTACACATTTGTCAAATGCCTGAAAGATGAGTTTATCTATAGATCTACCTGTTGAGCTACTCGTGATCGACTAGTTATGCTTTCATAGACGGTTTGGGGGTTCAAGAGCGCTCCCTGTCTGTGGAATTTTCAAAGTTTTCTCACATTTGCAATGCTACTTCACAAGCCATCCCAGGAGCATTTCCCCCCACATTTCCCTGGCTTCAGGTATGTATGCTTTTAGTATTTATTGAGTATTTCTCATGCTCAAGTGTCAACTCAGTAGGTCAAATACCTAACAGATGATGTTCAATTAAACTAAACCTAACACAGATTTCACACATCATGTGAACGAGCAGAATCTAAGCTTTCCAATGATATAAGCGGCAAGTTGCTGTGATAAATGGTCCGTGAGACAATTAACATTGAACTTACATGAAATTGAATCATATTTGCATTTTGCACACAGTCCTGCACACCCATTACTCTCAGTGAAATATCTCACTAACCTTTCACTCAACACATGGCAGACCCCTTATCACAATAAACAAGCAAACCTTACCAAATACGAGGATATAAATGCCTCTTTGCAATAAGCGGTTCCTGAGTAATCTGGTTTTGAAATTGCAACAAATTTCTACATAGTCTCCAACTTTGGGCCGAAATTATAATGTATTCTAATGTGAACTATTTACGTCACTGCATACATTTTTGTAAATTGTTCAGCCATAGGGTATCCCACTATCATGGTTCTTATATTGCCAGATTCCAGCCAATCCCACTTTCAAATATATGAATATATATTTATATTGCCATGTGTACTAGTGACGTTAATGCAAAAATATGAAGAAAACAAATAATAAGACGCAAATATTTTTTTATTATTTTATTTTTTAGCCATATGCAAACATTATCACATCATACGTTCCCAGATATGGGTAGCCCAGACTGTCCTTAAAAAGGAAGATATAGCATGTATAGATGGCCATTACAATGACCAAGATTTTATCTTAGATTAACTAGCTGAATAACACAGGTGACCACTTCTGCATAATTTCATGGAGTGCTGAATTGTACACACATGTTCAACCATTTCTGAACTGTGAAATTTAGCAAATATGTGTTGTGGTTGTGAACTTCCTGCAGTATCACCATAACTACTCCACCTGTGTGTGCATGGTTATAATTCTGAAGTGCAAAATAGTTTAGGCTACAGCACAAATATTTCCATCCAAAGATAAAAATATCAGCAAATTATTTTCAAAGTACACCAGATTGATGCATTTAAACGTTAAATATACCAAATTTTCTTTAAATGCATCAATCTGGTGCACTTTGAAAATAAGAATTTAACGTTAAAATATACAAAATGTTCTTAAATTCTTACAAACACCCCTAGGATGACACAGCATCAGATGAACACAGGTTCAGGCCGAGGTCCTGGTAGATCCCTTTGATACCCCAATGCTAATTTAACTCTGGGATCCTGGTCCCTACACCTGAGAACCACTGATGTACGCCAATTTTTGTTTTTATTTTTTGCTGTACGGTAATGATGCTGAATGAGCCAAACAAAAATGTCCTGTGCACATTGCAAAATTTTGGTTAGCACCACCAAATCTCACTCCAAGGTTTTTTGAAAAGTTGGCAGCCCTACTAATACTATAGCCTAAATGGTGGATAATTAAGCTATACATCATATGCTGAAGTATGGTATTTCTGAAGTGTTAAAGATTAAAAGGAAAAATAACAACAAGAACCGTACAGAACAGAAAACCGTGACCTTAAAACTGTGATACAAACCGAGCCGTGGGTTTTGCGAACCGTGCCACCCCTAGTGGAAGAGATCGATTTTTGGATCATGCGCCTGACCACACCTATTCTTTTAATTGAAAAAAATCATGAATGGGATGGGCATGAACTGGAATGCATGCCGAAAAATCTATCACAGTCTTGGGTGTTAGATAGGAACGAGACTTGCATCGCGCTTGGCACCATGTTGTGCTGGATGTAAGATAGAACCCATGTGTCTCTAAGGATGACCTAGTGGTTATTACAAAATATTGATGGTGGCAAAAATGACTTAAATTATGCCAAAAGAGATGTAAAAGAAACATTATAATTCCTTGTGATACCCCAAGTTCTAAGGGCTTCTACAAACTTCCAATCTATGGCTACAATAACAAGACTTTATAAGTGCATTTATGACCATATAGATGTTTATATAGTCTTCATCCTTATGAGGATCCACAAACACGTTATAACCTATTTTGAATGAGTTTCTAATGCTTTATGGATACTGAGTTTAAATAAAATGTCTACTCCATAATATTGATTGCTAACTACACATACATTCCCATAGATGCCTCATTGGCCTCTGGTTAATACATCAGAGGCAGCGCTATATTGGACCAGGACACTTGACAGCAGAAGTCTATGGAGGTGTAAGTACATTGGTTCTGTCCTGACACAGGGGCACTAAAATAATGTAAGACAATGATTGCACCAAATAAATGTGGGTACAATTGTGCTTTAATGCTGATACTTTCCTCACAAAAGCCACCACCAGATAATGTTAATTTAATGTGTTATTGACTACACCGCCGATCAAAATTTGGTGATCTCATCCAGTTGACATCACTTATTCAACACAACAACAGACAACAGTAACTACAATCAAACATGACTTAAAGCCGAAGGTCTTGTGCAACATTAACTGGACTACTGTATATTCAAGTTCAAGTTTCACTTTATTTATCCTTAGAAAAGGAAATTTATTGTCAAAAGCATTTATTTATATGATTATCAAAAGTAAGATATACCTACAGTAACTAATGAACTGAAGGGGAGTGTGTGTGTGTGCGTGAGAAAGATAGAGTAAATTAATTTGTGTGAGAGTGCATGCTCAAGTGTGCTAATGTTGGTTGTCACCAGCAGTGTTGGGAGTAACGGCGTTTAAGTATAACGGCGTTACTAACGGCGTTAATTTGTCAATAACTGAGTAATCTAATTAATTACTTTTTACAACGTTACAACGACGTTAACGTTACTGGACGTTAAATGCGGTGCGTTACTTTGCATTGATTAAATAAACTGTAATCCGAACGCACCCCTGGCTCACAGCTAGTGAGGAGGTGGGTTAATAACGACGTAAGCGATTATGATTGGCTAAGGCAGAGTCATGTTTCATGATAGCCAATCAGAGCCAGTGTTTTTACACACTTGCCAGCACACGCGCCACACACACACGCAACAGCTAAAGTAGAGATTCGATGAAACAGCAGAGGTCAGGAGCAATCCGATGAAAAGTTGGCATTTTCAAGGTGGAGATATAAGCACTACTTCAAATTCATTGTGGTCAAAAACAAGAATGTTCATGTAATGTGTAGGCTACATTATGTCTAGGAGCGAAGACTTTGTCGACATCCGTTGTGAGCAACTCTTATTTAATGAGGCATCTCACACACGCATCCAAGCTAGTGGCCAAAAACACCGATAGCCTACCTCCACCAGATGATAGCTCGCCATCCACTAGCAAAGAAGGACTCGGAGCAAAGTCCTCCAAGCAGCAAAAGCTAGATCTTTCTGCCTCACAACAAAAAACTATGACACAGGCTGAAGTCAACCGTAGGTCTGTCGATGTGCAATATCTTGAATTTCCCCTTGGGGATCAATAAAGTATCTATCTATCTAATAAATATTGAAAGTTATCTAGCCTACAAACATCTGTCTGTTCTACTAATTTCAACTGGCTTTTCAAAACTGCTCAAAAAAAATCCAAATTCTTTGACATATAGCAACTTTTTTTTTAACAGTAACGCAAATAGTTACTTTCCCTGGTAACGAGTTACTCTTATCATAGAGTAATTCAGTTACTAATTCGGTTACTTTTTGGAACAAGTAGTGAGTAACTATAACTAATTACTTTTTTAAAGTAACGTTCCCAACACTTGTCACCAGGAAGAATATGTGGATCTGTTGTGCTTCTGTGTTGGGAATGTTTGTATGTGCAAGGATGTGAACATACATGGCAAGTTAGAACCAAAAGAGAATGTGAGGCGGAGGCTTTGCGGCCATGGCTATGTTAAAGGCCAATCCAAAACACCCCCAGGGGTCTGCCACTGAACATCGTCCTCTGTCTGGCGAATGTGCTGTGTAGCTGATGGTGGCCAATGTCAATGATTGACAGCAGTTTGTTCTGGGTCCTTTTCTCTGTCACTGTCAAGCACAGTGTCAATCACAAAGCTAGCTTTCCTCACTACCCTATCCAGTCGCCCAGCACCCCTCCTCTTAGTGCTGCCTCCCCAGCACACCACAGCATAGAAAAGAACACTGGCAATGAAAGACTGGTAAAGCTTCAACAGGAGTTTGCTGCAGATGTTAAAGGGGTCATAGAATGCAAAACCGAGTTTACTTTGTCATAGATGAATAGCGATAGTTCAGTGGGTGAAATGGACATACAGAGAACTTCAAAACCCCACCGACACCTCCTTCCTATGCAAATCTCACAATTCGAAACTCCCGCCATAAAACGGGCGAATCCCAACGAAGCTGCGAGTTTACGCAAACTCCCAGATGGTACCTTATTTGGCTCCGGCCTGTACATTTGTCACGCCTCAAAATTTAAATACAGACCAACCCACTGGTGCTCTAAGCCCAGGAACGTGAATGAAGAGCGAAGATGAGACAAACACTAGTTTAGCTGCCTGCTCGTTTACTTCCACAGGAATTATAAAGCAGACAGTTCTTCAAGGATATCGAAAATGAGCCACGGTCGTAAATGCAGTGTTCCAGGCTGAAACTTAGGCTACAAAGAAAGCTAAGCCTTTCCATAGTCTTCCCAAGGATTCAAAAGTTCGAGGGGCATGGATAATGTTTTTCTACCAGAAGATCCCTGCAAAGTTCGACACTCCGTTATTAATTTGCAAAACATTTCACTGAAGGCAGTTTTCAAAACCTTGGACAGTTAAACAGGATTTGCTAAGCTGCTGTTACTGAAACGAGGGGCTGTTCCGACCGTAAGGTCATCACAACCGCATGCTGTAAGTATTATTTTGTCGCTAAGCAGTTATTAACCATGCTAACGTGTATCTAGCAAGTAGAATGTGTGATTTAGTTCATTGGCAAGGCTATTTAATTTTCCTGTGTGTCATTCGGATAAAACCTGTGTTGTCATGTTAACCTACATTTTACTATGCATGTTTGTCGAGATCTCTGACAGGTTATGTACTCAGCAAGATAGATAACTGAAGCTGAGTAACACGATAGTTTGGTTGCTAAGCTGTAATATAATATAACCATATTAACACATACGTTTTTGACGTCAGAAGTGGAAACAACTTCACGTTATCAATTCAAATGATATCTAGTCGATATGTTGAAAACCGCATTGTCTAGATACAATGGATTTATTTGCACGTTCTTATTTTAGAACATTACAAGAACGGCAACATGACAAACGCAGCATGCCAAACAGATGCTCCAAGTGTGGCATGCGGAGCTTAGAATATTAGCAAATGCTTTTGCTGTGAGTTAACAGCTTGGTGTGTGCAAAAAGTGACTTTCACTTGTGTTACAACATTTCTGTTGTTTGGTTTAGGTTTTATCTTGCAGCCATGCACTTCAATGAGAATGCTGAGTCCCCACAACGGAAGACAGCCAAGGAGAAACTATGTATAGACTTGCCAAACAATTTGTACGTTTAATAAAATATATATTTTTATTACAAACAACAAATCAAAATGTGCAACAGTATAGGCACTAGAAAAAGAACTTATCAATTCACATACAACAGGCTGTCTTAGACCTGATGCTACTGGTGTCGAAATCATCAGTACTGTAAACAAAGCACAATGTTCAGGGCCATACAATTTGTTTATTGTACAGTATACAGCCTACAATGCACTGTATTACAGTATCCAATATAAGTCCTCTTTCTTGTCCTCTTCGAGATCAAAGACCCTCTTCCTTATTGGGATGCCGTCCAGCGGATTCCTGTGCCCCAGGACTTGTGTGCTCAGCTTGACAGACCTTCCATGGAGGATGCTGTTGCTGAACATGTGTCATGATTTAGTCGAAAAGGGCTCTGAATCCAACGTACTGCCCTGAAGTATCCGGAAGCTCCCTTCATATGCGTAGCACCACACACGAGGGGATCATGACACGGATGCTTCTTCTAAGGAAACCCCAGCTCCTGCTCACAAAAGACCTGTAGGCCAAGTCACTTCATTGCCTGCAACGAGAACAGGGTGGAAAAGCAAATTTTTTTTACTATTTATTTTTTAATATTTTACATCAGAGTATCACTGGATGATTGTTGAAAAAAAAAATAAAGTTTATCATTTTGTGGTGTTGATCAAACTGTGTTTTTGCAATATGCTGAACCAATAATGAATGTGTATTGGTTAAAAATATTTTATTTATATACTGTAACTGCTAACACTTGTATCAGATTGTCCCCACCTTTCCTTTGCAAAGAATATAGAGGCACAACGGATCGAGGCCATGATGGTCATTCAGGTCAGCTCCTCAGGAACCTGGGTCATTCTTTTAATAACCTGTAAAAACAAACATAATTTCCCTGCTGTTATTTCGTAATTTTGAATGAGCAGGTAGCACAAATTAGCAAATGTCTCCAGTAGTAGAGCGGCTACAGGAAAAATCGTGCAAATTATGATACAAGCGTGGAATTCGGCAGGTATGTGCTCAAGACCAATACAATCAAATCTACCTGATTGGCCACTTGAAATGGCAGCCATTTTCCAAGATGGCCGCCAAAAAAGACCCCAAAAATTGATTTATTGCTCAGAATTGACCAAAGATATTATGATACAAGCATGAAATTAGGCATGTATGTGCTCAAGACCAATACAATAAAATCTGCCTGATTTGCCATTTTTAATGGCGGCCATTTTCCAAAATGGCCACCATGAAAAACTCTAAAAATTGATTTGTTGTACAGAATTGACAAAGGAAATTATGATACAGCCATGAAATTTGGAAGGTATGTGCCTAAGACCAACACAATACATTCTAACTGATTTTCCAGTTTAAATGATGGCCATTTTCTAAGATGGCCGCCAAAATATACCATAGAAATGGATTTGTTGCACAGAATTGATCAAGCAAGTTATTATACAAGCATGAATTTTGGCATGAATGTGCTAAAAAAACAATACAATCAAATCTACCTGACTCGCCACTTGAAATGGAAGCCATTTTACAATATGGCCGGCAAAAGACTGAATTTAGCCCAGAAGTGAGCAAGAAAATGATGATACAAGTATGTAATTTTGTGTGTTTGTGCTAAAGAGCAATATAATCAAATCCACCTCATTTGCAACTTGAAAATGTAATATGGCAGCCATTTTTAAAGATGGCCACCAAATAAGACACTAGAACTTCATTAATTGCAATTAATTTAGCAGATGTGGCCCAAATCAATGTTAACATTCACTACATTTTTGTTTCCTTCTATGATGAAGTCATTGGAAATTCAATCAAGCAAAAATCAAGCAAAAAGGCACATAACTGAGATTCAGTGTTTCACAAATGAACTATGTACAAAGACTACAAACCCTGGAAGGGCTAAATTAATCTTAGAAATCTCACTGAGGGACAATAGAAGAGAGCGTATGCAACAGCATCAGGACTGACAGAGCCGTGCACCAACTTGCCTATCTAAAATACGACTGTATAACCAGAGCAGGCGATAACAGAGCATTGTTTTTTTTTGGTAACTGTAACAAGGCAAAGAACTCGGATGCCAAGAAGAACAATATGGCAGTAAGTATCTCAGCATGGAAAAATAACAGCAATTTTTCAATTGTGTTTTTAAGAAAACACCATCAACATTTCACCCTTTGAAATTAATTGAGTCACTGTAACAGTGCTCTACATCTACTATTCACATGTGCAAGTTCAACCACATAGTGCTGTGCACATAAGCCCCAAACGGAAGCACTTGCATCTATGGGTGCAACCTTTTTTCACGTCCGGTTTCTGCTGCCCAGAAAGCCTCTGCACACTCAGGGGACCAGTCCTGAGGGCAGAGCTTCCTCCTCTGCACAGGTCTACTCATACCTTTACCCCTGCGTGGTCGCTTAGACCCACCTGTAAGTGCAAAAAGTGGCCTCGCAATCACAGAACAGTTTTCAATGAAATGCTGGTAGTAAACCACCATGCCTAAAAAGGAGCGTGACGCCATCAGCCTCCATCAAATCTGACTGTGAAACATTCACAATAGCCTCTGTGCTCTTTCAGCCGTTCAAACACCACGCATAAGCGCTGCAAACTTTCCCCTTCAGACCTGCCAAATACAAGGACATCGTCCAAATAGCACAGGAGACTTTTTTTGATCGCCAAAGATAGAGAGCATCATCCTCATAAATGTAGCTGGGCTATTGCAAAAGCCCTGAGGGAGCCGGTTATATTCATGCAACCCTAATGGCGATGAAAAGGCTGTATATTTCTTGTCATCCTCATGTAACGGCACATTGTAATAACCCGACGTGAGATCCATGGTGGAGAAAAACACATTGCCACCTAAAGTTGCAAGGACATCAGCCTGGTGGGGGAGTGGGTTGGCGTCTTTCACAGTGCGCGCATTAAGCCACCTAAAGTCAGTGCATATCCGCAGGTCTCCGTTTTTCTTCCACACCAGCACCAGTGGAGAAGCGTACTCACTACCAGACTTTCTAATAATTTCCTTCTCCTCCATCTCATCCAAAGTCTCTTTCAAACTCTGGTAGTGGGAACAATCTGCGATATGGCAATCTGAATGGACGGTCATCAGTCAACCTAATCCTGTGGCAGAACCCATGCGCCTCACCACAGTCAAGATGGTGACGAGAAAAGACAGACTCATATTCTTTTATTAGGTCAACTAACAGGAGACCTGACAACTGTCAATGGGTATAGCACCCAGTCCAAGACCCGGCAGCGAAGAGTCACCATTAGCAACACTGCTGCCAAGAGCACTCTTGACAGATAAGCTGCCATGAGAGCCACCTGCACTCACTTTAGCTGCATGCTGCGAAACAAAGTCCTGATCAAAATCCTCCAGTGCAACGCATGGATATACATCAGCTACCTTCGCATTTTTGCGTAAGGTTACTGCAGCTGACGTGGGATTAAAAACCTTGACTGGAAGCCACCCATCTCCCCACATAGGAGACAACACGCCCTACTAGCATCTGCCTATTAATACAGCGCGAAGTGCTGGGCTCCACAGCAACCGTCAAGTCCAGAGTGAAAAAAGCGAATTCATGACAAAGCTTCTTCAACGACCTTGGCTACTTGGTAGCTGAGGTTGTTTCTGGTGTACACGCATCTTTTGTTTAACAGCAACATCGAGAAAACCATGAATTGCCGTTATTAGCATATTAGTGTCATTATATTATTAGCATGTCATAACCATTTTATTTGTTTTTGATGGGGTGGGGGGTGGCATCACGCAACATTAAGAACTGGCATTATTAGCATGTTATCACCATGCTATTTGTGTGTCATAAGTGGCTTATTTGTCATTGTGGAACATTTTTAATATCTGTATCACTTCATCATCTATGGAAACATATTTAAGGAGAGTGAACATTTTTTTACACCACATTCACAAGTGGATTTGATTGTATTGGTCTTGATCACATCCATGCCAAATTTCATGCGTCCATCATAATTTGCTTTGACAATTCTGTGCAATAAATCAATTTCTAGGGTCTTTTTTGGCAGCCATCTTGGAAAATGGCCACCATTTCAAGTGGCCAATCAGGTAGATTTCATTGTATTGCTCTTGAGCACATACAAGCACGAAACTCAACATGTATCATAATTTGCTAGGTCAATTCTATGCAATAAATCAATTTCTGGGGTCTTTTTTGGTGGCCATCTTGGAAAATGGCCACCATTTCAAGTGGCCAATCAGGTAGATTTGATTGTATTGGTCTTAAGCACATACATGTCGAATTTCATGCTTGTATCATAATTTGCTAGGTCCATTCTATGCAATAAATCAATTTCTGGAGTCTTTTTTGGCGGCCATCTTGGAAAATGGCCACCATTTCAAGTGGCCAATCAGGTAGATTTGATTGTATTGGTCATAAGCACATACCTACCAAGTTTCATGCTTGTATCATAATTTGCACGATTCTTGCCAAATTGGCCTTGTAGCCGCTCTACTACAGTTTTAGTTACCAGAGTTGTAAGATCACATATTAGGCTACTACATGGAAAGAAGGTAATAATCTCAATCAGATGTCAGCAGGATAGTTACAAGATTACATTAGACCTACTGACTGTACCTACTGTATTTTAAACAGTGATATTTATAGTATTTTTGATTATTGTACTCTACTCCTAGCCTAGAAATCTAGACGCACCCTAGCGGCGGCAAATTAATTTGCTCAGCCTGTACGTCTAGTATCGAACCATAGGAATTTCTATTGGCTTAACACCGTGGATGTTCTCCAATCACAGCGCTCTATTTCGTTAGAGAGTCTTAAAGGACAATTCCGGCGCAAAATGAACCTAGGGGTTAATAACACATGTGTACCGAGTTCGACCGTTCACTGGGATTTGTTTTCATGCTAGTCGAATGTGACCAGTTTTATTGCAAACCGCTTATTAGCGTTTAACGCTAGCCTTCGGGGCACACGTACAGTAAAAATAAATCGCTATTTCTATACCACTAACAAGGCTCAAAATAGCACCACACTTACACAGTAGCATAATGAGGGTCTCTACATGTAAACCGAAGCATTGAGAACTTTGTAAGTGTACAGGCAGTTTATTAAAAAGAAACACATTACCGTTCACGTCTGGTTCACATATACAGGCAGGCGATGTGAACTAAAATCAAACGTAATTTGCTCAATATAGGCCTATTAGAAATAATAGCTCCGATGTAACATAACTTGTATAGTGTAGGCTACTTACTTAGTGGATGTCCATCTGGTCCCTCTGGTATGGATCGCCGCCGCCTGTGTGGCATTGACTACAGGTAGCTTCTAGCTCTCTCTCTCTCTCATAGCCCTTTCACGGAGCTCCCGCAGCTCTTCGTTGGTATATTCCGACTCGAAAAGATAAGGACGTCCAATAAGGGTTCATCCTCGATGTTTTCAAATTCGTTCAAATAACCTGCCATCTCTTATGTCTCCTGTTGCGTTCAGTGCTTCTCTTTTGCACAGTCCTTCTGCAACAACGTTTCACCCGAGATTCACTTCACATCCCAGAGTTCTGAGTGCCTGTATGTGAACCAGACATGAACGGTAATGTGTTTCTTTTTAATAAACTGCCTGTACACTTACAAAGTTCTCAATGCTTCGGTTTACATGTAGAGACCCTCATGCTACTGTGTAAGTGTGGTGCTATTTTGAGCCTTGTTAGTGGTATAGAAATAGCGATTTATTTTTACTGTACGTGTGCCCCGAAGGGTAGCGTTAAACGCTAATTCGCGGTTTGCAATAAAACTGGTCACATTCGACTAGCATGAAAATACATCCCAGCGAACGGTCGAACTCGGTACACATGTGTTATTAACCCCTAGGTTCATTTTGCGCCGGAATTGTCCTTTAAGGCGGGCTTAACAGGATAACGACATCCTGGGACGGTGAACAACAAAGAAGGTGGCTATGGCGAACGAAGAGCGGTTGTTTGAATCGGCGTTGGCGTCAACTTTGGAGGAGTTGGACTTGTGCTTTTCTTGGAAAGTAGAGCAACACAATGCACTTAAGTCATTCCTTTCGAAGAAGGATGTATTTGCCGTTTTGCCGACCGGATACGGATATGGTCGTAGCGCTAGCCTATTGCATGCCTAGGCAGTTTGAAAGACAATTCTCTGCCCGCCCCTTGGATTAAGCAGGTGAATGATTCGATTCCAGACTATACATTTCAATGATATAGGATGGCCCGCCAGGCTACTCTACTCCATGGTACTATGTAAATTGCCCCTTGGGGATAAATAAAGTGTTTTTGAATTGACACAAACGAGAGTAGGCCTAGTAATATTTTCTTTGACCTCGTTTCACTTTAGCCATAGGCTACAAACTGCACAGAGCTCCTGCCCAGCTAACTGGATGTCCCGTTGTAAGATCACATATTACTACATGGAAAGAAGGTAAAAATCTCGATAATCAGATGACTTAATCAGCAGGATAGTATTAACAAGAGTACATTAGACCTACTGACACAAACGTAATATTTTCATTGACGCGAGCAGTAGGCTACTCGTTTCACTTCAGCCATATAGCCTACGAACTGCATAGAGCTCCTGCCCAGCTAACTGGACGTCCTGTTGTAAGATCGCATATTACCACTACAATAATATATGTAACTCCTAATCAGATGACCTATTCAGCAGGAGAATATACTTACTGACTAAAATGACTACTTTCCTTGCAAGCAGCACTCCTTTCACTACAGCATAGCCTGGACTGGCTACGAACTTTTCAGCTAGCTTCTAACTGGACATCTTGACAAAAATTGCACAAGGGTACAAGTTGTAAAACATTTGTTTGTGTGCAAATTAATAACTTATGTTGCTTACAATGCTAAACGAACCTAATACAATGTTTAGCTTAGTCTACGACACTAACGTGCGAGTATTGCACTAGTATTACAGCTAGCTAACTGGGCTACGTGTGGCAAACTAGTAAATGACAAAACTTACCACTCTGAAGTAGTCATTTCCAATCTATGGGCGACTGGTTGCTCCTCTATTTCAGATTCTTCCTCTGATTCAGGCTCAAATATGCTGTTCAACACCTACTGTATGTCTCCGTATTCCACCTTGGCTGTTTCAGCGAGTGGTGTCGGCCATGTTGTAAGCCAACCAATCAGCCAACAAATCAGCACGCAGTTCATCTAAATATTCATGAGCATACCATAAAAGGGAGAAAACCTCTTGTTCATTCTAGGGCCTATTTCCTAGGCTTGCCTTAGGGCGCATAGAACAGCACACGGGCCATTTTCAGCCCAACCAATGTTACATACTCTATTCGGAAACCTTAAGGAACAGCATGAAATACCCTATATAATCATTCTATCACCCCTTTAAAGGACCACAGCTCCCTCAGGGAATAGAGACTGCTCTGCCCCTTCCTGTAAAGTGCATCAGTGTTTGCTGACCAGTCCAATTACTGTCTCGATGCAGCCCCAGGTATTTGTAGGTCTTGACTTCTTCCACATTGACCCCCTCGATGGACACTGGTAGCAGAGGGGGCCTAGACTTCCTGATTTCCATAACCATCTCTTTGGTCTTGGAGGAAGCAGTCAATGTCCAACTCTTTTACTAGCTGTGTCATTCATTCACTGTTCATCATTTTTGTCCATAAGTTTTTCTTAGTCCCCAGGATGCAGAACTAGAGTTCACTAGAGCCTTAGGCAAGAATGGCTTCGATGGAGGGGAGTGAGGAACCTGTGATGCGTTGGGCAGTTTTCACCACCCTCTGCAGTGCTTTCCAGTCGGAGGCAGAGCAGTTGCAGTACCATACTGTGACACAGTTGGTGAGGAAGCTCTCGATAGTGCAGCGGTAGAAGTTCTCCAGGATCTGAGGAGACAGGTGTACCTTCTTTAGTCTCCTCAGGAAGAAGAGACACTGATGAGCCTTCTTGATCAGGGTAGAGGTGTTGAGGGTTGAAGAGAGGTCCTCAGAGATGTGGACACCCAGAAACTTAAAGCTGATGACCTCAGTCCCATTGATAAGAATGGGGTTGTGTGAGCTAACTTTAGACTTCCTGAAGTCCACAATGAGCTCTTTTGGTCTTCTTGGTGTTGAGAGTGGGGTTGTTGTCAGTGCACCATGATGTTAGGTGCTGGCCCTCCTCCCTGTAGGCCGGCTCATCGTTGTTGCTGATGAGACCAATCATCGTAGAGTCAGTAGTTAGTAGAGGTGGAGTTAGTAGTTTTGTAATCTGTGATGGCCGGGATGCCTTGCCACATGCGTCGGGGGTCAGAGTTGTTCTTGAAGTGATCCTCAATCCTTAGCTTGTGGTTGTGCTTGGCCTTTTTGATGCCCTTTTTCAGGTTAGCCCTGGATGAGCTATAGGCTTGAGCATCACCTGATCTGAACGCAATGTCTCGTGTCTTCAGCAGGAGTCTGACCTCACTTTTCATCAATTGCTTCTGATTAGGGAAAGTGGTAATTCGTTTGAGGGTAGTGACACTGTTGATGTTGAAGTTGATACAGTCCATAACGGAGGAGGCCACAGGCAAAGGAGGAGGAGGCCGCAGGCAAAGCAATACTCATTCACAAAGTGAATAGAGTCTGGTCACTCATGATTGGGATTAATTTACAAGCTAGCATGGTGATAGGCATAGACATACCGTTAACTTTTAAATAATTGGTCCAACCAATTACATAGATCAGAGATTCCTAACGTTACTTCCTACTTCGCCTAAACTTTACAAACTGACAATAAACAGCATCAGCAGTCAGGAAACAAAGTATGCTGGCCTACCTTTGCTGTAAATTAATTTCTGCATTTTTCCAACTGCATCTTTTGACGTTTGCAGGCATTGCTCCTACTACTCTTTTGGTTTCAAATCTATAGCGCCATCTCCTCTCGTTGCTGATTTGGCAGGTAGCCAACTGATGGAAAGGAGATCTAGTGTGGGCTACCCAGACAACAAATTAGGTCTTGCCGACGTCGGGGCGCGTGTGCCTGCCCGACATAAAGTGCCTCGGGTAAGATATCTTATGGAGATCGGTAGCTAATCGGCAAGATATCGGGAAGATGTCGGCATTAGAATTATCGCCGACCGTGAGCCAACGTAAACCCGAAATAATTATTATGACCTATGCGGCGCGATCCCACTAGAGCGAGGAAAGCATTCGGTCGCCTCTCTCTCCCATTGACTTAACACTGGAACAGCTGATTTTCGGCTGCATCGCTGGAAACACCACAGCATGCTTGAATATCAGCCCTTCCAAAGTTAAGTCAAAGGGACCGAGGTGTCTAAATGCTTTTCACCGCTCTAGTAGGATCCCACCGTTATATTAGGTCTTATTGATTTGTTTAGGCTAGCTGCTATCAGCTTTCATTTCATACACAATCTGACAACCTGGGAAATGTCAGTCTAACAGAAAAAAAAGAATGGATCAGTGATTTTAAAATCAAGTTTGATGGTCAATGCAAATTAGGCTACGGGAGATTTACTGGAGAAATAACAAAACAGCAGGGCACAGAGATGACCGTGAACATTTATTTTTACTTCGTTTTTACAAAAGTAGTATCAAAACATTTATTTTAATACACTCAAACATAGAAAACAACAACACAAATAAGAAATTCCCTCCAAAATAGTCAGTCTAAAAGAAAATAGTCAGTTCAAAAGAAAAATAGTCAGTCAGTTCAGTCCAGTCAATTAGTTAATTTAAAGAGGCCCTATGCAACAATTTTAGCAAAAATGACCTTAATTATGCAGGTTGAGAGTCGTTCTGATGGTTCTACAACACTTTTTGGGTCGTTTGGTGGGTGCTTCGTCTCCCCCTAGTGCTTCTCCGCGGAAAAACCGAATATGCAACTTTCTGGTCACGGTCGGAACACATCCGGATGTAACTCGGCGGAAATACTCGAAAATGTAGTCAGATTTAGTCAGATTGTAGTTTCTAAGAAGACTGCAAAACGGACTCCGACTTGGCTTTGTTGCTGTTGAAATTGTAAGTAGCCTACCTTTGGGTGAACTTCGTTTTTGTAATGTGATTTTTGCTCGACCGTTTTATTGTGAGCCCTATGTGTTTAGCTTGGTTTATTGATGCTAGCTCGCTAGCTATTGGGGGTTTAGCGTAGCAGTCACTTGCTACCGAAGCTGCAGGGGGAGCTATGTCGTGAATAATGCGAGCCCAAATCAGGCGAAAACCCAGAAACAGCGACGGAATAACCAGACCTGCATAGGGCTTCTTTAAGATGCTTGCTCGCCCCGCCTTTGCCGCCCCCCATTCCTGTCCCTGCTAAGCCGCAGCCAGTTTCTCACAGTCATTTGTACTTCAGCCTCAGTGGAGTTTTTTTGGGCAGGATTTTTTAATACAGCACCTAAACAAAAAAACAAAAAAAGTAACAGGGGAAAAAATAAGACAGTAGAACAAAAGTCTATATCTTTCATTAGTTTATAGACAATTTGAGGACCTTGCAATCAATACATAATATCACAAATATGTATTAGACCAGGTTGTGATCTAGGCTACTGTGCAATGTGAATTGTAGAGGATGTTTTTGTGAATGTACCTAGTCAAACGTTCGTTTAAAAGCATAATTACGTCCGAAGCGCCACTCTTAAGCTTGCATTGTCGTTTTCAGGTGAAATGGCCTTTTGATGCTAGGGGCACTAGGCTACTATTTTGAGACATGATCGCATCAAATCACTATTTTAAAAAGGCTGGACACAACATAAAACTTGTGTCCAAACCCTTTCTTTTTAGTAAACTATGTGTACACAAATAATGTTCTCAATGCTCGAGTGTGTGTAGAGACACTGATGATACTTCGATCAAAGTTTCAAGTTGTGTCAAGCCTTCTTAGTGTTTTAAAAATAGCGATTTTGACACGATTATGTATCAAAATAGTAGTGCATTCAAAAGGCCACCTCACCTGAAAACTCAGAGAAGCTTAAAAGTGGCGCTTCGGACGTAATTATGGTTTTAAATTAAAGTTTGATTCTGGTACATTCACAAAAACACCCTAGGATGCATTTAGGCAGGAGTTTTGCTTGAAGTTCTGCTTTAGTTTAAATTGAACGTAAATGGCAAATATGTAACCTCTGGTCCCTCATATTCAAAAGAAGTGCCGAAATTCACCTCTGCTATGACTCCCTGCTATGGCCAGCGAAGTGGCAAGCTAACGTTAACACTAGCCTACCTAACGTTTGCTGAAAACACATCCCGTTAAAGCACTTTCTAACCACAACAGACGTCATAGAATACAATATCTGATTAAAACCACTTCTACAATGGGTTTACTTAATGTGTTATCCTAAGTTAGCCATAGATATATAGGCCTACAGTACCGTAAAACTTCAAATAATCGCCGAGTCCCTAAGAGACGCCTGTCTCTTTTAAACGCCTGGCGTGGCTACAGGTTTGGGTTAAAGGCCGGTCTCCAGTAGAGGCCTGGTCTGTTTTTTAGTTTCGGGTTGTATTTAATGTTCTAAAACCCGTCAGATCGTCTGTTTAAAGATTCGCAATGACACGAAACCGTTACAGAAAGGAGGTTACAGCAGTGTGAATTAGATGTTGCACGTCGTTACAAGCCGTCGCAAAGCATTCACATGTCTGGTCACAGTTGCAAGGTTTTAGAATGTTGCATCAAGTTGCTCATCTCGTTGCGAATCTTGGGTGTGATTTGGGTTTAAGTATGGTGCAGACTGCGCACGTTATGATTAGATGGCATTAAAAGACTGCGGTGGGGTAGAGTTCCAAATTGTATAACTTTTTTTCCAATATGAACTATGCCTATATGTCCGACTCCGTCATCGTTCAATTCATCCCTTGTGTTAATTTGCGGATAGGCCGATGGTAAGCTTGTTTTTATGCTGGAAACAAAACCAGAACGGTTCGCGAACGTTATTCTTTATTCTAAATGCCATGGCGATAAAGAGAAAGATGTCAGAAAAGGAATTTAGCCTACCTTAGACTAGGCTATATCAGAGCCCGTCTACGGACATTCTCTGGCTATATAACCTACTGAAATAGGTTAATGATCTAAAGTCAAGTGCGCTTCTATGGGACTGGTGTGTGCGCGCAGTTTTTATTGATGAGTCGGAGTGGCAAGTGCTGCATAGTGGCATAGTTGCAGTGGAATGTGGCTGCCCAGGGCATTATAAAACTTCTCACTCTTAGACCTACTCATACACGGCGGTGAAATGGCATATTTAGCGGTCTAAATTCGAATCATATGCTGGGGGAGAAATCGTCGGACATCCATGATTATTTTGTTATTCAGCACCCCTGGTCAAAAATATGTTCCTGTGCGCCTGGAAGTAGGCTATGATTTGAATGTAGACTGTTGTCAAATTTGGCAAATACAAAACGGGAGAAACAGTATGGTTCATGCTCTCATGCGGTTTCATTCCTGCCGAAAAGGAGGGAGAATGAAACATTAAGCACATTCCACTTTTGCATAAATAATTCCTGAACGGTTTTGGTCAGGGCTGATAATGCAACTGTATTTGACAAAGGACCGATATAGGCTATTTGCTAGTGACAAAATATGAGCTTTCAGTGTGATACGATCTCTTTGTAGATTACGTTTAATTAAAACGTGTTTCATCTGGCTATCCCCACTATTTGGATCTTACTGTAGGCCTATCTCACTCAATGAACAACATCTCAACACTAAATGAATGATGATCCGTAATTGTCATCAGATAGCCTAGCCTAGCCTAGGTAGACATTTAGTCTGAAATAATTAATTCGATAATATTTTCCATCTTTGCAGAGGAAAATTTTTGTGTAAAGGGAATTAAAGGCCTGTCTCATATAGACGCCTGTCTCTAATACTAGCCGGTGCAGTTTGGCGATTTGGGAAAATAAAAGCCCGGGCTATTATTTGGAGTTTTACGGTATGTAAGTTAGCAGCTAACGTAACTAGATAGCTTGAGAGGTTACATGCTGCTTTTCCGACATGCCGCTACTTAGACATTGGCGTCTAATTGTCGAAGTGGCGGCATTTACATTCATTTTCAAGCGTCCCACTACTGCGACAATTTGTTTTTCCATTGTCGGAGTAGCGGCACTTGACCTTTTTTCAAACGTCCTGCCATTCCGACATGAGGTCATTAACAGTGGCGTAGCCAGGATTTTTCAACAGAGTGGACTTTTGCGAAGTAGGATGGGCCTTTATTTTTTTATTCCAATATATGGGCAGTAGCCTATAGCCTACAGCAATCGTCCCAACTTTAAACAACACACGATTCACAGCTCAGACGATTCATGGCAAAAAAACAATAAAAGGCTACATTGATAAAAAAGCAGGGGCATCGACAGGATTGGATTCTATAGCCTAATAGCCTACGCACAAGAACTTTAACCGAATGAAACCGGAAGGTTAGTCGCGTCTCAAGGAGTCCAAGAGTGCGCCTCACACACACCAGCTCTGTTGAAAAGTGTATTTTTTGTGTTTAAGAGCCAAAAAAAGTTGTTTAGAGAGTCACATTTTAAATGTCGGGTAGCCTAAATTATAGCCTATAGCGCGTGCATCTCAGAGGAAGAGATTTTGGAGAGAGATAGAGTATATAACCTAGGTGATGATTTTGTGTCTGGTGGTAATTAGACATGAGTATGGATACCTAAGAATTGTTTTGAATAAAAAAAAAGATGAAGACAACGAATGAAATGTAAAGTAGGTTCTTTGCTCTACAATGACCATCATGGGGTTCATTTAACCATACCGACACAAAAATATGTAATTTCTTTCAGTCAATTGTTTTCCCGAAAGGGGTTTGGACAGCGGGTGTGCTATAGATTAGCCTATTCTGTTCTTGATGCTGTCTCACGAGAGTCGTGATATAAAAAAGATTCCCTCAAAACACGCAAGAATCAGTCAAGGACTATTGTTCGTAACGTAAAAAAAGTCCAAACTTAAGGTCCTAGAGCCTTATTCGTGCTTCTTATTTATTTGTAAGTAGCCTGGCCTGCACGCACAGAGTTTGTTTGATGCATGGAGTTTCCCCTGAGAGCAGAATAAAAATGAGGAGAGCTACCTGTGTTTTAGATAATGTGTAACATTTATTCACATGGCCAGTTCAAAATCACCTAAGGTTTTGACTGAAATGTGTGCCGATATCAATTATTGGGAAAACATTGTTTGGAGTGGATGGCGGGTGGATTGTTGATGTAGCTGCAGTGCAGATGAAATGACTACAGCTCATCCATCTAGGATGTTGGAATTTGATAGGATATAGGAACTGCAGAGATAAATTGAAAATGATGATTGACAGGTTTTATTTGGCGTGCAGGGGGAAAAAACCCTTCCGATACTTTACCTCCAATTCCCAACGTCGGTAAGACCGAACGTGCTGTCTGGGTATCTTATTATAGCCCGATCATTACCTAAACCCACGTAGAAAGACTATTAAAGCGTCCAGCGTATGATTTTGGCAATGTGTGTGTGTGTGTGTGTCAGTCAATTGTAGCGGTCTGTATAATCTTTGCAGCCGTTAGAATGTATCTTTGTAAACGTTGTTGCAATTAGAGATGCACCGATATGGAATTTTAGGGCCGATAACGATAACCGATATTTATTGGTTTGTTGTGGCCGATACCGATACGATAACCGATAATATTACTCTTGAAAAATAATTGTGAAAAGTGATTAATTTTATTGCAGTAATTTTACCTACCACCAAATGATGGAGAGAACTCATAGTCCTCAATAGTGCGGCAGTCAACAACATAACAGTAGCCTAGCCCTACAGTATGTGTGGCTCCTTTAAGTGAACCTGACGTCAGTGAATTGCGAGTGAATGGCTAGAGAGTATGAATCGTTTTAATTTAGGACTAAACGCTCATAAACGGCTCAGCTGGGAATAAGCTACAGTATAGTGACCAAATCAGAGTTTGTGAGGGAATATGTTTAGTTTCAATTAAATAAAGCTGCAACTCCTCAGACTGTATCTTATGTCCGTCTACTCTGTTGCGCACAACCTGCTGCAGCAGAAATGAAAGTAGCCCCGAAGGTTTTAATAACTTATTATGATGATCTGTCTGGAACTGAAGCAGGAATACTTAGCATATTTCTAGGTAGTAATACAAAACCCAAGCTAACGTAATGCAAATATAATACTAAAACACAACTTAGAACTAGGCCTACTTATGTACTCGTCCCACTAACGAGTTTGCTTATTTGTTTCCCCGATCAGCACGGTAAAGTGCAAACACACCAGCACAAGACGGCTCTAGATAGGGCTGAGCTCCGCTCTGTTAAGGTTAAATGGCGGATCATTCAGGAGACGATTTTGAAATGCACAGATTCCCAAATGAACGTATATCCACAGATTTTGTTAGAGTGGTGAAATACATTCACACCGCTGACATTATATTGAGGAAAAAGTATAGCCAACCAAGCTCAAGTAGCTCAGTGTAGCCAGACGGACCTTACGTAGGCCTAAATTAGGCGCAAATTATCGGCCAGAATTCTGTTATCGGACCGATAATAATATTTTCGTTTTTTCACTTATCGACCAATAATATATCGGCCGCCGATATATCGTGCATCCCTAGTTGCAATGCCTCTTCATATCTGCCTCGTTTTAGCAGTTATATTGCTAGCTATGCTACAACAATGCCGAAGAGAAAGTCATCATTCTCAAAATAACCTATAGCTATATACATTTTTTGATAAATGTTAAATGTTTTCATGCCTGTCTAGATAATGGGTGAGGAATGTTCAGGAGACAAACTTAGTGCTGAATTCAGCCTATTCTCTGGCTGAAAGTGCGCAGAAATTCTATCTACTTAACAATATTTAATACATTTTCTCAGGGTTGACTCCGCTAGCCCTCCTAAATTTTGAAGTGCTGCGTTAGTAGAGAAAACATACAAAAAAACAATATTTGACACTCAGATACATTTAAAACATTTTTGAGGGACTTCGTCCTCAGTATCTGATTCCTTCTCCGATTTTGGCTCAAACATATATGGCTGAATATGTATGTCAGAGACAAATTTCAATTTCAATTTCAATTTTATTAAGGATAGCCCCTTGAGATGAATCATCTCGTTTTCAAGGGGGTCCATCAATACATTACATGCCCTTTTTTGAAATAATAACAAAATACATACTAGACAGGACTCACAAACACATTCACACTCAACACAACAAACATTGTACCTCAAACCAGCCCCCAACCCCATTCCTCACCAACCACTAAGTTTCCAGCACATAGGCATGTAAACAGAAACATAGGGTACATTAGCCCGCCTGCGAACTATACATAGCACTTGAATAAAATAAAATAAAATAATCACAATTTATACCCTTCTCTTCACTCTAAGCATGAAAAAACAGAAGAGATAATATAATTAAGAAAATAAAAATAATAATAAAAACAAATAATAATAAAAAATAAAATAATAATAATTTAAAAACATGAGCAGGGAGTTTCAATATGCATCATTATAGCTGATTTGAAAACTTGGAAAGATGTAATCGACCTTAGAGAGGAAGGAAGTGCATTCCAGTCTGCCGGTGCTCTAAATTTAAAGGCCCGACGCCCAATTTCCTTATTGAACCGTGGGGTAACTAGGAATAAGTGGTCTGTGTGCCGGAGACTGTATTGGGAACTGAAGGGAATTAATAGTTCTTTCAGGTATAGCGGGCACTTAAGGTAAATACATTTAAAAACAAAAGTTAACCAGTGGAGCTGCCTCCTGTTTTTGAGACTTGGCCAGTTCAAGGCCTCATACATTGTACAGTGGTGGGTTCTGTAGGGGCACCGGAGCACAAACCTACAGAGACTATGGTATAATACATTAAGAGGACGAAGATTTGTGTCAAAGGTACTGCCATAGATAACATCACCACATCACATTTACTTTAAAGCCCTACTACTTGTTTATGTTTATTGTTTAGCTGCTATGTGGTTCAGCTCTGGAACCAACCTCCAGATAACACCAATAATGCCTCAGTTGCCTTCAGCCATGAATCCCGGCCAGAGCCGGACAATAACGGAGTACATTTACTTGAGTACAGTACTTGATACAATTTTGAGGGATCTGTACTTTACTTGAGTATCATTTTTGGGGAGTACTCATGACTTTACTCAAGTACATTTGAGAGCCAAATATTGTACTCTTTACTCCACTACATTTCTATCCATAACCTTGAGTACCCATTACTTCTTCTAAAAAAAAAAAGTAAAAAAGAAAAATCTCGGAAACCCTCAATTTGTTGTTTCCCTCTCAAACGTGATTGGATTGTGCAGGCGCCACTGATTGGGACAGCCTATCAGCAATCACCTTCAGCTTTCCGCCAAAGTCAACTCCATGGATTTAGATAAGAGACGAAACCATGGACGAAACAATGGATGAAGTCGCAGCAGGTTACTGGAATGTGCCAACCCGTGGCCCCACCTCGCCAGACTATTTCAATTTGCTGAACAAGTTAATGATAGTTTTCGCTTCAAGTGTTTCAATTACAAAATAGTATTTTGTATTTGAAATACGTATTTTAAATACATGTATTAGAAATACTGCCCATCCCTGGCAACATGGTAAAAATATGGAAATGACTTGATTTTACTTTCAATTCCTTTTACATTCTCCAAGGTATTAACATTAACATTTTTCATAACTCCATATAGGACATTTCTGTACATAAATGTAAGAACTGTGGCAGTAGAATGCAATATTTAGAAAATGTACTCTTGATACTCAAGTAATTTTAAAAACAAGTACTTCAGTACTTTTACTTAAGTAGACATCTGACTGTTTTTTTAGCAAGGGGTATCTGTACTTTTACTCAAGTAATGAAGCTGTGTACTCTGTCCGCCTCTGATCCCGGCCACAAACCTGCCTCTATGTTAACGTTGTGCCTAGCTCAAGCAAGAGAAGTCCAAGCTGCATATGTTAGACCAGCACTTCCAGGAACGTTGAATAGACCTCTGAAGTTTGTCTACAAAAAAGCTGCCATCTTTGGGATCCAGTATCTTGCGATTTTTCCTATGGGAAAATAACATGGGGGTTTTGAATTATCGCGCCTGTTAAACTCTCGTGGGGACGTAGAAGTCTGAAATGGAGACGTTTTGCTCAACCCTCTTTTGTCCTCTGCCTTCGAGTGGCTCACAACTGTATAAAACACAGGATTTATACAGTTTCTTCACAATTTGGACTACAGGAAGCGACCGAGGGAAACAGAGGTATGTGACTGCCTATACAAACATTGTTTCTTCACAGTTACTGAGTTAAACATGCATAGTGTTGTCTTGTAAGGATCCAGTTTGTGTTGCAAAGCACTTGTAATTAAATTTTAAGTCTGTTAAGAGGCACAGACAGTCTAAAATCTGCCCCCATAGCATAGCTTTGTAGCTGCCTGGCTGTGCTGGCCTCTGGAAGGATAAGTCGAGCTATGTAGCAGTTTTTTTTTTCATTTTTTCCCCACCAACAGTTGACCTCGAACAACAGGGCTCTATGTTAAAATCAGCCGGAGTTCCCCTTAATGACAGATGCCCAGGTTCCCCTTTGTTTTCAGCTGGAACAACAAAACAAGTGAACATGGACAGCCAAAGACATCATTTTATCAAAAGTGAAAAAATAATTATGAAATGATGTGGAAAGTGAAGGCTTATGTGGTATCAAAAATGTTAACATGCTATGGGGAGAGAAGATTTTCCCATTTCCCAGCCCATTGCATCTGTGTACCATGTAGAATTTTTTGTTACCACTTCATTGACAAGTCAAACAATCTTAGAGAGGCTAAGAGATTTCACTTTGCATAGATAACCACAGATGCATGTGTCAACAAGTACAGAATGTGTGGCATCCCTAAAGGAACATGATATACAGCATATTAAATACACTTTTTGTCATTCAGATTAGCAGAGAAAGCAGTACAGACATGTAAAGATGAAAAGACAAGAAATTCAGAATAACACAACAAACTACAAAAGGCAGAAACTACAGGTATGAGCTACCGGTCTTTGAAAAATGCCTTGGACCTGTCTAGAACACAACTTGGGCAGATCAGATTAAACTGTAGATGGATGTTAAATTTAAAATGTTTGAATGCTAGATTTGTTTATAGTGTTAATAACACACACACCGTTGACTTCATAGATTGGTAACTCATAAATGGGGTATTTATGTTCATGTACTTTCATTTCATATGTCCCTCATGAACTAGGCTAAATGTGTTATTGTGTTTATGTGCTATAATAACATGGCCTATTATAGAAGGGGATTCTTGCCATGTCCCCGTCCTTCCTTATGTTTTCAGACAAAGAGTTACACTTCTTTAGCCTAGAAATCTAGACGCACCCTAGCGGCAGCAAATTACATTTGCTTCCAGGGCTAGTCTAGCTTGTGAGCTCGAAAAATTTAACTTCTATCAGGCCAATCAAATGTGTATAGAGTCGTTAGGCGGGCTTAACATAATGATTGATGGCAGAGTTGCAACGGTTTGGCTTGAATTCCCTTCTACTTGAAAACAAAGAAGATGGATGTTGCTTTTGGCAAACAGTGTGACACGAGTTAAGCTTTTTTTAAGTATGCAAAAGTTTGAACTAGCCCACTAGCTCCGCTGATGGGAAAACGCATGGGACTCATAGCGCTGTCCTATTGCGTGCAGAGGGAATTTGAAAGACAACCGATTATCCCGCCCCTCGGACTGAGCACTGCGAACGGTGAGTGCCCAGACCCTACATTTTAATGTGGGTCTGGCTCGTCAGGCTAACACTTCATTTTAAACTGCTAACCAATCATTAAACATTTCCTCATTAAAAGGGTTTTCCAATATAGTCTTAGATTAGTTGATTGGACAGCATAAAGTTCAGAAACCATCACCTTTGTCACTCAAACTAGTTACCACAAACTTGTCATGTTTAATATTAAAGGCATTGATGTGCTATGTGATGTGTTTCACCTATGGTTTCATCTGCCTTCTCCAAAGATACATTGCAAATCCTGATTGGAGCAACTGAGGCACAAGCAGCTACAACATCCATACTACATTTGGGTATACTACCACGCCAGGCCAGGTTTTAATTTGAAGCTGTAATTTTACTGAAATGTGCATAATTCACGGTGGTTACCATCCAGTGACATCATAATATGCAAATTAGATGAGCAAATTTACCCCCTTCATAAACTTCTGTTCATACTAAATGATTTTCACATTTACAGTAGGACTTTATCTCTGACCACTTGCAAGCCATGGCCTTTTGAAATTTTTATGTACAAATCCAATTTATTCTTTTTAAACCCTGGCGGCTAAAGGGTTAACTGGCCCATCTGAATAAAGAAAAATTCCCAAAAAATATACTTAAAATAAGACGGTCTCTAGCTATTTCCATCTTTTATCACAGATAATTTCTGTGAATATTGGCAAATATTAGCAAAGGCATATCAGTCCAAAAACAAATCATAAGATGTTGGTTTCTATAGATTCAAATGATTCAAAGCATACCTTTAATTACACCACAAAATAAAATATGTTTTTAAAATTAAAATCAAAGACCAGTATTTGGATCTGCAGTCTCAAATCGTTGGCAGGATTGAAAATGTGGGTAAATCCATAGTACATACATTCAAGACATGAAACATGTCACAGAATTTGGAAGTGATTTGCAAGAGTTAATGCAACTTCAGTAAAGTCCATTCTTGGCTTAGAATAAGAATATAAAAATATGGGGAAAAAATGTATTCACATTTCTCTATTGCAATCTTCATGTGCAAATCAATGGAATAGTTTTAAATGCAAATGCATGTAGAGTGGTAATTTGTAAGAACAGACTTACATTAAAACAAATAAAAACAAAAAACCTGCATAATGCACTTTAATGAAAATGACTGTGTCCGTATTTATAAAAGAACTGAGACAATGCCAAGGATACTCTGTTAGATTCTTTCAAGCTTTTCCATCATATGTATTAACATATGAAAGATGAAAGTTATTTTATTACTTGCTCTTATAAGACCCACTGACTAATTGCATGAATTACCATGATAGTGCCATTTGCACCTGATAATCTCACCATAAATATATCCTGCTGCATTCATATAGACACACAAAACACTCAGTCTGTATTCTCTGCTAAACATATACCAACACTCAAAAATATGTACCTATAATTCATCATGGATTTGTCCCCCCCCCCCCCCCCCAACACACACACACACACACACACACACAGAAATAGAGAGACACTACATAATTTATAGCGTCTAAGCTCTTTCAGTACTCCAAAATGCCAGATAAACTTTTCTCATTTGCCTCTAATTTCGTCACATGAGATAGCACCAACATCTGAGGGGTTATTAAGCTGAATTTTAAAAGCCATTCCTAAAAGGAGCTGGTATTGGCACCTCTGCACCTTGTCAGGCCCCATAATAATTTCCCATTTGGTGCTTGCCTTAATGTACTGATTAATCCATTCCTCTCCTCTGTGTGAGACACATCAGCTCTATTATTTTTTTAACCACCCCTGCCATCTCTGTCTCTCCATTGGTTTGTGAGGAAAGCTATTAGAAGTTAACACCTCTCTCTCCCATGGGACTGCTATGTAACTCTCCCCCACAATTTAATGCCAGTGGCCACTGGTTATAGGGAGGCAGCTGCCAGGCCTGGCATTGTCTGAAACCTGGCAGCAGCTCAATCAGTAGGTGGGGGCATGTCTGATAAAGGACCATTTGCTTAATTAAAGGCAGGGCATGAATACAATTTCAAAGAGAAGGAGGGATGATATGCTGGTGTTTTTTAAATGAAAAAAACTATGTATTTTATATTGTGTTATTTTTCTGCTCACAGCATGCCTATCCATGAAGTGTAATATATATACACTTTACCAGAAAAGGTCCAAAACTATAATCACAAGCACATCATTATAGCTCAGGCCAACAGACATGATCTGTTTTAAGAGATTTCATAATATTACTTACATCACCTTGGGTAGACATTGGACCATGTCTACAACATGGCTGAAGCGTACAAAGCCATTCCCCTCCCCCACCTAGGACAGTCTGACTACCTCTCATTGTTTTTACTGCCTAAGAACTCAGCACTCATCAAATGTGTGAAACCCACAGTCAGGACAGTCAAAAGCTGTTCTTAGATAGAGACCGCACAAAATTCATGGGGAGAAGAGACGTCTTTATGCCGCATTATCTGTCTAAAAAGGAGGTGAAAATGGCCACCTTAGTGTGAGTGTTCACATACAAACCAGCATGATGAGCTAGGAGGCAGGACCAAACAGCAAAACGAAGCGTGCCGTGCAACTTTGGGTGTGAAGAGTAACGCATTGGAACAAAAGATGCCCCTGTCATACCTGTGCTTTGACATGCATCAGTGTAGCTGCGGATTTTGCCATCACTAATTTTGTCCCCACCACTTTTGACAACTTAAAATAAAATGTGAAAGCCTCTTCAATGTGCTTAATCAAAATGTAGCCTGTTAATCAAATTAATACATTAAAAATAAAGTTGTGGGTCACGTTAGTGAAGGAGACGTTGCTATTCCCCGAAGACGAGTCAGAGGTAGGCTATAGGCTATAGTTAAGTTATGTTGGCCATTCATCTAAAAATGCTTTTCGAATGGATCCCAAAAACTGACAGTTCGTAAATGATAAGCCTGCTATACAATCGCAAGTTTTAGCTGGCCAGGTCCATATAAGCTCCCACAAAGTGTTTCTGAAAAGAATGTTGAATTTAGTCAGAACTGTGTGATAGCCTGGCCATATTCTACTATCTCTATCTCTAGCTAGCACATATTGAGAAGAATTCATGACTAAAATAACAGTGGAATAACTGTGGATAACTTGCAGTAGACCATAAAGAGTTAATTGTCATTATGTTTAGCTGTGCTTGCTTGATTGCATATCATGTTTGTTTGTTAAACGGTGACAGCTAAGTTCGCTAATGTCCCGCTCGTAGATGTTATGTGGCTAACAGTAGTTGAAGTGTGCATTTTTTTGCGTTATTTTAACTTGCCATATTAATGGGTGTTAAGATGTTAAAGGGATTGTCCACCATTTGGGAAATTACTCATTTCCCACCTCCCCTTGAGTTAAACAATTGATTTTTACCTTTTTCCAGTTTATCCAGCCGTTCTCGGAGTCTGGCGATACCAGTTTTAGCTCCAGCCTAGCATAGATCAAGGGGTGTGACTTTCGAAACCGACGTCTCGAATCAGTGTCGAGGCTTCGAAGAACAAGTGTTCCGAAACACTGCTTCGAAACGTGGTTCAAAACAGCCATGCAAAACAAAACAGATTGTCTGCCTACTACCATATGGTTATTATTTTAATTGTGATAGCCTTATAATTATTAACATAGGCCTAGGTACTCATTGTTTGCTTATTTTATTGATAGATGTTTGATGAATAGCCTACTGTAGTTGATTGGAAGTAGAGGGGCAAGTTTTCGAAGGTATTTTCAACTATAATATTAAGGTATATCATACAATGTGCATCTTTGCAGTGGCAAGCGCTTTCTTAATGACGTTGCGTACCGAGACCAGGAAGCACTCACACATGGGTGCATACGTAAATTTGCATTCAGTTGGTCTACCACGCCTACTCCTGCCGTTTTACAGAAATAGCCATGATTCCCCATTCCAAAAAGGACAACTTTACTTCATTGTTAGTCTATATCAAAAGCGGTTTTCACTTTGTGTGAATGACGCTATTTTCTGCGTCTTTTTTATTCCAACCGTGGGCACTTTGGAGCAGAAACGAGAACGCGCACACATCCTGAATTACTTACACCTGGCTTGACATAGTCACTCCTACTCATCCTGGATTAGCATTAGTGAAACGAGTTGAGCTAGGATGACCAGACAATGCTATGTCAAACCTCGCTTTATCACTTATCTTGGATGTCTTAATTCTGCCTTTGTAAAAATACCCCTCAGGCTGCTCAAATGTGGTTCAATCCCCGTTTGATTTGTAAGGTAGCCTATTGTTTCAGATCGTATCTGTTTAATATATTTTCTTACTTGATCATTAACCACACAGTTTCAACTAAACTCTCAGAATGGTCAAAAATCGAGAGTTTTGAAAAGTTTTGAGACAAGAAAGTGATTTAGAAAACACTAGTGGCAGCAATAAGATTCTCTTTATTGTGACTTCGTGTGGTCTTCCATCCAGTAACTGACCAAGGGCATGACTGCTTAGCTTTTGACAAAGACTGAACACAGGTAACACAACGAGCCACAAACTTTAACAACTACATCTCCAATACGAAGCATTTGACAGATTTGTTTCACCCTAAACAGCTCTGAGGTGTCGGAATTGTTTGGAAGCTTCGGAACAATTTGGCACAATTGCGTCGAACGTCAGTGTTTCATAAAGCCTCGCTTTGCCCATCCCTACATAGATCATTGAATCTGATAAGACCATTAGCTTCTCGCCTGCTAGAATCACGTTTAAAAGTGACAAGATTTTCGGTAATTTTTCCTATTTAAAACTTGTCTCCTCTTATGTTAGAAAGTGTAATAAGACCAACGGAGAAGAATTCCAGCGTAATAATCGAGGAACAACATGGGCACAGCAGCACAATGATATCATGCAGCACCTGAAAATAGTCCACGTAGGCTAACTTCCAGCAACAAGGTTGAGCTGCAGCAGACGAATTGGTTAGTGACTGGATTATTACGCCTGAATGAGAGTATTAACGCTTTAATGACTTCCGTCCAGTTGCACTCACCCCCATCATCATATGAAGTGCTTCGAGAGGCTGGTCTTGGCCCATCTCAAGACCTGCTTACCACCCTCACTAGACCCCTTCCAATTCACCTACCATTAGAACAGGAGCACGGAGGATGCCATCTCTACGGCACTTCACTCCGCTCTGTCCCACCTTGTCAATAGCAACACCTACAGCACCCTCCAGAATTATTGGCACCTCTGCTAAAGTTGACAAAAAACCGGTATAAAAAATAATCTGTTGGTGATTTATTGCAATCTCACAATGAAAAAAATTAGGAAAATCCAACCTTGAAGGGAAGCAAATTTATTTTGAGAAAAAGGAAAATCTCATAAAGAAATAAATATTTTAAACAAAAACACGTCGCTCACAATTGGCTCTCAACACTAAAAAGACCAAAGAGCTCTTTGTGGACTACAGGAAGTCAAAAGCTGGCTCACACCCCCCATTCTCATCAACGAGACTGAGGTGGAGTGAGTCACCACCAGGCTTGGAATTTCACCATTTTAGGGGCAAGGCCAGTTGGCCTTCAGTTGGGCATATTTGGTGGGGGGCACAAAAGCCACATGTCAGGGCACCAAGGCCAAAGCAACGTTACAGTAATAGGCTATAAAAATTATTAAAGTTGTATTTAGCCTATACAGTAGACCTGCATCACTGTATGAAACATTACAAAAAACATGAAACGTGACATATTACATAGAACTGTAAATCATCTGATCATCTAATATTTACAGATATATCTAGGTTATATTTAACATTTATTTTATATTTGGCCTGTTATGAAATCATGTATTGAACAATTTAAGCACAGCTCAGCTTTAAGAAACTCAGATAGCCTAGATGCATGCTTAGCATTTTGTGAACAAAGCATTAAGCATAGCATTAAGGCTACTTTCACAAACTCTTAGTCAGCTGTCCTCTGATTTACCGATATCTAGGCGATATTTGTAACATTTATTTTGTATTTGGCCTGTTATGAAATCATGTAAAACAATATAAACACATTGTAAAACTTAAAGCCCAAATTTGGAGACATCCATGCATATCGAAATGTGCTGCAAATTCAAAACTGGATTACTCTGGAACGGCTATCTGTACAGAGGACTGCTTTACACCTTCATGTTCGGTAAGGTCTGCTGTTTATTCTGATATATGGTTTGTCATGTGTTGAACGAAGGGTTCGTGAAGTATTCCACCGAGATGAATGGGTAGGGAGATGGGCGCAGAACCTTAGAATTTGATTAAATTGAATTATTTTTTACTTTTCTCGCGAACCGTTCACCACAGCAATTAGCGGCTAACATAGTTTAAAAGCTGAGAAAAAGCTATTTCATGTGAAGAATGGGTGAATTTGGACGCACTTTCTTTCTTGCCGTGCGCTGTCACTTTCTCCACTGCGTAAAAGACTAAATGAATTTGCGATGTGAATGCTAAGATTATTTTGACAGGCTAAATAAAAATTAGAATAAAAATCGCTATTAGTTGGACGCAAAGCAAAATATTGAAAGAAGGGGGCACCAAGGCCACTGGCCTGTAAACCTCTGATATTCAAAGGGGCATCACGGCCAATGCAAGGGGCAACGAAGGCCATGGCCGTCGTGACCGCCGTGAAATTCCTACCCTGGTCACCACCTTCAGGTTTCTGGGTGTTCACATCTCTGAGGATCTCTTTTAGACCCTCAACATCTCCATGCTGATCAAGAAGGTTCACTAGCGTCTCTTCTTTTTGAGGAGACTAAAGAAGGTCCACCTGTCTCCTCAGATCCTGGTGAACTTCTACCACTGCACTATGGAGAGCATCCTCATCAACTGTGTCACATTATGGTACAGCAACTGCTCTGCCTCTGACCGGAAAGCACTGCAGAGGGTGGTGAAAACTGGCCAACGCATCAACGGTTCCTCATTCCCCTCCATCGAGGTCATTCAGGGCAATCGATGCTTGCGTAAGGCGCACAGCATGATCAAAGACTGTTCTCACCCCAATCACAAACTGTTCACCCCACTCCCCCTCCAGGAGGCGTTACAGGTCTCTCCGCACCTGGACCAGCAGGTTCAGAGGAAGCTTCTTCCCTGCAGCTGCCACCATACTGAACACTAACTCCAGTGTTGGGAAAGTTTACTTTCTACGTGAACTAGTTCAAAGTTCAGTTCACAAATTTTAAAATGAACTAGTTCAGTTCATAGTTCAATATCAAAAATAGTTCAATATAAAAAAATCTAAATTTTGAACTAAGTTCACAGTTCCAAAAAATGAACTAGTTCATAGTTCTTTTCTTCATATGTTGCTGCGAGCTATTATTTTTCAAAATTATTACCAGAGCCCATATAGAACGCAGTTAATGGGATTAGGGTCAAGGATCCGTCTTTTGATTTTTTTAATTGGATTGCACATACCTTGAAAGGCTAGCCGGGTGCTTCAGTTCAATGTGCTGTTACAGGTTTGCTGTGGATGTGACTGAAGTGCGGATTTTCTTTTTGAAAGCCGGCGGGCAAAGTTTGCACAGAAATATAACATTTCCCCCATCCTCACCGACCTTGTCATAAAACTCATTTTATGATCATACGACGCCTCCTTGCTGCTTTGTCGCCTACAATTCTGCCTTTCTCAAACTTCTTTGACCTGAGGCCCAGTCAAGGCATACTTTGGGGTCATAGGGCCCACCTATTTTATTTGAATGCAAGGATTTAGGGAACACAATACCAGCTTTTGTGAATTGTAAATGGCGGATTAGATAGGCCTAAATCACTGATCTGGAGATCTTAGTAATTAAGACTAATGAATAGCTTTTGGCCACGTTATATTCAAATTTCACTTTAATACTTAATGCTAGACAGTGTTTTATACAGTCTGTGCTCTGTTTTTAAGGAAGTTGCATAAATCCACATCGTTCTATTAAATGTCATTTCATAATTAAATAGCCTTCCAATAGGTTGAAGCGGAGCTTTATACCAACATTATCGAGTGGTTTCTTGCGCAGATGTGCACACGTATGCATTGAATAAACGCTCATACCATGACTTAATTGTAGCCTATGCCTCCATGTTTGATGACACAAAATGAGCAAGTATTTCCTACTGATTACAGAAACATTTGTTTTCTTTTTCTGTTGGTCCGCCGTTCCTGGATCACATGCGCAGCAAATTATCAGATGAAGACCCGGGAATAATTTTACTCCGCAGACCAGCAGTTTCCACGTTGCGGACCGCGGCCCATAGAGAAATGCTGGCCTACATGATGCTTTTGTTTTGATGACGCATGTGGCGGTGCGACACTGGTGGCTGGCCTTGCCAGATCGGATGTTTTTTTCCGCTACATATTAAGGCCTGTTTACGGTGTGTTTTAGCCGCTACATATTAAGGCCTGTTTACAGTGTGTTTTAGCCGCTACATATTAAGGCCTGTTTACGGTGTGTTTTAGCCGCTACATATTAAGGCCTGTTTACGGTGTGTTTTAGCCGCTACATATTAAGGCCTGTTTACGGTGTGTTTTAGCCGCTACATATTAAGGCCTGTTTACGGTGTGTTTTAGCCGCTACATATTAAGGCCTGTTTACGGTGTGTTTTAGCCGCTACATATTAAGGCCTGTTTACAGTGTGTTTTAGTCGGGTTTTCGCCTGAAAGGATCCATAGAAATCTGGCACCCTATTGAACAAAGTTAAACTGGGAGAGCGTGCAGTTCACCAGACACCAGAATAAATGAGTTCACAGTAACGTTCATCAGGCAGTAATACAGTACGTTCAGTTCACGTTCGCCCAAAATATGAACGAGTTCATGAAATTTCGTTCAATGAACACGTTCAGGCGCAACACTGATTAACTCTGCACCTTGGTGACAAACAACAGTGTCATTTAAAATTTACTTACCCAGATTCTACAACCCCAAATCAGAAAAAGTTGGGACGTTGTGTAAAATGCAAATAAAAACAGAATGTGATAATATAAAAGTCTCGTAAACCCATATTTAGCAGCAAAAAAGACATAGACAACATATCAAATGTTGAAAATGAAAGTTTGGAGTATTTGATGGAAAATATATGTTAATTTTGAATTTGATGCCAGCAATTTGAGCATTTTACCTTGTTCTGTGATGTTAACACAGAAGGTATGCTGTGGAATGGACTATTATCACTGTACCTCTTCTTCTTCTTCTTCTTCTTCCGACCAAAATCAGGATTTAATACGACTGAAACCGCAGAACCGTTTGACTTCATTCAAACACTCCTACAGAGGTCTTTTTATGGATAGGTGTGCTATGTATTGTTCATATTTATGAACTCTACACGTTTTTGAGATATTTGTGATAAAAGAGCAGATATACTCTCATAGAGATAACGTTGAGACTGCTGTGGCATTAATGGTGCATTGTTACGTGCTGTCTCAGCCACACCCACTCCTCAATCGCCGGCAGCCACTCATTCATTCTCCCCTGAATACTGATTACCCACACCTATGGGTAATTTTATGCTGTTTCTGGATCTTCTGTGTTTTTGGATGCCTCTCATTTACCCTGTTCAGTTTGGATTGATCTTCTGTGAGTTTGACTGAGACTCTTATTCTGCTAATAAAGACAACTGTGATGCTTTGAACGGATCCTGTTGACCCGAGTCTGTGTGTATCCTGACTATGACCAGAGACTTTCTAATGTGGAGACACAGCATTAAAAAAATACTCCATAGAAATGCATGGGGCTAGTTTGTCACGCCAATATGGCCGTTGTCTACACATATCCCACGCCTTCCTCGGCAAAACGTCGATATGTGAATAAATTGAGCCAATCATATGGTGTGAAGACATCGTGCTAATCATGTGTTGTGATCTCGCCGCTGGAGCAAGATTGGTGTCATGAAGCCTTGCGCACGCGCATTTCTGCCGAAATGGATGCCCGACGAGTGCCCAAAAAGCGTTGTCAAATAGCCGCCGAGTGGAGGGACTTGCCTAAAAGGACTTTGCTATGACTTAATTAAGCTTTCCAGCTGGAAACGATCTAACACCATCCATTCTAAAAGCAATCTAGCCTTACATTCCACAGCAGCTGTGAACCTTATTGTCTGCTCGCCTTTGAGGTACATTCCTCAAATTACAGCCAAGGTAAATATTCCCGTTTTGAGCCTCAATTATGTCGTCAAACATTATGTTACCTATATGAAATGAGTGGTCGCAAACTAGCCAAACTAACTAGTGAAAGTGTTAGTGCTATACTTCCAGCTTGCTACCCAAATGTTAGTATTCTGAAGGTATCGTAATCTGTGGAAACAATGATTAACATGCCAGCAGCAAAAATAACCCCTTACAAAGTAAGCTGTTTAGTTTTTAAGTTGTAATGTAGGCATTCCTTGTTTTTGGTAGAAGTGTTTAACTTGTTTTGTCTTTTAGGCTTGTTCCAGACCAGACCAATGTGGTGTCTTTGACAACATCACTGACAATATTGCTATCAACATACCTTCTAACATACATAACTACAAACATATGTGACAATATCTGTGACTGTTTCATCATAACTGAACATATCTGAGCACAAACCTATCTGTACACATACATTTGAACAATACTGAGACTTATCCTGAGATCTTAAGTTATTTTGTGAACTATTGTCGTGGAAAAACCGGTCCACTTCCGAATCCAATGAACAATTTATCACTTAACTACTTACTAATTAGCACTCTGGAACAAAGCATCCGAAGGAGACAATGCAGACAGGAGATCTCTGAAGACTGTTGATCTTTATTCACCGTATTGCAGTGATAGTCCAGCCTAAACGATGTCCAGACCAGGTGTCAAGCAATAGGGTGATGTGAGATGTCATCAGCTGGCGCCCCCGATGAGATCTGACTAACAGGTGGCTGCGACCTATCTTTTATACTCCTTAACCTTGGGGTTGGGCCCTCTCGCCACCCTCGAAAGACACCTGTTGGCCTATCAGCATCCACCAAGGTTACGACTATTGGTGGAACCCATTGTCTCATCATGCATAAATTTTATGCAAAACTGTCTTCTTCTGGGTTTTTCCCAGATTCTGTTTTTTTCCAGTTGTAACAGGCTTCTTATCTTGCCACCTGTTACTTGGCCTTGCTGTTACCACCATTACATCATCCAATTACATCATCCTCTCGCTCTCGGCCATCTAGTTCACTGTGAACTCCTTCACCTCGACCATCTAGCCAGGTGTCACTGTGAACTCCTTCACCCCCTCGACCATCCAGCCAGGTGTCACTGTGCACTCCCTCACCCCACTCCTCGACTGCTGGTCTGGTCTGTTTAAGATGTGTACAGGCCTTGAAGTCTCATAATACTTGCAATAGGCTAATATCAAAGTTTATAAAAACCATACATGCATCCGTTAAGTCATAGAAATCCACCACACTATCCTGAGACTTTTTCTGAAATCTTTACTGAGATTTATTCTGAGAACTATACTGAGAACCGTGCCTGTAAATCATATCTGTCAACCATTCACACCTTTGAGTCATACCTGTGCTGTGAAAATTGTGAAACTTAGCTGTCCTGTGAAACTTAGCTGTCCTGTCCTTCTGTTTTTAGACCTGAACTAAAACGTCTAAAACTGGCCATCTGGTGTACGTGAGAACCTAAATAAATCACAAGATTGTCCTATTTTGCCACCTGACTAGTGGGCATCCTGATCTGATAATGTTCGTAGTAGGCCTGGGGCTGTCAAAATGAACACGTTAATCGCCACGATTAATTTTGAAATACATAACATGTTACAAAATATTAACACAACCCTGCTGAAAAAACCAGCCTGACCAGCTAAAGGTGGTTTGCTGGTTGACCAGCTAGACCAGCAAATCTCTTGCGAAAACATACCTTTAGCTGGTTTACCCACCTAACGATGGTAATTCAGCTGGTTTTGCTTGTCGTACCACCTCAAGCTGGTCATTTTAGCCGGTGTCGCTGGTCTACACTGCTGGTTTAACTGGCCGTGCCAGCTTATGTTGGTCAAACCAGCATGACCATCTTACACCAACAATGTCAAGCTTGGCAGGCTGGTCAACAGCATGACCATCTTGCACCAGCTGTATCCCACACGACAGGCTGGTCAAACCAGCATGACCAGCTTCCTCAGATGGTCACGCCAGCATATTCAGCTGGTGGTCCAACCAGCTACACCAGCAAAGACCAGCAAGAGCTGGAAGAAAACCAGCAAAGACCAGCTAAAACCAGCTACCAGCATAAGCAGGGAATTAACACATTTTGTTTACCTACTTCCTTTGTGGGGGGCTGATGTCACGTAACGGAAGCCGCAAAACCTTAAGCCGCAAGCCTGAGAGTTTATTTTACTGCCTGAGTTAGCTGAAGATGGAGAGGAACTGTGAGGAGCTTGTAGGTGAAAAGTTTCAATTTAAAAAGTTGCCTGATGTTAAAAGCACAGTGATCAGTGCTGAAGCTACCACCACATACATCACACACTGACAAGCAACAGAGGATGGAACAGCATTTAGCCAATAAATGGTAGCTTTACAGCAAACTGTTCACACTCTTGTGAATGTTTACAATGTCAAAATGCACCAACAGCATGTTACATACAGATGATACTTTTCTAGTCCTCACTGTGATTCGGCAAATGGACAAGAATATGAATAGTTGTCGGTAACACTTTACTTGGCGGGTGAGTTCATAACACATTCATAGTAGCTGTCATAAACTGCACATAAAGCATTCATGACTGTTTCATGAGACATGACTCAACATTCATACCAAACCTTTCATGAATGTGGAAGACAGAACGACAAAAACTTGTCAAAATAACAGTCTCCTGTAAACCCATATTTAGTTGCAAAAAGGACATGTCAAATGTTCAAACTGACAAATTTGACTATTTCATGAAAAATACACGCTCATTTTGAATTTGAATTTTGAGATTTCATCATATATAGCATATCATATTCAAATAGAGAGAAATCTTTGTTAAACAAAGGAACAGGGCTGAAAAATAATATTGTATGGCTGTGTTCTTCTGGGTCTCGGATGGCTATGTGTCAAAACAGACCTATTCCTGTAAAGAAAATCGTTGTATGGGCTCAGGAAAACTGCTGATGACCATTGTCTATGAATTCAGTTTTATGCTCCATCAACAAATGCTGGTTAAAACACTACCATGAAAAGAATAAATCATATTTAGACATGATCCAGAAATGTCTGTCTTACCCTGGTGCAAGCTCATTTAAAGGGACACCAGGCAACGTTTTCGTGTTAATTAATCATCTTTGTAAGTCGGTATATGGTTAAATGACTCATTACGGGGCGAATGAAGGCTCTCTTGCCCGCCCCTACTGCCTGTAGGAAGAATATCCCACTTGCAAGTTTGGTGTATCCTACCCGCCGACCGAAGCAGGATCAGTTTACAGCACGGAGGCAGGCTAACGAAACGCTAGAGATTGTTGCAAACGTGTGTATAATGGCAGAGCCAGCGAAGAAGCAGCGAAAACCCTTGACGGAAGACACAAAGAAAAGGAAAAGAGCTTCAGACCGAGCGAAGGGGAGTTTCGTAGAGAAAAAGCATCAGGCTTGCCTGGTGTCCCTTTAAGATGGACTGAGGGAAAGTAGAAAACTATCCTGTGGTTACACCAATCAAACTTTGTAATTATTTCTGGAAATCGTGGACTCTGTATCCTCCGGGCTAAAGAGGAGAGGGACCAACCAACTTGTTACAGATTAATACAGTACAGATTAAACGCATCTATGATGTTATGGGGTTTTATTAGTGCATATATCCTGAGCAGCTTGCACATCTGGAAAAGCACAATTGATGATGAATGATACGCTCTTGAGATGCCTTGATGATATGATGAGATGTTGAATATTTCAGGAAATTCAGTGCATTCTGAACACATAAAAAAACATTTGGCTCCATTGTAAGAGTCCAGTTACTTGAAAAGGCCTGTCTGTAGTCCAGGGCCCAGTTTCCCGATAACAATGGATGTATGCACTTATGGAGATTCTCTACGGTTGATCTTACGAGCATTTGTTTGTTTTCTCCATGTGTTTCCCGAACATGCTTGTAGCGCAAACTGCTCTTAAGATGTTCTTAAGGGGAGCTGTCCACGACAACAGTTCTGAAATATCCTCTAATTTGGTGATATCAAGTGACTTCACGTCACAGCCATAGTTTCAACTTCGGACATACATGTTAATTGATGTTAATTAAAGTGATGGTCTGGTGTAAGCCCAACGTAGGGTCTATGGACGATAACGAGTTCAAACTATTGTTTGGGAGCAAAATTACGCTAATTGGTTTTGAGCTAGACCCTTGTTTGCATTAGCAACTAAATGGCTTATAGCCTGTAGCAGCGGGCATGGAGCCCATCAAAATAAATCGCTATTTTCAAACCACTGATAAGGCTCAAAATAACTTTGAAAATGAATGTTGAATATATGTGAAATTTAATTATATTTACATTCTGCACACAGCTCTGTGTCCATACCCATTACTCTCGGTGGAATATCTTCACCATCTTGAACTCTTCACTCAACACATGGCAACTGTATGTCAAAATAAACAGCAGACCTTACCGACCTTACCGAATACAAAGATGTCCAACTTTGGGCTAAACATGCCCCTGTCACAAGTTTTTTGAGACATGTTGCTGGCATCAAATTCAAAATGAACATGTAATTTCCAAAAACCAATAATTTTCCCTCAATTTCTACAATTGGTATGTTGTATGTGCATTGTTCTGAAATAAATACGAGTTTACATGATTTGCAAATCTTCTATATGATTTGCATATCTATATATCTGTTGACACGTCTGTATTAGCATTGCACAAGTATATACTTCTACCATTATGCGGCAGTCAAATTCCGCATCACTGTGCTGTATGTGTAGATTTTTGGTGTGTGTATTATACCTGTGTGCATGTGTGAGTGTGCATATCGTGTGTACGTGCACGTGTGTGCGTTTGTGTGTGTGCCTGTGTCTGTCTGTGTGCAAACTTTTGTGCATTGCCAGTGTGCTTGTGTGTGCTTGAATGATCGTCTCTGTGTGCACACGTATAGAGTCCTGTAAGTCTGATGAGCATGCGGTGGGAAATAACAGAATAACTGTGCCGGAATGGATGCCAAAATGAGGGTTCAGGGACAGCCCAGGAAAGAAGAGAAAAAAAAACTTCCAACTGAATTAAATGATAAAGGTATTTTAATAAGGTTTTTTAGCTTAATTTACCTTAACTTAACAGCTTCGGAGTCATTGGAATGGTTATATGGCTTTTTTCGGGTTGAATGGTGGCCGTCTCGCTTCCCTCTAGCGCCTATGAATGGAAAAACCACCCTTGCAACTTTGGGCCGCAGGGCCGACGGCCTCAGTGTCAGGAAGTAACAAGTGTAACAAATTGCTTCACTGCATTTACACACATACACGCCAGGCACCGGCTAGAACAAGGAAGCAATGGAGTTTCTCAGACATTCGTCATGACAGAGCCAGCGAAAAGAAGCAGAAAGCGAGTAAACCGTTGTCGGAGGGAAGGGAAGAGGAAAACGACGGACTAACCGATTGAGGAGTGTCGTAAATCATATACTCTGAGGCTGTAGGGGGAGCTCTGCAGAGAAACCTGCCAATAAAAAGCGAGAAAACAGTGAAAAAATTGCCACAATTGCATAGTTTCTCTTTAACTCAAAATAGAAAAATAAAATGTCATAGACCAATTAATCAATTATGGGGGCAGTGGTAGCGTAGTGGCTAAGGAGCTGGGCTATCATGAAAAGTTGTGAGTTCCATTCCTGGCTTCCACTGTTGTGTGCCCTTGAGCAAAGAACTCTACATCACGTTGTTCTGGGGACAACGGCCCTTGTAATATAATTAACATATGTAAGTCGTTGGATAGAAGCGTCTGCTAAATGAATATATTTTATGTAAAATGTAAATAAACCATAAATCAATTATTAACTCAATGACTCAAATTTAAATGTGCACCAACAGTGCTCAATATGCTGAGTCTTGGGGTGTTCTCTCTAGCTTACCCTGCAGTTACCCCGAGTGAAGAGCCATGTTCAAACACAGGGATTTCCCTAGCCCAGAAGCAACCATTAACCCTCAATACATAATACAATATCATGGATAATGCATTACACTAATCCAGGGGTTCCCAAACTTTTCCACGACAAGGGCCCCCAAATACCACTAGGTTCTGGCCAAGGGCCCCCTTGATGTGTTATTAAACCCATCGACAATACTACGGCAAATGTAAAAATAATACATTAAACTAATCCTAATAATTATTTTAGCCACAAGTACCTCGCGAGAATAGAATACAGTGTGTAAAAATTGCATTTGAGGCTTTCTGCTATATGAGAGCTATCACTCTACTATTATTCCCAGTCATTATCATGGAAAATAGCCTATAATGTTCAGATATGCGACAAATTATTATAATGGCATTGTATAAGAACCCTCATAGTAATAGGTATATTTTAGATTTTTCAAATGTATTTGTTGCTTTTATTTTTCCTTACAACTTGCTGAGGCCTCCCCTGGCACCCCCTCGCGGCCCCCACTTTGAAAACCACTGCACTAATTAATAAGTACATTCAAATAGGGCTGTCAATTGATTAAAAAAATAATCTAATTAATGACATACTCTGTGATTAATTAATCTAAATTAATCGCATATATAATTTTTGCTGTGAAAGTATTTTAAATATTTAAATTCAAATGAATCATTGAATAATCAGCATTAGTGACATTAAAGTTCAAAAACTCTTTTATTATTATTTTCACTGTTCAAATAATTGCCATAATAATCTATGATATGACCTAATATGCTGAGGAAATAAATTCAAAATAAAGTGCTTCGGGAAGAAGTTTTTTTTTTCACATACAAGGCATTTTAGGCCACAGATATTACCTTGGAGACACAATGAAAATAAATTAGCACTCCCCTCAATGTCAACACTTATTTCGTTGCATTGATGTGCGACTATAGAGTTGATGAACTCCGGTGATATGCAAATTCCTTGCTGCAGACATTGCAGAGGACTTTATTTTCAACACTTTATTTTTTATCACACCATCAGGCCGTTTTTTAAAAGTAAATGTTCCAATCAATGATCCAAGCAGCAAGTTTTTCTTCTCTCTCCTTCTTCTCTCGCCTAATTTTTACTAACTAGAACGGCTCGGGGTCAAAGGTCATTGATTAATCTGCACTAATTTTTTTAATCAGTTATTTTTTCTCAAATTAATTAATCGAAATTAATCAGTTATTTTGACAGCCCTACATTCAAAACATCTACATATATTACACAATACATACTGTTATGTTTACAACACAATGTTGCTATTTTATACAAAAACCATATAGAGCATTGTTGTCATTGCATTGTTCTCCCTGTTATCAGATCACATATGACTTTGCTGATGACTGGCAGCCTACCCACTTCCGCGTTTGTGTCTGTTGATGTTGACGTGTGCAGGTGTGCCATCAGCCGGTTGCTGTTTTGCCCTGAGATTCTTTTGGTTGCTTTGTTTTGCTTTTTTGTTTCGAACTAAAGTGCCAACACCACCTATACTGTACCTGTACATACACTGCAAGACAGAAAGACAGACAGGTATGGGGGGTGGTGAGTCTTTACAGGGTAAGAGTTTACATACTTTACCACAAGACAGGAATAGTCTCCCTTGTCCTAATACGTTTTTATATTAATAATCACCTTGTTTTTGTTAATGGAAGCATGTAATGACCAGTTTGACATTTTAGTTTGTTCTTGCATTTGAATGTTGGTAGCCTGGTAGCTACCTATATATCTGAGTGGAATCTGGAAAAACATTTCATTCATAAACTTAAGGAGAAAAAATGTGTGACTTTGAGACTCACCAATTCCATTTAATCAAGCACCATGCAGTCTGCATTCATAATCTAGGTGCTTGATTTTATACTCCTGTGGCAAGGGACCTTATGAAACCCATGAATATGATAATTTGTTATTTTCGTTTCTTGTAAATTATTAATCGGCTATTCCATGTGACAGAACAACTCTAAGGTTAGGGATATCACACATTAAACAATGCTGCAAAAACATTAAAATATAACTATCGTTTGAGTTCCTATTGATATCTAGTGCACAATGGAAAATAATTTAAAGGAATCTAGTAGCAGTCTTGTAATCAGTGACCCTGCTAGATCCCTAGTCGTTGCAAAATCATAGTCTTTAACTAGTCTGTGACTTCAAAACTCGATGACTTGTCTTTTGATGTGAGAGGATCTGAGACTGTAGTCTTTCAATTCCCCCCCCCCCCCCGAATCTTTGCAAAGTCTTTCAGTGTAAGGAGGCCTTAACTCATTGAGTGCCAAAAACTTAATATTACGTTTTACCTTCCCATGCGTTGAGTGCCAAAAACGTAATATTAAGTTTTTAGCTTTTTTTTTAAATTACGAAACTAGACACTCTAACACACCTTATATGTGATTTTGGGAACTCTGTGATGAATGGAAATGAAATACATGACGATCGAAAACTCAACTCGGTTGCCGCTTTGGGTCGAATCAGTGACGCATGCACGTCAGGTCAAAACCAGGCCATTTTCGTGGGTCTATCACTAGGTGGCAGTCTCCCCAGGTCTCGCTGATCACTTCCCGGAAAGTTTACACAAGTAAGTAACAGGCAACACTTCATATTTCATGAAAGACGTTATATCTCCATTTCTAGAAAAAAACAGTGATTTTGATGAAAACTAGCCACTGTTTAGCTTGGGATTTCTCAGGAACAGAGGTGTGTAGAAATACACGGTTTGCACCCACCGAGAGCTTAAAGTCTCACCTTTTAATTGAGCCATTGTATGTGTTCATAGCTATAACACAGAATATGCTGTGGCTGTACAAAAATCATCAACAATGGTCTAGATTGCTGGCACTCTAGGACAAAGCTCCCGAAAACAGCTTGGCATTCAATGAGTTAAAGGAGAAATCCGGCGAGTTTTCACATAGATCTCCATTTCTCAAGGTCCCCGAGTACTGTCGGTATGAAAACAAAGGAAAACAATCGGTTTCACATACTTCGAGTTGTTACAGCCAGCAGCTTATCCAACTAGGCAGCTGCACCACTACTCTCTGTGGGCAGGTAGATGAGTGCTCACGGACATGCCCTCAGAGTGTAGCCCTGTAGCTGCCTGGTTGGATAAGCTGTTGGCTGCAGCAACTCGAGGTAAAACCGATTGTTTTCGGGTTTTTTCATACTGACCGTACTCGGTGACCACGAGAAATGGAGATCTATGTGAAAACTCACACACACTCAGAGCAGTGAGCTCACTACGAGCACACCCACACTAGAAGCAGTGGACAGCCCTTGATCCGGCGCTCAGGAAGCAGTTGGTGGTTAGGTGCCTTGCTCAAGGGCACCTCCTCCATGGATGTGGATGTTTGCGAGTGCTGTTCAATCACTCCCCCACCCTTCTAGTCAGGGATCGAACCAGCCGCTCTTCGGTCATGAGTCCGATTCCCTAACCAGTAGGCCACGGATGCCCCTGGTATGATGCATTGTTCAAATAACAAGAGTCTTATCAAGAGTGAAAGCCATTATTCTGTGTACTTCTGTTGCTATAATCCCATACATAGGACAACAGAATGTCTCATTCTTACCATAAAGGGATGTTGTTTTATTTGCTGATAAAGACTAGATCATAATTTAACGCTGTTGCATGTGATTGGTTTATTCAAATTCACTTCACCAGAGAGGTCTCACCCATTTCCCGCCTGACAAAGCTTTTCCCGAACTTCTGATATCGCCGGAGACATTTTGCTGCTAGGTTGCTTTTGGTTCTTTTGCGTGCAGGCCATTGAAAATAATGTTTCATAGCGCAGTGCTGCCGTTTGGGCGTGCAATCCAGAGGAGGCTTCTATAAGACTACAGGTGAAGCAGTGCTTCACCAAAAAAAAGTAAAAAAACAAAACACAAAAAAAATCTTACAATTATCACAATTTTACTCCTTTGAAACAGAAATACAGTTACTAACACAAGCTGTTTTCCTGAAATCAGTTCTGTGAGTGACAACAGCGCCATCGCACCCGCGGTGAAACAGAGAATTACAGTGAATCAGACTGCTTCACCAACTTTTCGTTTTGCTTCACTACCATAGATATCTTTCCCCATTGACTTCAATGTAAATCGAGTGAAACCCCAGGCGGCTCGTGGATTTTTTCAGTTTCAATTGATCCTTATGGCAGATAAGTCCCACCCGTGAAGCAGTGACCGATTGGGCAGAATTTCACACTTCCTGCCGTTGAATATGATTGACGCAACACTCTGGCCAATCACTGTCTCCATTAGCTTGCCATCACTTTTCAATTGCCTTCAGTGACCTTACTAGAGTTTCATTATGAATTGTGTAATTCATTCGCATAGTTTGTTTTACATTAATTTTGTAAGGTACATCGGATTTTTTTCTGTGTAGGAGAGAACGTTTTATTTAGGATTATTGTGTGTAGCTCTGTGTTTTCTAACATCAGCTAGGGGTCTTCCCCACCAGTCAGCTAACGTTAGTGACTTGCTAGAAGCTAGAAGCTAAGTCCTAGCAAGATGGTTTCGACGGAAGTTTCAGGCGATGAACATCGTTGACCGCAACGTACAGGATTCTTTACAGTTTTTTGAAATGAGGACCTATGAGTGAATGCAGAGGGGAGACCAAGAGACTTCCTGTGAAATTAACACAGTTCGTGGGTGCTACTTTGGCTACGGTAAGGATAAACTTGATAAACTGTAGGCTACAGTAGGCTATGCATTAGAAAGTGCAGCTTCTCAACGTAGCCATCCTGTAAGTTCATTGATGTGTTATGATAACATTAGCCTATGTTATGGATGTGTTATAGGCCTAACGTCTTGGCTTCCCATTTTAAAACCTCAACTTTGTCAAAGACAATTCAGAACAATCTGCTTGAAGCTAAATTTCAACTACCATTTAAAAACGAAATAGACACTGATTTGATTTAGAAAAAAATCTAGGATTCTTCAATGTATTAGAGGCAAATGCCAAGTGGATCTTTACTTTTGTAGAGAAGGAAGGCAGTGACAGAAACAAACTGGTTGGTCAAACATATGCCAGAGCAACAGTCATGGTATAATTTCTTAATATATCCCAGAGGCAAGAATGTGTCTCTTAATAGGCTACTGAATTTGACATTGCTTATGGGGCATAATTAGTAGCTTAGAATATTGGAAGGTTGTTGTTTCAAGATGTTGTGGACATCAACAACTTGGCATTAATACACTGCAAAAACGTACCTAGTCACTAATAAGTGCTAAAGTGGAGATGCTCTTTTTTGGGGGCATGACCATAGATAGCCTAGTCTCTGCAAGCAATATGTCTAACAAAAATATGCAAACTTATAATAATAATAATAATACATAAACCTTGTTTACTGTCTTGTCCAGTCTTAGGCCCACTACACCCCATTTGTGGCCTGTACTTCGAGATGGTGGTAAACAGGTCTTGATTTCTCAACAAATTACTCTGAGCTCTCTGACTGATCAAACATAGCTTTTGTTTATGCCATTGCAGACAGTTCAATGTCATCATGTGTCTCATACATTCAACCTCACCAACTTTGCCGGGTGTGTTAGGCACAATGTTCGTTTCCTTGAGGGGCATAACTGCTTCACTAGAAAAAATACCACCAGCCGCCACTGATGTGAACCCCGCTTGAGCGGGAGAAAAGCCTTTATGACACTGAGACATCTCTGCCAAACTTGGGGCCCACAAACTTCCTATTGGCTGTAAATATGCTGACTGTTTATTAGCACTATTATGATTAGCTCTGCATTAAGAAATAAAACTGCTTTTGAAAAAATGTTTATTACCAAAAAGCACAATTAACTTTATTTTAAATTCTTCTGTCCTCAAGTTTTCCTGCACTATCTCTATTCTCCATTCATGCAGCCTGACTTTCTCGGGAAGATCTTGTTTTTGTTTGGAGCTAAATTTACATTTGAACTGTTTCATTAACATTGACTTTGGGACTGATGGAGCATTGAGCTCTGGAGGACAAAAGTTTTTGGATTGTTTAACAAGTGTCAGGAATTTTGACCCTTCCTGTATTACACGTCCAAGGTGTCAATTTAATTTGAACTACCTCAATACAAAGTGATCTTCAGTCCTTTATGTTTTCCTATTAAAGGTTGTATCAGCGATTTCAGGCCCAAAAGAGGCCCAAACATAAATTATCACATTCATCTAATCTTTCCTAACGATCCGCTAGCTGCCTGCCCCATAAGCAGGCCGTCAAAAAAACGCGTCTCTATAGGCAGCCTAGGCTCCGAGATCTGTACACAAAAACAATTGCTACCAACAAGAGTTGGCAACCCCTCAAAGGAAAAATAAAGTGTTTCAACCAATAACCGACGAGATGCACATTTAGGAGAGTTTTAATTGCACAGGAGGGAGGGGGAGGGAGTAGCGAGCTAGCTCTCTGTTTTGTTTGAACATCAACAGAAGTGACATATCCCCACTATCGCTGATACAACCTTTAAGATTAAATTATTTTTAAGATATGGTGTAACAAAGACAAATGTTTTTTGCCTATTTGTGATGGCCTATATTTGGCAAACTCAGCTGGCAGCAGTGGTGGAATGTAACGAAGTACAAATACTTTGTTACTGTACTTAAGTAAATTTTCCACGTATTTGTACTTTACTTAAGTAAAATTTATAGTGCATACTTTTGACTTTTACTTCGTTACATTTTACAGCAATTATTTGTACTTTTACTCCGCTACATTTCTACAACACCATCGTTCCTTTTTACGATACATTTTATGATCAGTTTTTTTTTTCTCTGACGAACACTGTAGCGTGACTTTACAATGTGAAGATGTGATAATAATTAATAATCAAATTAATAATCAAACTCATTAAAAGATTTTTAGTCATATAACTGCTTAAATCCAGCTTGCTCTAAAACAAATAAAAATGTGCAAATGCTGCAAGATAATGATAGACAACCAGTGTGAAACAAGTTAGACTTATAATGTTTAACAACTTAGAAGCTTAGAATTGAAGTGTGTTTTCTTAATTAAAAGCATAAATTGTTTTTGCTAGAATAACCTGTTATGATTTTGCTTAAACTTAAAGAGTGTTTTTTCTTAAATATATATAAGAAAGTTTGCTTATAAAACTTAAAATGTTTTGCTACATAAAATGTGTTTGCTTAGATATAAAAAGGTTGTGTTAGAATTAAAGTGTGTTACTGTATGCTAAATGGGATGTGCTTTGAACAAAATGTAAAGACAGAATGTAAGAACATAATGTACCAGCTGTAAGAAACTGTTTGTCAGCAAAACAAAAAGCTGACTGGCAACCAAACAAAAACAAAAAAGCAGAACCAATATTTCATGGCAAGACACAATACCAAATTTGGACATGTTCTGTCTGACCGAGAGGGGTATAAAAAGAGAATGGCCCCTTGTTCAGGGCTCTTTGATCTTCTTTTTTCTTTGGATCGAGCATTTTGCTTTTAGACTTAGACAGTTTTCTTTCTTTGTATTTTTTATTTGTATTTAATAAAAGTCAAAATCCTGACCTTTGATTAGGGGTTTGTAAAAAGACCGTCTAGCGTTTTCTCGTATTTTTCTGCCTCTCCTGTGTTGCTGAGAACCCCGGACGCCTTGCAACAGGGGCTCTGCCCCAAAAACCTTCGCTCCGGGTGAGTAAGCGTCCGTTTGAGGGCTACTTTCTAAGACACTGTATATGGGCAAAAAATATACTGCGCACGCACTGACACACACAGGAGTAGAGAACTCAGCCAGGCATTTAGGAAGGAAAGTCCTATGCTCCAGGGCAGACAAAAAACCAAATAGGCTTTGTTAGCAAATTTATTTGTTGTGAAAAATTGTTTGTGAAACTAAGGTCTAGGACCCGTTGAGGTCTAAACGCACATCACACACCCAAGCGAGGATACGGAAATCTGTCTGATAAATACATGTGTATTTAGAGATAGGACTTAAACGGTTATAGATCCGTTGTGGTCAATTGAAGTTCTTATATGTTACAAGAATTGTCATAAAAAGGAGCTTTAATTTAATTTTGACAAGAATCCCCAAATAATAGGGTAGTTGATTTTCTCTCAAATCTGGACGGCCAGACGAACGTCCATAGTGAGTTTTTGACCTCTCTCAGATTTTGATGACAAACAACTGATGCAAATACAGCTCTGAATTTCTTCCTCTTTTAGTGAAGTTAACCACATATTGAAGTACGAACCAAGGGAATAGGGAACAGCGACTAAGAGATAGAAAGTGACTCTGAAGTAGTCCACCTTCCTTAGCCCCCAAACCCCAAATTAGGGAATTTGATTCAGATAGAGAAAACCTCTCAACAAAGTCAACCCTATCGTACATCCTAAACCCGTTGAAAAGGGGCCCTCGCATGAGACACATACACTGAAAGATACTTCCTCTTTTACCCTGTGATATTATCACAGTCCGAAGACAATTACACACAGGAGTAGCGATCTCTACTGTGTTACGGGAGCCCCGTAGACACCAGAGTGGACACAAAACGCAACAACACGTTTGTTTTACCAGGGGGCGGGGTTGCTACCAAAGATTCTGGAGCGCTACGTGCATTCTTAGAAACATAAGCTTCTAGTCTAGACCAGGCAAAGCGTGCTTGTAGCCATCTGCATTCGGTAGGCTATATTCACCAGACCCATGGCTATACACTGTACATGCAACTGTGTTCTGTGCCTTTCTCTGTCTGTTATCTGCAGCGTTAGGGCCTCCTCTCCGATGAGATTGCTATCCGCGGATCAGCGAAGTTACAGGCTATGCCCATGCTTCTGTCACACGTCTGATCATTTGCGGCACAAATTAATGGTAGACTATTAATGAACCGGTGGCCGGAAAACGTAACATTTTCCAGATTAGGAAATATTCCTTAATTGTGTGTGATCAAATAAAGATGCATAGCCTACAATTGGGGGGTAGTAATGTGAGCGCTCATTTAATGTCTATGCGTCTGCGCAAGTGAAACCGAACCTAATCATAAAGACACCCTTCTCAGCAACTTTTCTGTTCAATCAGCATAATTGGCATTACGATCCACCCGACGTTCCCCTTGTCTACCCCGTTAAACTTCAGGCTCTCGTGTTTTGCTGAATGATATTACTCAGCAGATCACCCTAGTTAGATAACCAGAATCTCTAGAATTGTAGGTCAGAATGTAAACTGGCCCACAGATGGTAAGCACAATTGCATTAGCTTAAAACTAGTCGAGTATAACCTAAAACTAGCTTAATTAAAATGCAACAGGCCATACTGATTTTTCGTTTTAGAATATAGATATTAAGAGAATAAATCATTATGCAAATACTTTACTTACTTTTAATACTTAAAGTACATTTAAAAGCAAGTAGGGTTGTCATTGTGGTACTTTTACTAAAGTAAATATTTCTCTGTGTATTTGTACTTTTACTTAAGTACTGAGTTTCAGTACTTCCTCCACCACTGGCTGGCAGTAATTGACAGATTTGGCTGGCAATAACTGCCATTATTTGTGATGGCAAATAAAAGCAAGTGTATCCTACTTATGTGGTCATGCAGTCAGTCAAACTATAGCCTACAGCAGGCCTTTACAGTTTTGAATTATAGCGACCCATATTTAAACAAAAAGCAACACGGAATTTTACAACAAACCACATCATACCATAATTGTACCCCAACAGGTGAAATCTTTATCTAACCTGTGTGTGTGTGTGTGTGTTTGAGACTGTAATAAACCATGCCACAAAGGGCCAGAAAACCTGCTTACCTTGAGCTGTTGAAGAACTCTTAATGACGGCAACACACAATTTAAAAATGTAAACTGCAACTTTGTATAACTTTTTATAGCTTTGTCTTTGGCAGCTAGGCAGCTTTAGCATGCTTTAAGATTATTTTCTCAAAATATAGTGTATAGATGTATGGACCACCTACCCAAAGGGAACAGTCAGATGAAGAAATTAATTTCATTAGCCTGCTTAGTGCTTACCAATGATCAGAGCCGGACAGTAACAGAGTAACATTTACTTGAGTACAGTACTTGAGTACAATTTTGAGGGATCTGTACTTTACTCGAGTATCATTTTTGGGGAGTACTCATGACTTTACTCAAGTACATTTGAAAGGAAAAAATTGTACTCTTTACTCCACTACATATCTATCCATAACCGTGAGTACCTGTTACGTCTTCTAAAAAAAAGGAAAAAAGAAAAATCTCGGAAACCCTCAATTTGTTGTTTCCCTCTCAAACGTGATTGGATAGTGCAGGCGCCACTGATTGGGACAACCTATCAGCAATCACCTTCAGCTTTCCGCCAAAGTCAACTCCATGGTCAGATTTAGATAAGAGACGAAACCATAGACGAAACAATGGATGAAGACGCAGCAGGTCCATCCCAGGAATGTGCCAACCTGTGGCCCCACCTCGGCAGACTATTTAAATTTTCTGAACAAGTTAATAGTTTTCACTTCAAGTGTTTCAATTACAAAATAGTATTTTGTATTTGAAACACGTATTTTATATACATGTATTAGAAATACTGCCCATCCCTGGCAACATGGTAAAAAGATGAAAATGACTTGATTTTACTTTCAATTTCTTTTACATTCGCCAAGGTATTAACATTAACATTTTTCATTACTCCATGTAGGACGTTTCTGTACATAAATGTAAGCACTGTGGCAGTAGTAATGCAACATTTAGAAAATGTAGGCTACTCTTGTACTCTTGATACTCAAGTACTTTTAAAAACAAGTACTTCAGTACTTTTACTTCAGTAGACATCTGACTGTTATACATTTACTTGTACTTTAGTAAAATTTAGCAAAGGGTATCTGTACTTTTACTCAAGTAATGAAGCTGTGTACTCTCCGCCTCTGCCAATCATAAGGGGATATATTGTTGCCCTGAACTACTGCCAGCGAGGAATGGACTGAAAACCCATTTGCCTATGTCAAAATGTAGGCCTAACTAGCAACTGAATGTTTTGAAAACTATGCTTTCCCTTTACCATTTCAAAAAGTTGTTGAGAGTTTAGCTGTTTAGATGGATAAGAAATAAAATAAAGTGATAACTCTGTCAGGTCCTTTTAAAATGTGTCTTGTCAAGCCAATGCTGCATATAGCCTTTTTCAAAGAATGACACTATGAGAAGATTAATCTTCTACATCAGCTGCTGTTATGCTAACAGACATTTCTCAATAAAGTGAACTTACCCTGCTCAACGTCTCCTCCAAGACGTCTGTCGCCAGTGTGCATCAAGCAAGGAAAAGCTCATGTTGATGTGATATAAACTGACCGGGGGCAGCCAGGTATTTTTTATTATAAATTATAAATTTGTATGAAACGTTCACAGCTTATTGTGCTAATTATTAAATGGTCACGGGTAGGCCTTCTCAAAAAGGCAAATGGGGCAGGTGATTGAGCACCCTCACCCCCCAGTATCAGGGTAAGGGTAGAGGAATGAAAAAATTATGTTATATGAGGCTGCTCTTGCTTAACTTAGAATATACATTACTTTTATTCAACCTTAATTAAAAACACAACAGTTATGATGTTCATATCGTCTTTTATAATTTTCAGTCATCAGTGACAAGTTGTTTGGTTACTTAATTACTACTGAGTGCTGTGAATAAAAGGCATGGCAAACATGGGGCAAGTTTTCCCTTCAACAATGAGTGTTTAAATCATGAATCTCAACACCTCAAACACCTCCTCGCAAATATGTCATTTTGTTATTTTAATTGTTAGTTTATGTGACAATCAAACTAAATGAAGTTTGCTTCTACTTTTTTTCATGAACCTACCTTTATTCTGAAGCCAAGAGTTGTGGGTGCGATCGGAGCCCATAGGGAATAATATGTATAACTCATTCATCTAATGTGTAACTGAAATGTACGTAAGTGGAGGAGCGCAAAAAAACCCCTCCTGCTTGAATGGGAGAATACAGCCCTTATTAAAGTGAGCAGAATGAAAACCAGTTAATGATTGGTAGTTTCTGCCTATACTACAGTTTACTGTAGTACCTGTTCTAACCATGTTACCGACAGAAGGGTAATCAAAATCAGCAAGGGTACAGTGTGGTATGGTATGTTTGACTGTGGAAAAATTGACAAGACTGACCACGGCTTTGAAAGCACACCATACTTATTAGTGATTATTTGATGAAAGTGAAATGAAATATTCACCAGAAGGAAATAACATGGTACATGTCTGTGCCCTTTTAAATGTCTACATTTCACTTAATTGAGACCTAGATTAACAAAGTATGTAATGTTATCCCAGAAAATATAGACTAGTCATACTTTGTGTAACTCATCCAAGCAAAATATGGATGTTAATATTTTAAAACAGATTCAGGAAAAAAAGTGCATTTCTAAAAATCATCTCTAAAGCCTACTCTATAAAACTTTATTTGTGAACAGTGAACAGATATTTTCAGACCACCCTTGACATGAATAGAAAGCAGGTGGTTTCACTTTCCTCCAGGCATGATGTTATGATTACAACACAACCCATCAGTGACACAGCAGGATAACATTTAAGTTTTTATACAGACCAATTCAAAGCGATTTTTTAACTCAGCTACTTGCTTATTTGTTAAGTGAATTCAAGCTAACACATAGCTATTTTGAATTTCTGTGACCGCTTTTGAAATAGTTTTCATTTACTATTGCACAATTATTTTTAAAGCGGCGGTAAAAGCGAGTAGTTGCAAAAGTAAATAGTGCCAAATTAAACAGTTACATAAAGCTATAGTAACTATATGATTCTGGTACTGAAATTCTACAGCTGTATGTGAAAAGAGGAGTCCCACCTGCAATAGAAGAATAAGAATATATGTGGTATGAATGGTTAACCAACATGAACAGTTGAACAAATAGCCCCACAGTGGCTTGAGTTCAGAGAAGGGGCAGTCCTGAACAGGACAGATTGGCTTTGAGAGGTGGATCGGTATTGCAGGAATTTTTTAATTTCCTGTGACTCAATAATTCAGTTCTAGTTAGGGACTTGTATAACATCCTGTGGTGGATTTTTTTATCAGACCAATCCATTGTACAGACACTGACCCAAAGCTTTTTAATTGTCATTACTTTTAGACTCCTCCAACCTTTCACTAATCTCAAGGAGGCGTGGAGGAGTGTATGTGCTTTATGTTGCGGGTAGAAGGCTGTACACCTGTTTCCAATTGCAACCTTCTGCTGATGTCACCTGAAGGAGACAGCCCTCTTTAACAAGTGGTAGACCTGATAAATGTATGTTTTTTTCTTATCACAGTGATCATATCTGTTCAATTCTGCAACTTAAGAACTGTTTCAATTCTGCAACTTAACATTATGTGTTAATGGTATGTGAGCATATGCATGTCTGTGGGGGGTTTCAGAGTAGTTTACCTATGCCTTATCTTGCACCATAAAACACTTACCACAAGATTCATGAACAGTTTTTATCCCAAAGCCATCACCATATTGAACTCTGAGCTGAAAGCAAACTGGAACACATCACAATAATTCTCTTTTTAATTGTATTGGCATGAATAAGTGTGATATACAAATGTATTGGCATGAGCAAGTGTGATATACAAATGTATGTGTGATGTGGAAATGGGAAGATGAGTAAATGGAGGCAGAGTATTTATTATTTGACTATACTTTATTATTTATTTGATCTATTTTACTCTATACTGAGCCTGGTTCTTGAGTGCACATGAATTTCATTGTATATTGTACAATGACAATAAAGAAATCGCAATCGTAGTAAACTATAACTTCCAAATATTACCTGGGTGAGACAGCTGAGCTGTCCAGACCGTACATTCTGAAAGAGAGTGCATACCAATGTCATATTTATCTATACTATGGGAGCAAGATTAATCAAATCAGCAGAAAAAAAATGAATTAAACCAAACAACTGAAGGCTACTTTGTAAACGGTAAATACAAACTGTAGAGATGGAGCGCTCAAGGTTTATATTTCGATTATTTAATTCCAAAGCCATTGTGGTAGCGTATAGGGTCAAAATTATAAAAATGATGTCACTGTCCAAATATTTCCGGACCTAACTGTATGCTCATTTTGAATTTCATGCGAGCAACATATCACAAAGAAGTTCGGACAGGGTCAACAAAAGGCTGGAAAAGTTGTGTAATGCTAAAGAAAACAGGGATGAATGTTTCACAACTAATTAGGTTAACTGGCCACCATTGATTGGGTATATAAAGAGCATCCCGACTGAGTCTTCTCAGAAGTAAAGATGTGGAGGTATTCATCACTTTTTCAAAATCTGTGTGGGCAAATAATTTCTAATGGAATAATGCAAGAATATAAGAACAATGGGCCTCATTCACCAACAAAGAAATGTGTCCATTTTTTTTACTAATATTCTGGCATTCACCAATGTTTCCTAGTTCTTAGGTAAGAATGAAATCTATGAGCATTCTTATGCACATTTGAGACTTGTTTGTGCAAAACAAATGGTTGGCATTTCTGCAGGTTAAAATATAATTTCACACTCTGCTGCGCATCGTGCCTAAAAACGCCCCTGAGCTGTTCTAAAATCACTGTATCATGTATCATGTCCTTTCATGCTGACTGATGGGGCATTTATCCATTAAACAATGCTACAATGAGAAAGATCCTAAGCACAAACAGTGGTGGGTCAGCCAAAAGCAGTCATAGGTCTAATGTCTTTTTCAGGGCTGACATTTCAAGAAAACATAGCCAAACTGTATTGTCCACATATTACAACAAAATGGCTCTTGAATAGAAGAAAACCAGGTACTAAAATGGCCTGCTTTTAGCCCTGACCTGTCACATGAAATGAAATATGGACTATTGCAATCAATAATATGTTGAAATTAATAAAAAGGAATCAATTTCTATGAAAAATCTCTGTCTGTTGTGTGCGTGTGTCAAGTTATAGCCTAGGCCTACCGTGTGCATACTGCGCAAAAGTACCACTCGCGCCTAGGCTGACCGAGCAATCCTGGGGATGAATGTCATCGCTGGGTGTTGGCAAGAGCTGATGCATGGTCTTCATCCCGGGGAAGCCGCTTTCCATGCCCAATTGCCACCGAAGGCGGAACGAGAATGGGGGAGGGCATTCTCTGTGTGCCGTCAAGCTAGCATGGGGACTCCCCCGCCGTTCCAAAGACAGGTGAGGCTTTTGAAAGCTGAAACTGTTGTTATTCCTGTGGAATCAGAAATCTAGTGTGGGGACGGACAAGTGAGGGGTGTCCATCCTCAGGGTGCACCCTGCTGGTGGAACCTGTACTCCAACATGATGTAGAATGGCGGGTGGGTAGAGCATTAGTGACCACTAGGGAGGTTTATGTGCCTGTCCGCCTGTGTAATCCCCACCCTTAAGATGTTAAGATTTCCCCCAGGACGATCCTTGCAGAACTCCACAAAGTGTCGGCATAAGATATTCAGGCCCAGCGGGTACTTCGCCTGCAGGGAAAGGACTATGGGGCAGTAGAGGTCGCCATCCACAACATTGAGGCCTGCCAGTCAGATGGCCTCCTGGATCCCCCAGTGCTGGGTGAGGGCATAACCGCAGAACAACAGCAGCGAGCCAAAGACCTGATAGACACCTGGAGTGCTGTGTTTGCAAAGCATGAAGAAGACTTTGGGCAGACTGGGGTCGTCCAGCATCAGATCTCAACTGGTTCCGCACCACCCAGCCGGGAGCGCTAACAGCCAGACTCTACCTTGAACTTCGCAGTTTGCTGAAGGGCATGCTGGAGTCTGGGGTGTTCCGAGAAAGCGCCTCCCCCTGGACGGCGCCAATTGTTTTGGTCAAGAAGAAGGATTCTTCCTGGCGCTTCTGCTTACCGAAAATTGAACACCCTAACACACAAAGGGCCCTATCATGACATTCTAAAGTGCATCGTCACTCGTCAAAAGTCTATTCAAATTTAGTAGGATGTCCAGTTCACATTGGGAGGGGTTTCGTTCTCAAAAGTGGAGCGCATGGCGTAACAAGGTGTTCCTAGGTCTTTTAATCAGTCATATGGGTGTGTTTGGGGCGTAACATCATTTTAAACCAATGAGAATGACATCTGTCATTCCCTTTAACGGCGCAACGCGCGATATGTCAAATAAATGCATCGGTATTTTGGCATTCAACGGCGCATTTGAAGGAGGCTGCTTGCGAGACCGTATGGAATAGTCATTCTTAAACCATGCTTTACTAAAACCTAGCATAGCCTTCACGCATTTGCACTCGTCTATTATTTGAACTCATTGGCAAAGTGAAACTAACTTCACCAAGGAGTCAGTCAACGACAAGACAGTTATATGCAGTTACTTTCACTATTGACTGACAATGGGTTACCATCGAAAACATAGGCTGGAAAAAGCAACACTTACCCTAATGTTGCTCAGATGACTGAATAAAACAACATTTATCCTGCAGAGGAGTTGCTTATATCTTGTGACAGTGCATCTTCAGCTGTGCTCCATACGTGTCTCTCGCCTCTCTCCTAATCACTTTTAACCGTCATTACCAATTTGCAAATGATGGTGAATAACTACTCATCATGAGATGTACAGTATTTCGTAATATCTTTATTCTAATTATGTTTCCCATTGTAATCGTGCAATTTAATGCTTTGCATGGACGTGCACTGGTGTGCGTTCATGAATGATAGAAGGATGGTGCGTGCACCTGCCAATATGACTGTTGACATGCGCTCTTAAAATAGCATATGAACAACTCGCCATTGACTTCTGACCAGGTTTAGGTGGTGTATGATAGCGATTTTTAGACAATGCGCGAGTCCCCTCCCTAGGTTGTTAATTGTCACACCCCTGGGCGCAATGCTTAAAAAATAAACGTGCAAAATACCGAATTCAACTTTCCGCGGGTGAATAACGAGTATTACGCTATGCGCTGGTGACCCAAAATACAGCCCAAAGACGCTTTCCCGTTGCCACGCATTGAGGAATCCTTGACTTGTCTAAAGAAGGCTGCATGGTATTCTACGTTAGACTTGGCCAGTGGCTACTGGCAAGTCGAAATGGACCCTAAAGATTGGAAAAGACCGCCTTTATGACTCCAGTGGACAAAAAGAGTATTACATGTGTACTGTTAAGACTCGCTATAGAGAATGAATGGGGGAAATTACGGAGGTTATAGTTTGACGATGTCGTACTCCCATGCGGGGCAGATGCTATATACCACGGACATGTTTGGGGACCACTGGTTTACGCAAACCAGGCCAAAAGGGCTGATTCTGATTCTGTTAATATGATCTGCACAAAAGATAAACTAAGTAAACAACGATGTGAATATTGTTGTCAAAACCTCAACCTAGATTCGAACTCTTGGACAGGTGACTGTTACTTTTACGTTACTTTTATGTTGCTCGACTTTGGCCAGAACCCAATATGTATTCCTAAATGTGTAGGCCTACATTAAGTTCTACTATGGAGGACATAACAGGTATTTCTTTTGTGCTCTTTATTATAAAAAATGCCACAAACAGAGTACTTGACAAGAAAACATTGGGCTTATAGGCTTCAACACCACCACTAAAGCCCTATGAAACAATACCAAATAACATAGCCTCGCTACATCTTGGGCATATAGGTGAACACAAAATATATGAGGGCTTATTTTATAGCCTTATACTCTTTCATTAAACAGGCGCTCCTTCAAAATGTGGTGCAAAGCTAGTGCAAATCGTATCAATAGGCTGGCAGTTGAGTTAAAGGCAGTGGACAAAATCAGGGCATAGTGTAGGCTACAACTAACACTCACATTCCCCCCCTTAGTTTGTTTCAACGAGTTTGAAGTAATGTAAATACCTTCATCCCTCAGAAGTTAGCGTTGGCTGCGTCTCGCTTGCTATGATTGCTCTTCATTGCCACCAGCCTCTGTCACGTACCGTGTGGAGCTATGATTGCACTTTCATTCGCGCAGCTGAGAAAGCAGCGTCGCTGTCAAATCTGTCCCTGGGAAAAGTAACATTGCGCCGATATGAAAAAGGAACTACTTTACGTTACCAAATTTTCAGTAGTAGCGCGTTAAAAAAGTAGTTTCGAAAAAGTAGTTACGTTACTGTAACTCGTTACTTTATATGTTGTACTTTGTACTATTTGTTATCATGGTCCAAACTTACAAAGTACTATGTAAGTACGACAGTTTTGGGAAACAGTCATCACTTACATGTTGGTTAGTTGAACGATGCATCGTACCACGTTAGTAAAAAGCTAACCTCCGTAGTTGTACGGGAAACGCACTCCTGGTCAAATGATAACGTTGTCAGTTGGTACTGATCGTGCCATGGTCACTTGCAAACATTGCCATTTGGTACCGTGAGTAACGTTGCCTAACATTGGCTAACTTCTGTTGCAATCTTTGTAGTTAGTTGATCTGGTATTTCCAGAAAGGGTAATTCAAATGATCATTCACAAAAAGTTTGGCGGTTCGAATGACAGGTCGAGAGTAGCCATTGAAGTTGTTAATGAATATTTTGCAGTTGTCAAAGTTTTAATCGCATTAGTTTGACAAAATTGACTGTTGAACGTTTTAAATTTACATTCATTCATTGAGTGTAGGGGGGTGGAACAACAGAGATTTCAATGGTGGTTAGACACAACTGTGTCCACATCATCCACAATTTCTTGGTATGATGTAGCTCTATGGTCTGGTAAATATACAGGCCTATTTGTTTACCATCAACTTATAGCCTGATGTCATTAACACTGGACAGTTTTTTTTTATTATTTTAAACATACAACAACACTTTCTAGACACTTGTTTGAGCAAAAGTTGCGTCTTACCACGGTTACCAATGCACCCCTGGTTGACAGATATACAGTGTACATATTAGTAAAGCTGTAACAGTCCTGCCATGTATTGGTTCTACCTGTGCGTTTAACACAGGTGATTTCAGTTATCTACCTGGCTTAAGAGTGTTTTGATCAGGTCAGAATTTTTTTCTGACTCAACGTTCTATTGACTCAAAGGCTGGTTGCAGTTCACTATCTAGCCACAGCATAGTTTAACATTGTTTTAGATAGAGCAATAGGGGGGCGCTATTGAGCTTTTGTCAGTGCAGATCCATAGTGAGGAGGAGCTACTAGCTAATCTGAATTGTCCAATTGTCATTGCTCAATCAAATCTATTTGTATTCATATTTTATTTATTACTTATGTATACTGTATTAATATCGTATGATTATTCATTTTATTATTCTTTAATATGTGTTCAACTTCAAATTTAGAAACACATTGTGTTGTACAAAACATTTTAAACAATATGGTTTCCAAACTGAAGAATGTGTCAATTTGAAGAATGTGGGGCATGTTATAGGGGCATGTTGTTTTCTATATTCATTTTTAATTCATATTGATGCAAATAACTTTCTTGAAAGATATAGAATTGCTCCATGCTTTTCTTCAAAGATTTTGATTGCTTATACACTGTATAACTACTACCTAAAACAGCCATATGGATGTTCAATCATTTCACAATATTAATAAAAGTACTGTAAACACAGTGCAAAGACAAGCACAGTAAAGAGTAGTGTTTTATTTCTTAAAAAATAGTCTACCTTTTATAGAATGTTAATTTTGCACAAATATGTAATACATTTCAATGTAATGATCCAATGGAACTAAAATGTGGCATGACTTTTTCTTTCTGAAGTTGGACTTTTACACGTCTGCATATTAGGACATCGTCAGATGTCAGACATCAGATGAAAAGGCATCAGGTCTCAGGAAAATCTCTGTCAGTTAAAACGGCATTAGGTGAAACATTCAGGTAGCAGAAAGCTGGTAGCTAGCGTTAGCTAGCTGAATTAGCTAAAGTAACTTTTTTTATGTAGAGGTGCTGTTTCAATAACAAACTAGGGAAGTTTAGCACCGCGTGCATACTGCATGCGGTGCTAGCTGAGCGTGTGACGAAAAGGGCACCATCAATGCGACATGCAGGGGCTATTGCTTACCTCCAAAATGTTGTGATCGCGCGTCACTAGCAGTAGGACTGCGCATGAGCAGAATAATTCTCCAGGAGAAGCAATGGCACGGTCTAAGTGCCTGAGTGAAATTATAGCTGCAGTTGGCAAGTCTGACAGATTGAGGGGACTTGAATGTTTACAACTCTCATGCCCCTCCCCCACTACCACCGAGCACCCTCTCATCGAGTTTGTGCTCATCAGTGCGCACCAGACTGCACCAGACTGTGATTGACAGTCAGATCTCAAACAGCCCTGCTCTGATTGGACCAGAAAAACCAGGAGCTGTGGATTTTTGCAAAACAAATAACTCTAGGCTCTAGGTGGAGGTTGAAGTGCGTTTTGTTTCTAAAACCGGTTTATGTTGTTCTGTCGGAGCATAATGTCGGTTTCAGTGAATATGATCAAAAAAATCTTGCCAACTGCAGCTTTAAAGCTGATTGGCTTGAGTCCCACCCCTCACCATGGTTGCATTCAGGGGTTACCTGAAAATTTGAGATGGTTAGTTGTCCTTAAAGTTGGCCTAAATATGCCTTTTTTCTTCTAAAAAACATCAATTTTATCACCCTCTTGGAAGGACAGCATGAAATGCAAGCCCAATTTTTCAATTATTTTTTGCAATAGTATTCTATATTGTAGACAACTTTAAGTGTTAGATTTCTCTTTTACCATCCCCTCAGGACATGTCTGAAGTTGAAAAAATGAAAAAGAAATGTTAACTAGGGAGCCAAATCTAGTCAACTTTATGACCCCTCTCGAAGGACAACATGCAAACTCAATTTTTCTGATTATGGCAATTGTATGCCACCCAAAATAAAAAAAAGCAACCCACCGTTGCAAGTCGCTTTGTATAAAAGTGTCTGCACAGCTAACCCAGAGCAATTATGGCCCATAATCCTAAAACAGAACTTTTTTGGCTGGGGCCATTTTCTTGTCCACTTATAGAGGGCTAAGTTTAGTTTAAAAAGGATTATATGTGAAAACACCCCTAATGTCACGGAAGTGGGCAGATAGAGGGCCATTTAGCCCTGCGAAGCATGCCCGAGACGGAGCACACGCCACCAGAGCTGCCCACGCCAAGCAGTGAACTATTGCCACCATGTCAACAAATGCTATGGAATGGGAATTAAACATACAGAAACAAATTGTGGGAAATGAGTCCATAACAACAGCTGAAAAATATTCTGGACCAATATTATTCAAACAATTGGTCTTTTTTTATTTTATTTTTTTTACCATTTTCATATTTCCATCAAATCATGAGAGAGACCATCAATCAAGAGAGAAACCATGTCCCACAAAATGTCTGCTACTTTGTAGTGGCTAATCCCTGAAGCACAATAATTCTGTACATACCATGGTAATCATCTATCAAGTCTAAACATTCTTCCAATGTGCCTCACTGTTTTAAACTAATCCTTTCAAGAATCATCTGTATTAATTAAGTGATTGCTTTTCATGCATACATCATTCATACCTCATGACAGAAATCACTCTTTGATCTAGTCCCAGACACAACAAGATTGGAACCGTATTGTCCTAGTTATCTGCCTCATTAGGCATCCTTGAGGTGGGTAGACACGGCCCCACCCTCAAAGGCTTTATGTCATTTTGTGGTCTCAGAACTTAGAGGTCCTTATATTCTCTCTCTCTCACACACACACACACACACACACACACATTTCAGACAGGTAACCTCCTGGAACAACACTTAATCTGGCTTTATGGGAAAGGTGTAGGGTGTTTCTGTGCTCTGATCCATCCATGAGAAAAGATGCGGAGTCCTTCGTCCTGTATTACTTTGCTGCACTGTTCTATAGAGCGACCACACACATGGCACAAAGACAACAGGGCGCTTCTGTCACTCACTTTACCAGAGCAGTCATCTGAAGAGGAGCTGAAGGGAAGACGGTGTACTGTGGTAGAGTTAATAAGTGGTTCTGGCCTTGTCAGTACACCTGGTGAAACTTAAAACGTGGTTAGATAATTATTTTAGAAAAGGGAGGGGACATTATTCATGATATCTGTGACTTATGTGAGGTTTCTTTATGGTAGAGACTTCATTGATGGACCTCTTTCACTGAACTGTAACTGAACAATAAATATTCATACATTTTTGTCAAAACATAAAGGACTAACAAAATCACGTAGCTAATGTTAGTCAAACAGGGTCTGTACAGAGGAAAATATTTATTTTCAGCAACAATATGACTTAACACTAAACCACCAAAGGCCTTTATACTGACGGTGTCACAAACGCTGTGGCTGACTCTCCATGACCACAAAGCAGAACGGATGATTTAGTCACTGTGTACGTTAAACATGATGTTTTGTATGAGATTATAGGTGGTCTAGAGATGTTGCAAACAAGGTTGCTATAGTCTGAACACACCATCAGAATTGCTTTAAAGAAAGGATAGACCTTGTAAGAATATCAAGACAAAAAAAGTGAAACACTGAGCCGAGATGAAAGGCAGTAATTTGAAAGATGTGCCAGCCCCTGCATCCCAGTCAGCAACATGCTAGTTGGTAGCTGCTGTTTTTTAGTGGGGAAGTAGTGGAGAGGTTGTGTGTGTGTATGTGTGTGTGTGTGTCTCTGTGTGCGCGTGCACGTGTGTGAGAGAGAGAGAGAGAGAGAGAGAATGGTGGGGGAGTGGGTGGGTGGGTGGGAGTGCATAATGAATGACATATTGTGAAATCTTCACCAACAAAGTAAAGTCTCCCATGCAAATGAGTCTCCTCTCTCTCCCTTGATAAAGATCTGTTTGATGGAACACAAGCGCAATATGTGGCTGTTAAATCCCTCATTAGTATTCAGTACATCTGTTTGAAAAAGACCAAGGGAAAACTAGCTATAGAGCAAACTGAAAACCCAATATTGATTCATTTAATGGTGTCAGGGAGTCAAAAATCAACAATTCTTATTTATTAGATTGTCAGCAAGGCAATGGGTGCCCTGGATTAATTAATAGCTCATTACCACAATGAGATTATATGCCTGAGTTGGAAATGAAACAGGATTTTAAGTCCAATTAAAAGGTGTTTTCAAATAAGAGAAATGTGAGAGGTTATTGTGCATTCAATTATATCACAAAATGTTGTAACATAGTGGGAATAGATAATGCTGAAAAGGAAAAATACAGGTCTGTTTGGTCCACTAAAGGCCCTTTAGCAGTTGTTCATATGTATACATGGCTTCAAATGTTTACAAAAACACAGAAAGTCGCCCAGATTCTGAGTTGTTTTACCAGGATAGTTAGAATTAAATTGACTTTTTCAGCTCCCTGAGAGTTACAATTCTCACATTTTTTTACATACATTCTGACCTCAGATATTCACCGGACTAGTATTTTCCAAATTTACAGCCACATGCATAGCTGTTAACATGACTATAATGTTTATTTCATTTATCCTCCTTATGCCTAATAATAAGATTAGCATGTTTGGGTTTTAGAGTGAGAAATGTATATGTTAATCATGAATAAAACTTATTTGATGCTAAAGCCTAATGCCTAAAGATTAATGTCCTCCACAATTTTTTCGGATTTGTTTAATTATACTTAAATGCAGTCCTATGTATGTGTAGGGTGTGTAGGGTTATTTGTAAATACAGGCAGTAAGTTTATGTCTTGGCATTATGTAAGTGATGAAAAATAGTTTTATTCCTGCATGTTGTCCATTGCCTCAGGCTCTGCTCTTGATTACAGAACATATAGGTTTCTGGGGTCGTTGTAGGGCAGCTGTTGGTTGGGGGTAATATGACATGTCGTCATCAGACCAACCCCTAAACGATTATCATATGTAGTCCCTCTGTTTAGACAGGTGGGCAAAACTACCTGAGAACATTTCAATCTAAAACAAGTGAATCATTGAGCTTTAGACATCTTTCCTTAAATAGACCAAATGGTATTTGTGTGGAGTGGTGAGAGACAGAGGAGCACAGGAAAGAAAAAGGATTTAAACATAGTCAAACCAATGGCCAAATCTGTCACATGGTCATAATCAGGAGAGAATATTCATCGACAGCATCAAGGGACAATAGTGTGTAAAAGTGTCAGGGGATCATCTGAATTAAGCAAACATTAAGCACTTTCCTTAAATTAAATGATGTGTGTATAATGGTCCTGAACACACTCATGTCAATAGTGACCCCACCCTTGTTTTCTTCCCAAACCTTTTATTCCAAAATGTGGAGTAAAAGGCATCTATTTAATGAAGGAATAAGTGTAATGTCAGTTAAGTGATTCCTTGACAGGGTGATCGTATTAAGGTATGCATTATATAATTGGAATGTTATATATTTAATTTTCGTATTCGTAATTACAACTTATGATCCAAAGATATTGGTGAAACAATGGCAATTATATGTAAAATGTTAAAATATTAGTTGTTGAGGTTGACAATTGAAACCAAGGCAAGGCTACAAATAAACATAATACAGGTACATTTATCCTGTTTATATTTATACTGTGCTTTTTGGCTTAGGATTTAATAAAAAGTGGCTTAATATCTAGTGGTCCTAATAAAGAGTATACATGCCTGTGTAAATTTTGTAACGGCAAGATAAAGGTCCTCTGGGATAAGGGTAAACATGAACAACTATCGTACCATTTTGGAAAAGTTAGGGAGCACTGTTAGAAAATGCACAGCAGTACAGCATAGCCACATCTGGCTCTAGAAGTATAACCTTCTTCCCTGCTGATTAAAATGCACCAGTGTTTCCCATTTAACACCTGTTCATCCTAATTTCCATTCTGGAGTGCATGGTGCATTTCAAATCATTTATCACTTTTTAGAAAGTGCTTCCATATGTCCATGTAACCTCCCAACCCCCATAAGTGTAAGACCCTTCCTGCCTCCGGCCAACCTTTTCCAAATGTATTAAAATTCACTTAAGCCCAAAGAAGTTGAGACACTGATGTTGTGGTGAGGTCTGGTAATTATTAGTCCAAATTATGGGTCCCAATTGTGACTTGACAAGTTGGGGTCCATGTTACTAAGTGGAGTGAATGAGAAAGACATGCTGATGGGGGAGACAGTAGGTGTTTCCCTAGAATTCAGTTTGGTGGTGCCTTAGAACTCTCTCACATACACAACTACATGTTTGTACGTCACAGACCTGAGAGGATCATCACTGTGTAAAAGGTTCCTATGGCATGTGGTGGAAATGAATGATGTGAATTCAAGATCTAAAACTGAACAAATAAGATACATCACAGTATATGAAATTGTTTTTACAGAATGAAAATGTTTCCCCTATATGTGCCCCACTGAGAAGGCCAACTCCCAGACACACAGAAAATGGTTTCTCTCAATCAGTCACAGTGTTTTGGAATACAGATGTAGAATCACTTAAAATACACTATCTCAATCATAATGGAATTCTAATGGAGCATGCGATGTTGCATTGATTATTATAATGTGTGCTTTATTTTTTATTTTTTTCAATTGCTTTATGAATTTATCATTCTTTGCAGCAGGCAATGCAGCGCATGTATACAGTACTATACACTCATCTCCCAATCACCAAGGACATTGCAAGCAATGCAGAGCATGAGACCCTGCACAAGTCTTTCTCTAAGTTTTGGAGCTCTCTTTCCCTTAGTTGGTTCTGGCAGCTAATCTCTGTAAGGCTACATATTGCAGAAAGGTTCTGTTTAGGGTATCAACGCAGAACAGTTTCTACTTACATCAATAACAGTAGCCTATCATTAAAATCATATTTAAACTCCATGAAATACAGAAGACATTTTCAGTGCTTTTTGAAATGATTTTACATTTGCAATATATTTAGATATGGAATCGTGTGAATCTGTACTGTAAGTATTCATAATGAAAGCACCGCTTATACATGTGCTAATCAGATAGAGTTTACTACAAAGTCCCTGAAATTAACTCATTATAAATTCATTAAAGGCACCATTTTATCAACAAAAAGAAATGGTAATGTAAGATGTTTCAGGGAACCACACACAAATGGAAAATGGAATTAGTGGCTTTTAAAAATATCACATTTGGGAAACAAGCATGATTTGGACTACTAAAAATATCATTGAGCGTAATTCACCTACCTTATTAGGTATCTCTTTTCTGGGCTTGAAGGACAGCATATGCTGCTGAAAGATCATGTTACAATTTGTTTTTAAAAAATAAAATGAAATATTTTGCTCAGTAAATGACTAAAACATATAGCCATATAATCTGTTATAATATTTCTGATACAAATATTTCTATATTAAAATATAGCCAAAACCGGCAATCACAGGGGTCCAAGCAACATTGCAGCAGTCACAACCAATGGTGGATTTAGAATGGGCAGTTATAGAATATTAGAAATTGACGGTTGTAGGTCTGTTACATTTACCAGTACTTGATCTGGAAAACATCTTTAATGTACTTAATTTACTCTAATGTCCCTTTAGGGATGATTGAAATATATATGTCTGTCTGTCTATCTGTCTGTCTATTTAATAAAACATATAATTGTATGGTTTATTTCTCCACTCTGTCTAGAAACGTGCCCTGAGAGTATCTGTGATGATTTTATATTTAATAAATATTTTTTTTGGGCATTTTATTCTGACAGTCCAAGGCTGTGGCTTTAGCCCCAAATGGTTTAAGTGTAGCCCTGACTATAATTTGAAAAGTAGACTAACAAAGCCTATTGTTTTGTGACGCAACTAATCAAAATAAACACGGGTGCCTCTAAACTTATGTAACATTAATAGTAATATTGGAGTGATTAGGTGGCAAAGGAAAGTGGATACAAAGAACTTAAACAGATGTACATCAAGCACACAGATTGCATGTACATAGGAGAGAATGCACCAGTCTTTTCTAATTGTTCGCTTGGTAGCTTGCTAATTCACTAAAGACTAAAGACTTATGGTTATAGATATACTGTAACAAATATGTTGAAAAAGACAGGATGAAGGCAACAAGGAGCAGGGCTAGCAGTGGAGGACTTTCCTGTTGCTGTATCAGTACTTTGCAGATGAGGTTGTGAGTGTGCCACTGATGTGTCTCTGTAACAGGTCACAATTTCATGTTTATGTAATTATGTGATTACACAAAGATGGGTATTTTTAACACCACATACTTTCAGTACAGTAGAATTCCTAGTGGGTGGTCTATGGAGTTTCCTGCCCCCCTTCTGTATCCCCCTCTAATATTTTCTTTTTCTTCATTCATATTTCCTTAAAAGAAAGTAATAAAGGCACTATTAGGCTAATAAAGGCTACTATTTTCAAAATAATAGAAAAAAAGCCTTTATTAAATATGGCAACTGGCTAAAAGCACATAGGCCTACACGATGCAACAATATTGGGCATAGAGCCAGAAGGCAGGGCAAGGTTTAAAAAGGCACCCACAGGTGTTGGATGGATGGGTGATGCCTTCCTTTTTGTGTGACAGGTAATGTGTTCAACAAGCAGATCAGACACAGAGATAATTGTAGATCATCATAAATAATCCAGAAAACCGTCCAAACCACAGTCTAAAAGACACATATCACAATGCACCTTTAAAAAAAAAGACATGCTATAGCAAGCACAATTCACAAAAAGGGAGAGAAATCACATGTGACCTTGAGTGTGCTGATCCAAAATGTCTTGTTGGAGAAGGGTTCTAAGTAAGTCTCCCCCTCTTGGAGGTTGTTGGTCCATTAGGCATACTTGAGTTCCGCCACTCAAGTAGTCAAAATCAGCTTTATTTGCCAAGTTTGCGAAACAAACAAGGAATTTGATTTGATTGGTTAATCTTTGCTCTCAAAAGTACAACACTCACTTAACATATAAAAAATTAAAAACAGAAAGGTCAGTAAGAGATATAAAAATACTGTAGTGAGAATAAGTGTATGTGCAGGATGAATACTGTAGTATGAAGAGCAGTAGAGTATGGCTATGTATAAGTGTAACTACAGTATGTACTGTACATATGTAAATAAATAGAATACTATGGGTGGGATAGTGTAGTGCAATTGTCCGCGGGTGGGGGGAGGGGAATGTGATAAAATATGCAGAATGTGACAATATATGTATATGTCTCGTAAACCCACATTTAGCAGCAAAAAGCGCATAGTCAACATATCAAATGTTGAAAATGAACATTTGGACTATTTCATGGAAAATATATGCTAATTTTGAATTTGATGCCAGCAACATGTAAAAAAAAATTGGGACTGAACCATGTTTACTACTGTGCTGCTTCACCTCTTCATTTAACAGAATTCTGTAAATGTTTAGGAACTGAGGAGACGAGTTGCTAGAGTTTTGAGAATGAAATGTTGTCCTGTTTCTCCCCAGTGTAGGATTTCAGTTGCTCGACAGTATGGGATATTCTTAGTCATGTTTTTCATTCCATTATTCACTAAATTGAACAAATCTGGACTCCAGACAAGCCATTTTAGCACCTGGACTCTTGATCTATGGAGAAATACTGTCCAAATATATGCAGAATTGATTTTGACATTGTTTTCCTGAAATATTCAAGGTCTTCCCTGAAAAAAAAGATATTGCCTGGATGGCAGTATATGTTGCTCAAAACCTGTATACATCATTCAGAATTGATTGTGCCTTGCCAAATGTGCAAGATGCCCATGCTGTAGGCACTCAACACCGTCATAGATGTTGGGTTTTGAACTGAGCACTTAAATAAGTTGGATAGCTCTTTAGCCCAGATGAGTCCATGATTTCCAAAAAGAATGGCAAATTTTGATTGGTCTAACCACAGGACCCTTTTCCATGTTACCTCAGTCCATTTTGAACAAGCTTAGGCTCAGATAAAACAGTGGTATTTTCTGTATCATGTCTTAGTACAAGTTTGGCTGTTTTGGCTGTTACAATTTTGGCTGCAATGTGATCAACTGTGCACATAGACAATGGTTATCAGAGGTTTTCCTGAGCCCATACAATGACAGGTCTGGAAACAGGTCTGGTGTTGATGCAGTGCCATCTGAGGTCCAAAAGACCATGGCCATCCAATTTGTTTTTCAGCTCTTTCCCTTGTTTGTAAAGATTTATCTGGATTCTCTGAATGTTTTAATAATATTATGTCCTGTACATGATAAACTCCCCAAATACTTCACAATTTCATCTTAAAAATGTAAGCCCACACCTTTATTTCTAAGAGACCCTGCCTCTCTGGGATGCTTTATCATCATATCATTGTTTTCTTTATCATTACACAACTTTTGCAGCATTTTGTTACCCCCATCCCAACTTTTTTTGAAACATGTTGCTGGTATCAAATTCAAAATTAACATATTGTCCATGAAAGGTCCTCCTTAGGCAGGTTAAACTTCCTTAGCTGTTGCAGGAAGTATAATCTCTGCACACTCACACTCAAGTCTGTAAACTACAAAAGTTGTGTTACAAAAGAATACCTGTTTATACTGTTGATAGTCTCCTAATAGTCTGCATAGCCATTTTTGGAATTCTTGGGGAGAGAGAATGCTGCATTGAAGAATACTGCGTAAATTATTGCGTAAATGACATCTACCCTGGCAACCATAAAGGCTGGTTTGTGGTCATTCAGTTATGCTCCTTAGATGTCACCTTAGGCTAGGGTAACACAATTTTTCATAGTCTGCCGTGCAAGGTAAAATATATATTTTGTTTTGTTTGATACCACCCCCCCCCCCCCTTCAGAGGACAACTTTATTTTTAATAAAGCAAAATATATATTTTATAGAATACACAATATGTTACAATACAGACTTAGATTTATATACAGTGCATTACTTTGTCCTACCGTAACCATTCACCCAGTTTAGTGAGACCCTGGGTATATAGGGGGAGGGGAGATTATAGCACCACGTACAGAGTGTAACACATAACATATAAGACACAACAAGGTGACAGACAGACAGTTGAGAAACACAAGGACGTATTAGCGATTGAGTAGAATGATCTGAGATTCACATTAGTTGGTCATGGTTAGGGTGTTTGAGGGGAGAGGGGTTTGGTTTGGAAACATGTTATGAATGAGTGTGGATAGTGTGTGCCTATGTGTATGTGTAAAGTGATAGCTGTAGGGGCAAAAGCAAAAGGGAAAAGAAAAAGAAAATTTAAACTTTACATAAGGAAGAGGGAGGTATGTGTCTGGTAATGTACAAGGCTTGTAGTTATGTTTTTGTGGAATTTAGAAATGTCAAAAATGGGGTGTCTTCAAAGGCTGATGTTTGCTTCCTTCTGTGTGCATTGTGTTTCTCCATTAAAATGTGTTCTTTGAAAATAAATCTGTCCAATGATTGATGTGGCAAGATTTCTTTGATTTCCAGTTTTTGAGAACTACTTTCTTAGCGACAGCTAGAGAGATGAGCGACGGATTCCTGTATTTTTGCGGGATATGGATTTCGGAGAAGTCACCAATGAGACAGTGTGTTGGAGATGATGGGATTTTTTAGCTCAGGATGGTGGACAGTGTCTCAGTGACTGTGATCCAGAAAGAGTGAACTGGTTGGCAGTGCCACATGGCGAAAAGCAAATAGTCGTTTGTGCTACCTAATGGCGGCCTTACATTGTACGATTTTGGCCTGTTTTCACAGTCGGCGACTAAATTTCCAAAGTCGGACAGAAATCATGGGAATTGTACTGGAATCGCGGCGCGCTCCCGTCAACTAGATCGTTAAGTGTAAGGTGCCAATCTTAGCGGTTTTAAGTCAGTCGGAGTCAGTCCTTTTCTAGTTTTGCCGTGTTTGATATTATCGCAAGTCTTTCTAGTCGTGGCTCATGCAAATAGTGACCTCTCTCCAACACCAAACAGGAAGGGGCAAAGTATAGGCGACAGCTGTAGCCTATAATTATTTGTTATTCTTACAATATTTGTCATTTCTTATACATATTTAGTCGGCTTTTCCACGTGACAGAACAACTCTATATCGGTTAGGGATGAAACAATGCTGCAGAAACACGAAAATACAACTTTGAGTTTAATAGGCTATCATTTCAGCTCCTGTTTATCTATTGCACGATGGGTAATAATTTAAAGGAATTTAGTTGCAGTCTTGTAAATAGTGACCCTGCAAGATCCCTAGTCATTGCAAAATCATAGTCTGTGACTTAAAACCTCTACTACTTGTCTTTAGATGTGAGAGGGTCTGAGACTGTAGTCTTTCAAAAATCTTTTCCAAATCTTTGCAAATCTTTCCAAAGTCTGTCAGTGTAAGGAGGGCTTAAAGTGCATTGTGAACAGATATCGGTGTATCGGATATCGGCCCATTTTGAAAATGTTACTTTGGGTGATGTGAGTTCTGTGAATGACTTAATGTGATTGATTGTATAAGCTGCAGGTTTGTGTTATCGGTCATGAAAAATGTGTTCTTACAGATTTGTTCCCAGTACTCAGGGTTGGGAGAGAGACAGCCGGGTCGGTTTCCCACTTGGTTGTTAGGAGTGTTATTGTTGTGTTTAGGTTGGAAGTCATTGTATATAGCTGGGAGTTTAATTTTTGAAAGTTATTAATTTTCGTAAGTTCTTCTATAAGCGGAGAAGGTTGTAATCTGTTGTTGGGAAGTGTGGTTTTATCTTTAATTTGAAGTCGAAAATTAGCAATTATCTAAATTATCTTTGTTTTCTAATTTCTTCTCAAGTTTTGTTCAAGTTAAAGTTAAAGCTCGCTACTCCCTCCCCCTCCCTCTCGTGCAATTAAAAAATTAAAACTCCTACACGTGCATCTCGTCGGTTATTGGTTGAGACACTTTATTTTGCCTTTGAATGGTTGCCAACCCTTGTTGGTAGCAATTGTTTTTGTGTACAGATCACAACGTGGCGAAAAGTTATACATTTCACGCAGCTCCGTGAATCACAGAAAGCACGAATGAAGTGGCCACTTCTAAATGGGACCCACTGTAGGCCTACAGTAACTGAAGGTCTGTGGCTAAAGCAGCCATAATGAAAGTGTTACCATTGTTTGGATACTTCACACACACATGCTTTTTAATCGCACAGACTACAACTACCAAGCTGGAATCAAAGCACATTGATTCCCCTCTCACACCCTGCACGCACTTCAAACAAATAAACAGGCGTCTCAGTCTCACGCATGTATAGCCATAGGCAAAACTGTATCGGACCGGTGTAACTTTCAATCATCCATTGCACAGAATGATTTTTGTAGCACCTGCAACAAATATGTGTACAGCCCTGCCCTGGATACATCTCTCAAAGTGCGCTCTAAAATATTCGTTTTTTGGAGATGTAGATCATCACAGGTGCGTTAATAAATCTACATTGCGACGAATTTATGTAGTCAATTACGTCATCTCAGCCCTAGTTACTTTACTTTGAGCCATGCTCTTCCTTACTTGAAACACCTTTGAAAATAGAGGATTGAAGTAGCCTAACCCTTAACTCACACATCTAGGTTGATGTGGGCCCTTAAGACCAACATACCATAAAAAATTCTTCATCCTCAGTGCCACGGTTCAGGTAGCATAGCAACGGCAATGTTTCATAGTTTGTCTTCACCGAAATGGAGTTTGTGACACCAGAGCCTGTCTACGGAGGTGGCACTAACCCTGCGTGAAATCATGTTTGATAGGTTGTTAATACATTCTGAAAACGTTACTGTTCTGATCAAGGTCATGCAAAATAAAGCTATCGACTCAATACGATTCAGCCTCTGATTCCTAGTCTGCGTATCATTATCTGTTATTCGTGAAAAAAAATCTCATCTCGTCATGTCTTTAGTGCCTTCGTCGGCAATTTCTTTCTTTTTCAAATATCTCAATAACAGCCAACAAACTCGCACAGTCAAACCAAAGTTAAGTCATGTTGAAAAGAGGCTGAACCTTGCAAACGATTTACATTTATAGACCACTGAAACCACGCATGAAGCACACGTGAAAATGACCATCACGTTAGGTTGTGACCGGTTGGTTGTGAGCAAGATCTAACACCCTCCTCCGCCCGCGTACATCGGAACTAGCTCCCGGTTAGCATTAATAATTGTTTACTACTTAAACGGCACCGACAATCAAAAAATCCAGTGGAAACTAGATGGCAGAAGTGTGTAGGCCAATTGGCCCACCAGCTTTTTCTACTTTGTCACATACAGAGTTTGACAGGTACGATCTTTCGAAACACCATGTTATTTCCCATAGACATTTGACGACCGGAAGTTGGATGGATACGGAAGTTATGGAGGCGGGACTTATTCTGGAGAGGTCTATGAGCCCCCTTTGTGATGTCATAAGTTTAACATTTTTAATCCCCTATTTCTCAAAAGGTATAAACTTTAAAAAAAAAACTGAAATGATAACTCTCTTGTCCAACTCCAGACCTACACAACAGTTATTTCAGCATGTCTGTACATTAAGCAGTTAGAGCTCCATTCATTTTTGAAAAGGTAAAAAGAAAAGGTTATAAGAAGAAGAAGAAGCCAGGAGATTTCAAGATAATGGATTCCATCCACTATAATCATCTGACATGATGAATATCAGATTCATACTACAGTATCACACATATTATTATGACTGCCGCGCAGCGAAGCGGCGGTCATATAGGTTTAGTCAGATTTTTTTTTTTTTTTTTTTTTTCGCATGCCCAAATTTCCGTCAAGGATTCCTGGGACACTGAAAGACCGGGGTACACGAAACTTGGTGGGCATGTAACCCCACATGGATAGCATGGAACCATCGTTTTTGATCTGTAGCCCCCCCGCTGGACTGCACCCCCGAAAGGAGGGTAGGGCAGACACAGTTTTCTGTGAATATCTCGAGAACCGTAAGGTTTAGGAGGACCTTTTTTTTTTGTATGTTGATCTCAAGGGGCCATGTCAACCCATTCCATAACCACTCATTTCATGTATAGAGCCACCTAGTTAAACACAAAAAAGTAAAAATGAGGTGTTGAAATCGCAGGTATCTGTGACCTAACATAGTCAAAACTGCATGAAATTGGAAGTGTAGGATCATTATGACACCCTCTGAATGCACGCCAAGTTTCGTGGAATTCCGTTCATGGGGGGCCACACAATAAATTAATTTATGTTACTATACACCAACTGGCCTGTAGGTGGCCGGAGACAGTTTTCTGTGAATATCTCGAGAACCGTAGGGCCTAGGAGGTCCACCTTTTTTTTGTATGTTGGTCTTAAGGGGGCATGTCAACCCATCCCATTACCACTTATTTCATGTATAGCGCCACCTAGTTAAAAATTAAAAAGCAAAAAATTAGGTGTTTTCATCACAATATATCTGGCTGACAAGGTCAAAACTGCACGAAATTAAAAGTGTAGGATCATTATGACACCCTCCGAATGCATGCCAAGTTTTGTGTACTTTTGTTCATGGGGGGCCTTACAATAAAATAATTTATGTGTACATTTAGTGACGTACACCAACAAGGATTCCCGGGACACTGAAAAACCGGGGTACACAAAACTTGGTGGGCATGTACCCCCACATGGATAGCATGGAACCGTCATTTTTCGTTTTGATCTGTAGCCCCCCCGCTGGACTGGACCCCCGAAAGGAGGGTAGGGCAGACACAGTTCTCTGTGAATATCTTGAGAACTGTAGGGCCTAGGATGACCATTTTTTTCCTTATGTTTGCCTCCAGGGGTCATGTTAACCCATTTCATGTGCACACATGTGCACAAACAGATACACACACACACACATACATTCACAGTAATCATATGTATGACACATACTCACACAGTAGACATATGTACGCTTGCATGCACAGGCACATACGCAGGCACACACACAAGCACACACACACACACACACACACACACACACACACACATAACATAAACATAACACAAACAATCAAGAATTTCTCAGAATTATGAACAGGCAAGATGGAGGTGGGGTTGTATAAAATGAATTTTACATGTGAAATCTATGAACTAATCATGTTTTGGTACTTGTTGTCTAGCAGATACCAGTGAGAATTGAGTGTGGATAATGCAATTTCGTGAGACAGTTAGAATCATATAGGCCTTTCAGCGGGATTTATTTTTGTGGAAAAAATGTGCTGGACTGGGCGGCGGTCATATTTTGTACCGCTCTGCGGTACATCTAGTTAAACCTCAACTTCCCCTGAGTCCAATGGTACCAGAAATGTTAATGTAACTCCTTGTTACTCATTTTTCACTATTCCTAAGAAAACAAGTGAAAATGCAGGTTCCTATGAGAAATGAGAAATAGCTTGTTTCCACCGAGCGGTTCAGTTCAGTACGGTATGCAATTATTTTCATGGGTAGAATTTGTGAAGGGTAACAAAACAACCGACCCATGCCGTATCATTTTTTGGCGCCCTTCTGTTTGGGTACCAAGAATAATGGTACAGTACCTAAAGGGTGGAGCTAGAGCAGGCTGGATCCACTGCAGTCATTGATTGGGGGGCAGAAAAAACAAATGTTTCTTACCCTAATCTTGGTTGTTAAATGAGAATTCCGGCCATTTTTCACTGTGAAAAACTCACACACAGGATGAGCGGCTAATACTCACTGAGGTGAAGTGATGATGGGGTTGTAACCCAATGAATTGCCACTTCCCATTATGATGCGCAATAATTCCCTGGTAGCCCCTAGATGCGTGCACGAGACAAATGTTAAAAAACAACAACACGAGACAAATGTTAAAAAACAACAACAGAAAACTGTCAATCGGTAAATGAAGAAGAAGTAGCACTACGTCTGATGAGAGACGGAGAGAAAGATTGAGAAGATTTAAAATACGGATGACTTCGAAATCATAATAGATACTTGGAATTACGGACACTTGGACACTTGGATACTTAAAAACGAACATTGTAAAACAATATAAAGATCCTCTTTCCCCCGCACAAAGCTTTGGTGAGTCGCAAGTCACAGCTGAACGCAAACAGATTTGCATGTTTTATGTAATCAGAGCCAATTATTTAGTACATCTTAATTTTACCCGAAAACAGATGATCACCCTTTGAAAAGAAAAGAAGAAAGAAGACTTTTCCCTTGTATTTTGTATGGTACTGGAATCCTGGTGAGCAAGCCTTGAACACTTGAATCCTAAGCTAGCCCAGCTAAAATTGTATCGGTAATTCTGATTTGATTGCTAGACATTTAAAACCAGTCAGGACACCCGATCTATAGGTCAACCATAGAGTTTATTTAATGTATGAAATTTAGACAATTTAATATAATAGAGTGTCCCAGTGACGCCACTTCCATTTGCCTCTATGGGACCTATCTTTCAAAAAAAATTGAACGCCAGTCTAAGGCGAAAAATAAATTATTTTCAGGTCCCGGTTGACTTGTGCCTTGAATTACCCATATGATGTTTGTCAATTTTAAAGACAATTTTTCATGTAAAGACATTTGCAGTTTGTTTCGTAACTATTGAATTACAACATTGTGAAAGATCGTAAATCCAACGACTACAAACCCATCAGTCGCGCTAGTGACGTTAGCTCATTCACAGACACACTAGATTGTACAAGCATACCAGCAACAGGTCTTAATTGGGCTTTCCTTGCCGATGAAAATACCATGAATCAGAGGACTAAACACATCAGGTAAGTTGTATTTGTCCATAGACTGTACATTAGATACTGTTAAGTGACATAGCAGGCAGCAAGATGCAACCGTTAACTAGCATAACAGCTAATCTTATCGTTAATTACGTTGGTGACGTACATCGTTCGAGACGAGAGATGTAGTCCACTGAGCGGATTCGCACAAAACCAACATAACTTTTGAAGTCTATCGAACAACAGTACTTTCTTGACGTGAAAAATTATCTTTTCAATTCATATGTGAAATTCGTGGCACAATTCAAACTGGACCAAAAAATAATTGTTATCTCTCCATTAACTCCCGTTCATATTTTTTTGAAAGATAGGTCCCTTGTAGCAGAAGTAAAACGGAAGTCACTGGGACACTCTATAATGTGCTTGTTAAAAGAACTGTAAGCTCCGGTTGCCGTTAGCCGCCGACTCAGGCTACATGGCGTCCACGGAAGCCATAGCAACCAAGCTAGACGTGGACAGATTTAATAACGCTGTCTGGCTGTCATGCAGCCTGGCTGCAATGACATTTATTAGACTGATCCTACAGCAATATGCTGCTGTTGTTAATCAAACTCAGAAATTAGTTATATTTAGTATTTTGTGTTATTGTTATGATAGAGATTGAAATGAATAAGAACTACAATTTTGTGCAGACTGGTTTTTGTTGTACCCCGAACAAACCCTGTTGCCTTGCTCTGCACCTCTTGGATACCTTCTGGATTTCCCTCATCGTCCTGGATTTGGATTCATCATCGTCACCATCTACATCAACTTGCCCCTTCCTTTTTGGACTGCCTGTTAGGCTACACATCCCCTTACCCTTGTGATTGTGGTAGGATCTGGACATTGCACTTTGCACAAGTTGGACTGAACCATTTCCCCTTTTCATTTATTTTCTTTTCTTTATTATTTTCTTGAGTGCACTCACATTTTGTTTTGGGTTGGGTTTTATTTTGTTTAATTTATAGTATATAATAATATTGGATAATAAATATAAGACAAGATATTAGGTAATATAGTATAAGGTTAGGATAATATATTAATAGTATTTTAAAAAGGAAAATACAATTAGACAGATATTAAATAGAACAAAAATATAAAGTAGTACATGGATATATAAATAAAATAAATAGAATATTAGAATAGAACATATAAAATAGCATAATAGAATAGTAAACAGATATAACATAATACATCTCTTTTAATATTGATATTGAAATAACTTAAACTGAATTGAATGACTTTGACCTGTGAAATAAACTATATCTTTTTTATTATAAACTTTATCCACGAGTGTGTGTGTTGTTATTGGGGTGAGTACTAGAATCTGGTCAAGTAAAAACCTACACCAATCTCCACTGAACCTAGATATTAGACTATAGACTGTCCCTGCACAAGTATAGGCCATTACCCTGTCGTGCAGGTTACAGGGTGAAGACACAGCAAGCAAACGTGGATTTTGGTAGAGAATGCAGATTTATTTACAGTGCGAAAATAGTGACCCGACAAATAGAAAACCAAAAAAAACTTGACAAAACAAAATAAAATTCAACCAACCGGTTACTTAACTCAATAGCAGTCACAGTTCTCAACTCTGTATTCTCCAGCCTTCTCTCACACAGCACTTCTCTCTTCCTCTGACTGAGCAAAATGCCCAGGCTTTAAATAAAGCCAACCAATAAACTAAGGGCCATACCATTATGACTGGGGGGCATGGACAATACATCGACAATTGTAGACAGACATTGGAACATAAAATGTAACAGACAGGTCCCTACTAATTACATAACATACATTTCTAATTAAGTAATAACACAATAACTATAAGACAAACAATTTTTTAAAATGTGGAGGAAATCCACCCCCGCACAATCACACACATTTCTCTTTCCCAATCAGGGAACAAGTTACCTAATTACAGGGTGTGGGACCAGGAAGTGAAAGTGTGCATGAGGGTGTTTCAGTGTTTGTGTGTGTAGGAGAAATAGTCAGTCTAAATGTTCCTGGAAGGGTCAGGCAGTTTGGGGAAAAGGAGGGACTCCCTTTTCACATTCACATAGATCTGTTTCTCAAGGTCACAGTATACTGTCAGTATGGAAAAAAATTAGTTGCTGCAGCCAACAGCTAGAGTAGCCAGGCAGCTGCAGTGCTACACTCTGGGGGCGTAATCATAATCATCATAAAAAAGGAATTCTCCTTTAAATAGCTTAGTGAAATCAGTAGCCTGTACGAAACCTACAGAAACCCTGTGATCAGTGGCAACTTGTTTGTTTTTCGGAGTGTGCTCAGATAGTCAAGCAATTGTTCGAGATATACTATCAGAACATTAATATCCCTATTTGATACTCTAAAATGCACAGTCAGCATAGCATAGCATAAAGTAACATAGCACAACATAGCATAGCATAGCATAGAAGTTACGCTATCATGGGAGAAGTTCTGCTGCCATGTCACTGTTAATTAGAAGTTAAGTTAGAATCTTGCAGTCGAAACAAACAGTATTTCCCCTTTCTTTCACATAAAGCGTGTAGGCTGTATAGCTTATCACTTTGATCATGACATTTTTAGTTATAGGCTACTATGAAAGACATGTCCTACTGTTGATAAAGTGTCATGAACATTTGGTAGCCTGTTCAGTGACAGTAAATAGGCTATGCCAGTGAGCTACATTATATCTGATGCAAGCCAAAGGTATAATTCTGTAGCCTGTATAGGCTGCTAATAATTAAAACCGCTTCATGTGTGAACCACTCGGTGAGTTGCACAGTTTTGAAAACGAACGTTAAGGGTTGTTTTAGGACATGTTTGTGCATGCCTGTAGGCAGCCACTCTGAAGTAGTCAAAGGCGATTCAAAACGAGTCAGAAAAGTCGAGACAGGACCAATCGTCAAAATTTCGGTGTCCACCACTCTAGTTCATCCAAAACAAACCAGAAAAGGGACTCAAAGTGCTAAATACCGGAATTTTCCTTTAAGGAGGAAGACATGAAATGTATTGAAGTATTTGGGAACACATTGGATAAATGTTGTCCATGACCTGGCAGTTCCAAGGCTAGCCGTTTTAACAATTAAAGAAATGGCAAGCCATCTGCACTGGATAAACTTGAAAGCAGAGGAAAGATTGATTAGGCTCCTTGCCATTGTGTGTGCATCCTTAGTAAGCCGTTTTAACATTTATACAACCCCAAAACAGAAAAAGTTGGGACATTGTGTAAAATGCAAATAAAAACAGAATGTCATATACAAGTCTCGTAAACCCATAGCAGGAGGACATAGACAACATATCAAATGGAAAGTATATGTAAATTTTGTATTTGATGCCAGCAACATGTTTCCAAAAAAGTTGGGACGGGAGCATGTTTACCACTGTGCTGCTTTACCTTTTCATTTTACACAATTCTGTAAATGTTTAGGAACTGAGGAGACCATTTGCTACAGTTTCGATAATGAAATGTTGTCCCATTACTCCCCTATATAGGATTTCAGTTGCTCAACAGTATGGGATATTCTTAGTCATGCTTTTCATTCAATTATGCACCTAATTTGACAAATCTGGACTGCAGACAGGCCATCTTAGCACCTGGACTCTTCCTCTGTGGAGAACTACTATTTAAATATGTGTAGAATTAATTTTGGCATTGTTTTCCTGAAATATTCAAGGTCGTCCCTGAAAAAGACATTGCCTGGATGGCAGTTTATGTTGCTCAAAACCTGTATACATCATTCAGAATTGATTGTGCTTTGCCAAATGTGCAAGATGCCCATGCTGTAGGCATTAATGCTCCTCCACACCATCATAGATGTTGGGTTTCGAACTGAGCACTAAAACAAGTTGGATAGGTTGGATAATTGGATAGGACCTCTCCTCTTTAGCCCAGATGAGTCCATGATTTCCAAAAAGAATGGCAAACTTTGATTGGTCTAACCACAGGACCTTTTTCCACGTTACCTCAGTCCATTTTAAACAAGCTCAGGCCCAGATAAGAGGGTGGTATTTTCTGTATCATGTCTCAATACAATTTTAGCTGTTACAATTTTGGCTGCAGTTTTTGAATTGAGTATTAAACTGGGCACATAAACAATGGTTATCAGAGGTTTTCCTGAGCCAATACAATGATAGGTCTGGAGACGGGTCTGGTGTTGATGCAGTGCCATCTGAGGTCCAAAAGACCACGGCCATCCAATTTGTTTTTCAGCTATTTCCCCTGTTTGCAAAGATTTTTCTGGATTCTCTGAATGTTTTAATAATATTATGTCCTGTAGATGATGAACTCCCTAAATACGTCACAATTTCATGTTAAGAAGCATTAAAATTACATTGTTTCATAATTTGTGCACACAGGTTTACACAGAGTGACGAATACATGAAAACATCTTTACTTCTAAGAGACCCTGCCTCTCTGGGATGCTCTTTTTCATACCCAATCGTGTTGCCAGTTACCCTAATTAGTTGTGAAACATTCTTCCTTTTGTTTTCTTTATCATTACACAACTTTTCCAGCATTTTGTTACCCCCATCCAGTGTTGCCACAGTTACCTTGAAAAAGTAATCTGATTACTGATTACTGATTACTCCTTTAAAAAGTAACTTAGTTACTTTACTGATTACTTGATTTTAAAAGTAACTAAGTTAGATTACAAGTTACTTTATTAGTTACTTTCAGCAGCTGCCGACAACACCCCCAACGCCTCAACATACTGGAAGTGCATTTTAACAGCAATGTATAGCAGACATCCCAACCTAACCTACTTAGATACTGAAATTCAGATGTTTGTTCAATAATGTCTAAGTACACCAAATAAGGAAGGCCTACTGATAGAAACTGTTATAGTAAAATATGTAGATTTTTTTTCATGTAGCCTTGGCAACTAGCCATCTTGTAGCCTATAGGCCTGAATAATATGCAAATGAAATTACACTTGTTAAACTCACCTCAACAAGTCTTTTGCAATCATTTAACCCGCCGTGAGCAATGCTAAAGTTGCTGTTACAAACAGTGCAGTGTGCAAGATGATCATTATGTTTTAATCTTTTGAGACAATTGGGTACACTTTTGTGTAGTCTGATGTGAAATGGGTCTTAAATCTTCCTTTTTGAGGGGCACTGACGCTGCCATGACGCTTCTGTTCCTAGATACACTGACTGAACTGATTAATTATGTTTGGGAGAAAAGAGATATAAGCACTTACACTGAAAACGAATTGGTTGATTTAGCAAAACAGACCAGGATGCTCTCTGTCTTGGATGCGCTTCAGGCACAAACGCACCACTCCTCTCTCTCTCCCTCTCCGTTGTGTGCGCATTAAGCTATGCACACGCGATTTGAAGCAAAGATTCTAGAATCTTTGATTTGAAGTCCGGTCTGGCTTGCGTGCTCTTGTTCGCTCTAGGTTCCGGGAGATTTTATGTAATTTGCGGGCGTCAGGAAGCCGCTATCAATATGTGGGAGACTCCCAAAACTTCGGGAGACTTGGGATGTCTAGCTAGAGAGCACTTTGTCGCCAGCACAGAATGTACAATGTACCTTAATGTTGTCATGTTTAACTGACACAAACTCAAAGTAATGACTGATGAAATGTGCATCTCTCTCTCTCCCTCCATTGTTGTTTACGTTTGTGTCACTGCACGTGAATTGTCCTCATGCTGAAAACGTGAGCATAGATCTACATGACATTAATACCCAAGACAAGAAGAAAGCAAAGAATATATCTTTTTATTAAGGAACATGACAAAAATAGTAACGCACAGTAACTTAGATAAGTAACTTTAATCTGATTACTGGTTTGTAAATAGTAGCGCGTTAGATTACTCATTACTGAAAAAAGTGGTAAAAATAAACTAACGCGTTACTAAGTAACGCGTTACTGGCATCACTGCCCCCATCCCAACTTTTTTTTAAACATGTTGCTGGTATCAAATTCAAAATTAACATATATTTTCCATGAAATAGTGAAATTTGTCATTTTCAACATTTGATATGTTGTCTGTGTCCTTTTTGCAACTAAATATGAGTTTAAGAGATTTGCAGATTATTACATTGTTTTTATTCACATTTTACACAACGTCCCAACTTTTTCTGTTTTGGGGTTGTAGTTGTGACAAGCCATCTGCAATTACAATTATGCTTAGAATCAATGAAACTACGGATATTGTTAATAAACTAAATATATACTGGTCGTTCAATATCATGTTCAACTTGGTCTTATCAATCAAAAAAAGCCATTCATGCTTTTGACCATTGGTTTGGGCATTTTATTTTAAAAACAAAGTACTGGTTCAGGCACCAATGTAGCGTCATATCAGTGGGTACATTCGACTTATTCCAGTGTTGAACGTGATGCATGTTTGTAGATTCAGCCAGATCTGCGTAGTGCTGCAAGATGTCAAACACGCCCACTGATTTGACGCTACTGGAACAGAAGTAAGGTGCCGTTTACACGACGCCGGTTTTTGTGAAACCGGTGAGGTTTTGTTAACGGTTACGCCTTGCGTGTACACGACACCGGAGGTTTAGGAGACTGAAACCGATAGCTTTTGAAACCGGCTTCCGAAGTGGGAACTTTTGAAACCGCCGGCTAACTTTCGCCGTGTAGACGCCTGTTGGTCTGCAGATGACGTACCAAATTGCGCGACAATCGGATCACCAGTCTAGGAGGAGATAGACTAGTTTCACTTTTGAGATTTTTGAAATTGGCGGAAAAATTTACCATGGTCAAATTGACGTGGCTGACTTATTTTGATGCAGGAGCTCTGAAAGAAAAAGAGGAAATAAAAAATTGTCAACAATAACATTTGGTTCCTAAGATATGAGCAAAAATGTACATTTGCTTATTATAGAGCCCCCTATGGAGAGGATTTGGACATTTATTTTTTGTGAGATCATGCACTGATTTGGGACCTAAGGTGAAAATTTGGTGTCTGTACCTATTACGGTTATGGCTGCAGATACAGTTTTACTGTGGAAACATAATTTCATGAAAGGGTTAAAAATCAGAACAAACACAATAGGAGTTCTGCAGCCTCACTACTTGGACCCCTAATTATAAGTAAGACACATCTATCGATATGATAGCTTGCATGGAACCACACACATAAATATTATTTGTTCAATTCACAGAGGCTGCTTAAACTCTATAACAAAGATGTTGAAATGTGCTATTATCAATATGTCAAAAAAGCTTTATAGTGCTTTGTGACTCTTCAAGCTGTAAGGATTTATACAGTAACATCTTAATGCTTTATGAACACAGTCATAGTATGTATAAATAGTAATGTATTAATGACACTAATTATGAGTCTTTGTCCATGGTTTTTAACCTTTTGTGAATGTATTTATTAAGCTTTATGAATACAATGTTCATAGAAAGTGTTACTGAGGAAAGATTTTACTTGAGCTCAACATGAATAATATACTTATGTTAAACATGGTGGATAATATCTAAATTAGGGCCACAGCAAGCCTCTTGATTTTTTAAATGTTTGTTTTATCCAGAATATTTTCAACTATCCACAAAATGATAATTATAAGCAAACATGAATCATTAACAAAAGACAGCCATTCAGTCAAACAGGAACTCAAACAGGGAAGGTCTTCAACTGAAAAATGCTTATTGTAGGTTGTCAAATCAATTGAGGCCCTTGAAGGATTATGAACACCACCTTTTTTATCACCTACCCCCTTGCTATGGCTTTATGGCAATATGTTGGGATGTATGTTAATATGGTTCATACATTTAAACAGGTATATGACACCATGGCCATTGCTTTCAGATTTAGGTTCAGTACCAGCAGGATTCAAACTATGTTTGAATGATAACAGTCTATGTTTCACAACATGACAAATGTTGTAACATGACAAATACCAACATACCATGTTTTGCTTTGCTTTTTAAGTGTGATTAAACGTGAATATCATTAGATTAAGGTAGCCTGCCCAAGTTCCCAGGTAAAGCAGCCTCAAACAACAATCTGCCTACTGACATTGTCATCATTTGACTCAAGGCTCTTCTTAGCTAGATGGCTCCACTGCTTTAGATGCATGACCAAATAACCAAATTAATATATGCTTTGTTAAACTAAGCAACATAAACAAACACATGAAATAACATATTATTTGGTGGGGAGTATTGTAGTTCCAACAGTGGTGTCTTCATTACCTCAAATGCAAGTCTGAAAATCTGAAAATGTGTCAGTTTTTCCAAATTTAAATTAATGAATTAAAACCATGGTAACCAGTAACTCACTCAGCATACATTGACTGTAATCTCACAATCATTTATTTTAGTATTAGTTTGATAACTGCAGACCCCCCTCTAAAAAGGCATATCTCCACAGGAGGTTAACGTGGTTAAAATTATAGGAGGGTAAAGCATTTCCTACTCCAATATATCTTCACTAGATTATCATTACAGGTGCTATTTAAGATAATACAACTTTTACATGTTATCAACTTGGTTGCAGGCTATGGTTAATTTCTGCAACTTTGCTTGAAAATGTATGTGGCTTTCTTGTCACAAAGTAGTAGCCTAATGTAAAGACACACTGACTTCTGCATTCACTACATTCCAGCTTTTGAACATAGAACTCACCAAAAAGGCTTTGCATTTAACATTCTGAGTTGCACCCAGGCTTTATACACTTCCACCAGTGTTTCCCACAGAATAGAATTATATTTGTGGCGATAGGTTTGCAGAATTAACTTGAAACAGTTCTTAACAAATTAGCGCAGTGTGGTTATGATGCTAACCAGCTTTAAGCACAATTTAGTACAACCTGGAAAATCATTGTGTGGTGGTCAATGTTGATATTGTGGTGGGCCGCCACAAATAAGTCAATGTATGGGAAACACTGCTTCCACTGACAATTGCTGGTTAGGGCACCTGGTAGGCTCAACGAAGAATTTAATAAGGACAACACTTGTTTCAGTGATTGGACAGCATTGCCAAGTTGTCCACTGAAAAGAAAACACTGGGATATGGGGAGGGCCTGGATACATAGTGTGGTGTTGTTTTGACTGGATGAACATTTTGTTTCAATTATTGTTTGCTATTGTTATAAATGCTTTGTTGATTTGTAAAAAGGAATAGTTTTGAAGCCTATTACCCTATCATGCATGAATTATTAAATATTAATTAACCCCCCCCCCCCCCCAAGACAAAACATATCCAAACATATCCAATTAACATATAAAACATATCCAATTGATCCAATATTTCATTAAGTATATTTTGACAGTTACAGTTTTGAAGTTACACAGCCACTCATATAACATATTTACTACAATACAATATACATTCACATACATTTTTAAAAATATAACTATCATAACAATAATTATCTGGTTATTACTTAATTAAATATAACCATTAATGCATGACTTCCACTGCAGTGGACAGCTATATAACTTAGTCAGTCAGAAAATATTTTTTACAATAAATTATTTAACAGATATTCCAAATGTCACTGGGCCACACCCACTACTATGTTCAACTCTGCATGAGTTTACCAAAATCATATAAACATTTTCAGGAGAACAGTAATTTCTAGCTATGTTATATTACACCATACAATGTTTGAAAACACTACATGTGTCAAGTATTTTGCCTATTGCAAAAAATAATCAAATTTTTGTGATAATTGTTAAGTCTGTCAACATTCTTGACTATATAAGAGTATAGTGGTCTAATACCGCCAACAGACCCTTGATTTTCCGGTATTTTTTGGTAATAAATATTGGTCCATGGCAGGGATTGCAGAGGATGACACCAAGGAGGACAGGAAATGGGGAGACAAAAAAAGAAAACAATTGCCCCCTATGGGATATTCCTTGTTGTGTCTACCTTGATCATTTAAAACCATATTTGTCTTCTCTCTTTGCCTTACAATCTTTCACAAATACAGCACTGAGATATTACAAATTACTATAGAAAAAAGAGACAGCACCAGAGATAAATCACACATTATTACTATAACATTATAATAAGTTGTCATATCAGTCCATCTGATAGCATAAACCTGTGTATGTATTTCTCATTTTATGTTTCTTTTACTATCCTATTTAACTATGTTTATTTGTTTCTTGACTATTTTATTTAATTTCACTTCATGAGGTAACTCACCAAAGGCGCCATCTCATATCTTGTGTACTCACTTGAAGAGATGTCCCTCCTGTTTCAGTTCAGTGAAGTTAAAAATAACATCTCCGAAAGCTTGCATCTAATTCCTCATCACACTGTAAAATTTCCTCCAAAAACAAAAGATAATTTTAGTTGTTAACTGACAGCATTCAGGTAATGATGAGTGGTTGTCATGATGGCACATCATCTAATATATACAAAATCCAAGATATCTAACATGTTTTAGTTGCACTCCTGCAAAAGGCTTTTGGAAGGCTAATGAATCTGTTGTGGGGGAGGGGACTTATTGTCGTGATTACCTCATCTAACATCTCGTCTCGGGTCTTACATCCTACATGCACGCACACACGCACACACTCAGTCTCACTCTCTCGCTCTTCTCTCCCACTCTCTCACTCAAACACACACACACACACACGCAATTGATCCAGTATTGTGATAATGGCTCTGAAACCTATATAAAAAGAACAAATATATAAACATATTTTTTTGGCCAAGTACTTAATACACACATTCAGCTTGTGAGTCTGAGGTAGGTGTTAGGTGACCATGGTATTAAATTATATGCCCCATTTCTCAGCAATTTCATTTTGTAAATACATTACATGTATTAACTACTCATTTCCTAAAATGACTAATGTTTTTCTCATTAAAAAGCACCTGTCTTTCTTGTCTTTCTTTTTCCACTGCAGTGTATTTTTTTTTGCTGACCCATCTTTAAGGAGGGACCTCATTTATTTAGAAGAGTGTTAGGTTTCAGCCAGAGGTGCTGGTGTCTTTGTCCTTACAAGGTGTAGAATAACATCTCTTCAGCAAGTTGTAATTAGAGTGGTTGCTGTGTAATGAGGGTGCTAGATTCCTCTCTGTTGATGTTGCCAAACCTTGATTAGGAAGATGCCAGACTTACTATCAGTCATGTTTCCAGCTTTGCGTCACACATGAAGATCAAATTTGAGCAGGTCCATGCAAAGCTGGCATAATTGATAGTGGTGACATACAAATTGCTGTTAGGTAATACAGACAATAGATGGTTTGATTCATAGTATTGATTGAATAGCTGTAAACTATTAAGTCCTTTTTATGTTTTAAAGGCACATTTCAGTTTTGGTTGTCAAGTTTCACAAAGACATGTTTAACCCTCACATTTGGATTTAATCATACAATATACCCACTAAGATCTCAGATACTTAAAATTAGCACTTTCACCCAATGGTGTTTCAAACTTTTTATGCAATCTTGGAAAAACGAAAAGTTCTGTTTGAGTCAGAGTGAAATTTATATCAGTTTGTCAGGCACATGCCCAAAATGTTCTTACTCAGTATTACTGAGATAAGTTTGGTGCCTGAGATAGTGGAAATGGAGGGAAGAGGCAGAAAAGTACCTCATGCTTCACTCACCAGATAAGTTCAAAAGCCAGGATTCCACACTTGACTCGATAAGTGATCTACAAACCAGAGTCTTAGTACCTGTTTGTATAATAGCAGCTTTGAAGCTGCACTGTGTCACACACATAAAAAATAGCAGGAATTCCCCCCACCCCAAAGTCCTGTTAGGCTAATATAGCAGGCCATCCCCCAATAACACAGATCAAATGGAGACAGGCTACATCGGTGATTCCTAACAGTGCCATAAACAGAATGAAGAACAATGAAGTTGGGGGAATTAAAATAGGTCCCAGGTAACAACGCTTTCTAACAGGTAAGCTCTAATGACTCTTGAGGGAGAAGGAAACATGCCTTAAGAAGTTAGATAAAGTAATGTAAAATTTGCCAATACCCACAGCATCTTAGAATAAGTTCAAATGTGTTATAGTGTTTGTATATGCTTTTTAAATTTTTGACTTCCAAGTGTTTTTAACCAATATCATTAACCAATGCATATTTATAATATGGAGCGCCTGTAATACCATTCATTTATGAAACAAGATTGTCATAAAAACATAGAAAATGTGTGTGTGTGTGTCAAGTCAAGTCAACTTTATTTCTATAGCACATTTAAAAACAACTGAGTTGAACCAAAGTGCTTACAAACAAACATAAAACAAGGACAATGGTACAACAACAATAATAACGTAACATGGGGGGGGGAAATAAATAAATAATTGAAATAATAAACAAATTGGTCAAAAATAAAATAAAGAATAAAGAGTGTGTGTGTGAGTGTGTGTGTGTGTGTGTGTGTGTGTGTGTGTGTGTGTGGGGTATTAAGGTAGATTAAAAGCTTGGGAGAAAATGAAAGTCTTTAAGTTAGACTTAAAGCAGTCAATGGTTGGAGAGGACTTAATATGTACAGGTAGACTATTCCAGAGTTGGGGGGCAACAACAGAGAAGGCTCTATCACCCTTAGTTTTAAGGCGTGTTTTGGGGATATAGAGAAGATTCTGAGATGAAGACCTAAGTGATCTTGGAGTGCTGTAAGAAATTAGTAGGTCACCTATGTAACTAGGTGCCAAACTACTGAGGGCTTTGAAGACAAAAAGAAAAATGTTAAAATTAACTCTGTGCTCCACAGGTAACCAGTGCAGCTTAGCCAACACAGGAGTTATATGCTCACGTTTCTTAGAGCCACAGTTTCTTAGAGAGTGTGTGTGTGTGTGTCCAGTTGATACCTGGGTTTGTATCCTACACAAAGACTTATATTGGTGATTAAACATTAAACATTCATTTTATTGTTTCACAAAAAATAATTGTTAATACTTATACAATTGACACAACTGTCTGTTCTTATAATGACCATTATTCTTTTTATGACCTATTTTGCAGTATACATAAATGAACGACAGCAAAAAAAGTAAGTAATTGACGTGTCTACATAGACAGCCACAATATCAGCTAATGTGCAGTAACCACACGGTGATAGAACACACAGTTGGGTTATCCATCTTAAAGTTTACATTAATATCTGCAGTGTGGAATATCTTTACTTAAATGTTGGGTAGTGTGTGCCAGAAATCATCTATATAATCATGATCCTTGACTGATGTGGAACTGCTTAAATCAGTGTAATTATGCAGAACATGTACAACAATAGAACATATCCCTGAATTGTGAATTGAAACCATTGAATGCTGAAAGGTAGGCATATAAAATTAAATTTATCACACTTAATCCGTATTCAGTGTATTACTAAATATTCCATACTACTCTGCAATAAAAGCTTCTTTACTTGGATAGTCTGCCCACAGACTACAGATGCACAGATTATCAACAAACTACCTGTTGACACTGTTAACTACAATTTATGGTTATGGTTAAGGTTAAGGTTAGGAGTTAGATTTGGTTAAGGAGATGTTCAGTAAGTGTTCAACAACAATTTTACATACTAAACTTTAACCTTAATATATGATATGTCAAGTCTCTGTGGGTGAACTATCCAAATAAAGTGTTAAAAATTATTTTTCTTAAAATAAAGGAGCTTCTGGTCATCTTTTTGTATAGTTGATTTATTTATTACTTTTAATTTGTATTTATTTGTTTACATTTATGAATCAGAAGCTCTTATTTAAGATGTTCATGGGTTATCTTTTAAACAGCGGCATACATCTCATTCATTTATATATATGATACATATTTATATATATATACATTTTATAACAGACTTTAGGGTAGGTAGTGACTGAGGGTACATATTTTATCAGTGTGTGTGGTTACTGGAAATGTAATTATTTGTTTGTGTCCTTATTTCTGTGCTAGATGCAAAAAAGCAATATGTCCTGGAACATGATGGTCATCAAAAATGTATATCACTGACAGATCTTTGACATAACCATAACTACATAGATAGATAGATAGATACTTTATTGATCCCCAAGGGGAAATTCAAGGTCTCAGTAGCATAGACATCACACACAACATGCACTTAGAGCAGAAAGTGTACAGCTTTGTCTCAGAATATAATCTGATCTTCATCTGAATTAAAATACTGAACATGCACAATCTGTTTTCACTGATACATATTCATATTGCTATTTTAATAAGCTAATTTGAGTCTGGAGTTAGTAACGTAGGTTTGGACGTGTGGGTTAGAGCTTTTTAAAAACCCTTAAACATTTTCAGCCAGTTTCCTGTTCATGGATTAAGCCTAGTCCTAGACTATACGATTTTTTTTCAATGGAGATTTTTTTTTTATTGAAGTTTGCTTTTAGTCCTAGGACTAGGCTTAATCCATGTATGGGAAACTGGGCCCTTGAGTTTGCTGAGAAGGAAATATTCACCAGGCCACACATCATCAAGTGTTGCTACATGGAGATGATTTAGTACTGTGGCTAGCTAAACGCATGAAAGAGTCATTTGAGTTGGTTACCATTTCTGTTCATGAGTCTACCACAAATTAAAAAAAAACATGTTTTAGTTGCACTCCTGCAGAAGGCTTTTGGTAGTTACAGTTTTTCTCAGTCGCTTTGGTGCTTTTTTCAGATCAGAATGAAAATTCTCATAACTATTAGTTCAACCTCCACAACATTTAGTCATTTGTGCACATCATAATAGCAATTTCTCCTTCCTCTGAACAAATTGCAAATACTTTTGGACATGTATAAGTTGCTTTCATACAATTCTCTGCTGTTTTTTAACATTATCATTTGCTTATGTCATGTCAGTCAAAATGAACTATACTTATGAATGCTGAATAGTCGTTCCCAATAAAACTAATAGTCTTCATTTCATTGCTTGAGTCATTACATACAAAATTGTTGAACTAGTTATCAAATTCTGTCACAATGCTGTAGAATTGCAAAGAATGTACGTATTCAGTGTCTTGTACTCACTTACTCACCTAACTACAGCAATGTGTAACTTTACTGTAGTTTTCAAATGGCTGTACAAGTACTGTATAGTGCTGTCTTGAGCATGTTCAGGTAGTGTCACTGAGTTCTGACCTTTTTTTGCATTGGAAAACACTGAGAGAACTGTCATAATGAAAACATGACAAAGCCATTTCACTATCTTGTTCATAAACGATGGGGTCAAGACTTCTCATTTTGATGACACTGACAGTTTCATTGACATGAATACCTGCTTTTGAGGAATGGACTATCCATTTTGAGCAAGTGACGTGCTTTTGCAGTTCATCCACTAGGTTTTGCAGTTTGCACTAATTGTTTTGAGAATTGCACCAACTGCTGTGCAAATGTTAATAGTGATGTGAGAAAAGCACCAAAGCGACTGAGAAAAACTGTAATGAATCTGTTGTGGGGGAGGGGACTTATTGTCGTGATTACCTCATCAAACATCATGTCTCGGGTCTTACACACACACACAGACACACACACACACCATACACCGTACACCGTAAGATATAGAGGGGGAAGCATCATGATTTGAAGCTGTTTCTCTGTCTCGCTGGTTGGACTGGACTGACTGGAAAGCTTACCATTATGAAGGGACAAATTAATTCCCAAGTTTATCAATATTTTCTAAAGGATAATGACAGGATGAGCTGAAGTTCAGTAATGGTTGAGACATGCAGCAGGACAATGACCCTAAACAAAGAGGTACATTTCAGAATGACAACAGGAGGCGTCCAATCAGAGCCTAGATCGTATCCAGTAGAGATGCTGTGCAATGACCTCAGGAGAGCCATCTGAAGAATATTGCTGAACTGAAGCAGTCTTGTCAGGAAGAATGAGTTAAAATTCATTCTGAATGTTGTGCATTTACCACGAGAACTTGGTTGAGTTTATTATTCAACCATTTATTAATTCCTTGGGTTCACTTACTTTTTTTCAGCAGCACTTTGAATGTTTTATGTGTGCCTTTAATACTTTTTTTTTGCTTTAGCAAATTTTGTTTGTTTATACTTGCGAGTTAGATGTAGATCAGATCGTATTTTATGATTTTATGAACTTTTTCTTGCCACTGTACACTATTACTATTTCACCATTATTGTTAATCTATGTAACCTGCACTGTTTTGACTGCATGGTTCAGCCTTGCATCTGCCCGGACTCTAACCCATAACCTGCAGCATGGATGCTAACATCGGTTTACGTAACGTACATACTACGAACCAACTGTCTACAATTACATACACATATGGAGTGATGGTATTCTCTGTCACTATGAAGTTGTTGGTATGGTAGGCAAACTGGTTCTTATCCACATCAAGTGGGATGATGACTCTATAATGTCTTGAGAGAACATGTGTGACCCCTACACGATTAAGCTTACCTAGTCACCATTAAACCACAGGTCTAGATTACCCAGAATTCCCCACTAGGGTGTATTCAACTGAATGAATGGAGTAGGAGACTGTGTACAAAAATAAAGCACTTTTATTTTTTGACGTAGTTTGTCATGGTATAAAAGCTGGATGAATAGATAGATGTACTCTAATCAATACTGTTGTAGTATTAAGCCGTATTCAGTATAGGGTACCCACTACAAAACAAATGCAAACCATTGAAATCATAATCTTCAAGCAAATATTTCAACCCCCAAATAGGGCACACACACAGTAATCATGGCAAGGATAAAAAGGAAAACAAAGAAAAGAATAAGCCTCACCACCAAAATATAAAGAAAACAAACACAACTTGGAGGTGGTTTCACACACAAAGTACGCACATACGTAAATAGGCCTAATGCCACAGCTCCAGTATGACCGCTGCTACTCTAGCTTAAGACACCAAGCAAACTACCCGTGTGGATAAGCTATTAATATGGCTGCACGCTACCAGTATGGATGGACTATCAATAGGTTTGGATCAAGTACGGTACCAGTATGAATGACCTAGCTTTAAATCAAACACGCTACCAGTATGAATGGACTAGGTTTGGATCACCGACAGCTATCAGTGTGGGTGGGCTATCAATATGACTGCAAGCTACCAGTGTGGATGGACTATCAATAGGTTTGGATCGAATAAGATACCAGTATGGATGTACTATCGATATGAGCTAGGATACCTATACAAACAAGCTACCACTATATCGTCGGTTTAGGTAAGGCATCACAATACATGATAGGCTACACAATCAATAGTGGTGGGAAAAACAGTGGCTACAGGTCGTTCCTGAAAGTCACAAACAAAACCATCAGTTTCCTGCCCACTACATGGTTTACATGACATATAGGTTACACATTCAATACACAACAGTTATACATTCCCCTTATTAAAATGTACCACAGCTTTAATTAATTTACCTCTTTAAATTCCCCCGCAACTGCACGCATTTAGTCGGCTGACCTCTTGCTCGGAACCAACAAATCCAAGCGAACTACGGTTTAAAATACATACAAAATCATTCGTTGGTAAGACATTGTTTGTTACAAACAAGGCAATGACAATGTTTTATTACCTGTAGGTAATGTTGCACAAAAGCCCAGGGAAGCAGACGGGCAGGATGACTGCAGTGTACTGTGAGTAGAAATCAGACGGATACGAAATGCTAGTGAGCATATTAAACGGCTATATGCGTGAACGGCTTTAAAATAAACTTCACCTTACCCGCTCTGTTAAATCACCGCCGGCCAAAAATCCACACGCAACAGTGCTCTCACCACTGTGTTTGCCGCACCATTCAATTTAAACAAAGGGCCTGCAACCCGGTAGCTATCTACCTGCTACAACAGGTCACGTGAATGACACGTCAGGTGAATGAATCAGGTGACCCCCTAGCCTTACCCCACTCCTACCCGTCACATATTCCCCCTACTTTGAAAGGCGACCGTCCCGGTGCCTGAGATCCTATCCTTTCTAGTCCCAAGGCCTGAAATAGCAATTTGGGGTGGGGTTGACTGAGCAAATGGCATTCTGCTGGCCCTCCAAATGTTGAGTTGCTGACTGTGGCAATCGGAAGGGGTTGGAGTGTTGGCCAGCTCTTGTTCGTGTGGGACGTCTTACTTGGTCTTCCGCTGAGGGCGTACCTGGCTCATCTTCAGGAGAGGGTTGGCTTATGTCATGAATCACTACCACTGGGGTTTGTCGGTCCTCTTGGGCACCATCCGCTTGGGGGCTGGGGAAAGATGCTGGTGGTCCATCCACAGTTTCCTCCTGATCACCATCACCAGACGGACGGATTTCAGGCTGGTTAGTGAGAGTCCGGAACCAAACATCATGCTCATCCTCTTCGTTACCTCCAGGATTTCCCTGTTTAGCTGTCGAAGCCTGTGACGGAACATCCACTGGGGTGTCCACTGGCTGCTTATCCTGGCTGGGTAGAACCTTTAACTCGGAGCGATGGACATTCATATCTGGGCCCAGGCCGTCTTCGGGTGTGATGTGGTACACTAAGCCCTTACCGTCACGGCACTTTACCACTTTGTACACTCTTGAGTCCCAACGATCTTGAATTTTATGCCGACCAAGTGGATGGCTCTTACGGTACACCCTAGTGTCCACTGGGAGGTGAGGTGTAGGCACATTGTGATGTTCTCGGGTAGCGGCTGCGGCCTCAAGACGTTTTTTGGCGTCAGCATACACTTCTGCCAAGTATTCCTTGTGGGTAGTGACCCAGTCGGCTGAAGCAAAAGTGCTTGGATCTTCCGTTGTTAGCCCCAGCAAGAAGTCCACAGGAAGTTGAGGTTTTTGCCCAAACATGAGCTCATAGGGGGAGTGGCCTGTTGACTGATGAACTGCGGTGTTGTATGCAAACAACAAGTGTGGGAGTGCATGGGGCCATCTTTTCTTCTTTTCAGGGAGCAGGGTACGCAGGAGATCATGGAGTGTACGATTGAAACGTTCACATTGCCCATTTCCTTCCGGGTGATATGGAGTTGTCCTGCTCTTATCTATCCCATACAGCTTGCAAAGACGCTTCAGCAGGTCTCCCTCAAAAGCACGGCCTTGATCAGAGTGAATTCTTTTTGGTACCCCAAAGGAATAGAACCACTTTTCAGTCAGGATCTTGGCCACTGTGTCCGCCCGTTGATTAGCTGTTGGATAGGCTTGGGTGAATTTGGAGAAGACGTCGGTGACAACAAGGACGTTCTCATGTCCATCACTGGCCTTTTCCATAACTGTGAAGTCAATGGCAATAACTTCCAGTGGTCTAGCAGCCAACAAGTGGCCAGAGTATGTGCGGACTGTGGGGACAACTCCCTTGGCTAGAGTACACCGTTCACATTCTCTGCACCACTTTTCAATGTCATGGCGCATTTTGGGCCAATAACACCTTTGCCGGACCAGCTCGGTCGTTCTTTCTACGCCCTGGTGGCCATGGTTGTCATGCAAACTGGTTAATACTTCTTGGTGCAAGACTTTGGGCAGTAATAACTGTAGACTCACGTCCCGTGCTGGTGGTGTTTGGATTTCACGATACAGGATGCCGTTTTGGTCTCTGATCCGGCGCCACTGCCGAGTGAGATCCAAGACCATCGCTGACTCCTGAGTTCTTTCTTGTCTATTTGGTGGGCGGGCCCTCCTCCAGTAGACCAAAAAGGCCCTGATGACTGGGTCTTTTGCCTGGAGAGCACGTAGGTCTGCTTGTGAGCGGATGGGAGCTCCATCTACTGTGGAGACCATGGCTACCGGCCTCTGTGCTGATATGACCATGGTCTGGGTCAGCTCTGGTGGGATGGTGATGCCAGAAGTTACAGCTGTGATGGACTGAGAGGGTGGTGGCTCATTATCACTAGTCTGACGTGACAGGGCATCAGCGTTCCGGTTTGCTGCCCCAGGGCGGTATTTCAGCTCAAAGTCAAAGACAGCCAGCTGAGAGGCCCACCTCTGTTCTACAGCTGCCAACTTTGCTGTCTGCAGATGGCTCAACGGGTTATTGTCAGTGTAAACTATGAATTTGGCCCCAAGCAGATATTCACGGAAACGCTCGGTCACTGCCCACTTTAGAGCCAAGAACTCAAGTTTCATCGAGCTATAATTTGACCAGTTGGTCGCAAAGTCCTACTTGCAAAAGCAATTGGTCTTCTCTTCCCGTCCACCTCTTGAGACAAAACAGCACCCAGACCCTGATGGCTGTCATCAATTTCTAAGATAAATGGCTGTGAAAAGTCTGCATACTTCAGTATGGGGGCGCTAACAAGTTCCTGCTTTAACCTCTGAAATGATTGTTCACATTGGTCATCCCAGTGGTCTCCCAGCTTGGCCTTAGCAGCACTACCCTTCTCCCCTTTCCCCTGGACTTCAGCTACTAGCTTGTGTAGTGGACCAGCATGTTGCGCAAATCCTGCGACAAACCGGCGATAGTATGAGGCAAAGCCCAGGAATGAGCGGAGGTCAGTGAGGGAGGTGGGGCGCCTCCACTGCAGTACGGTCTGGATTTTATCTGGATCAGTCGCAACTCCACTAGACGATATTACATGGCCCAAGTATTGTACCTTTTCTTTGAAAAAGTGACATTTGCCCAGTTTAAGCTTTAGGTTGTGCTCTTTGAGTCTCCCCAAGACTAAGTCTAACCTCTGTAAATGCTGTTGGAAAGAGGACGAAAAGATGACTATATCGTCCAAATACAGTAGCAAGGAATTGAAACTTTGGTCACCAAAAATACGCTCCATTAAACGCTGGAACGTACCAGGGGCGTTGCATAGCCCAAAGGGCATACGGTTAAACTCGAAGAGTCCAAAGGGTGTACAAAAGGCAGTCTTTTCTTTATCCTTTTCGGCCATGGGCACTTGGTTATACCCAGATGCCAAGTCAAGAGTGGAAAACAATGTGGCCCCTGTAAGTGCATCCAAGGATTCCTCTATCCTTGGAAGAGGGTAAGCATCCCTCCGGGTCTTGGCATTGAGTTGCCTGTAGTCTACACAAAGGCGGATTGTTCCATCTTTCTTTTGGACCACTACAATTGGGGAGGCATATGGGCTACAACTTGGTCGGGCAATGCCTTTCTCCACTAGCTCTTGGACATGAGCCTTGACTTGGGCAAACTGTGATGGTGGCAGTCGGCGGTAACGCTGTCGCACTGGGGCTGTGTCCAACACCGGTATCTCATGCTGGACCAATGATGTACAACCTAAGGTACCATCATGTTCACTGAACACACCCTGGTATGTCTCTAGTAGTCCCCTAGCTTCCTGTTGTTCCAAAGGCGATAGGTTTGGCCACTGTAACGCAGCCAAATCCATAGGATCAGTGGTGCTGACTTCCACTGTTTGAATAATGGCTACCTGATCCTCATCAGTGTTATAGTGGGATGCGGGGTCTACTATGTGGAGGGTTCCCAATGCTGTGCGAGGGTGGAGCCACTGGTCTTCCTTTCCGACATTAACTACTGGTATGTTAATTTTGCCCCGCATGATAGGCAGTAAAGCAGAGGAAATAAGAAGATTCGATAGCAGCCTACCCTCCCCATAGGGCAATGGTTCCAGGAAGCAAGATGTAATGGGGCCTAGACTAAGCGAACAAGTAGCCTGCACAAACTGGAGGCACCCAGCTGGGATACGGAGGGCAGGGCCTGGTTGTACTATGGCCTTACCAATACACCCAGTGCTAGAGATATGCTCCAGGCGTTGGCACACTGATAGAGCTTGTGTCCATCCTTTACCTGCAGTCTGGACGGGAGGGGAGTGGAACAGATCCTGCCCATGCTCATTGAAGAGCTCTTGGTAACAGCGGCTGATGGCATTCATTCCAAGTAGGCCTGGCACAAACTTTCTCTGTTGGCTAGTGGTGTGATCCAGGGCGTCTTTAATGACTAATACTCCAATCTTTGGGAGCACCTTGCCCAGAATCTCCAGGTCAAGCTCAATGTAGCCCAAATAGGGGATAGCCAACCCATTAGCTGCTTTAAGCTGTAACCAATCACATGGCTGCATGTTTTCGTTAGTCTGTGGCTGTATATATTGCCAGAAGAAACTTTCTGTGACCGTTGTTACCATGGATCCAGTGTCCAGAAGGCAGCGTGTAATTACGCCACCAACGTGGATGTCAATAACTGGACAGTTTCCAATAAGACGTGCAGTAGTGAATGAAGTGCTGTTCTCTTCTGAGCCCAACAAACCCCCTTCTGGTGCCGAGCTCCCAACACCGGAGGGCGCTAGTTTTCCGGCTGCATTACGCTGTTGGTGGTTATCACAGCCTGACCTCCACTAGATAAGTCACCCCGAGTGGCAGCCCCCTGTCCCCCTGGAGTAATGGCTCTACACATCCTAGCTATGTGGCCCGGCTTGTTAAAACGCAAACAGATGGGTTTCCCATCTGCCTGGAATCGGTATGGCCTAGGCTGAGAAGCTGCTAGCCTATGGGTAGAACTGGGGGCGGTGTGTGGCCGTCCTAACTGAGATAAAATAGCATCCAGCTGGGCCTGCTGCTTCTGGAGGCACTCTTTGAGCTCAGTGAACTCAGAAGATGGACTGGCCGTGACTGCATGGGTGTCGGCCTCATAGGCATTGCAAGAATAAGCACGGGCTCTAGGTGTAGTATGTGCACGTCTACTAAGCCAATCTAGAGCTTCACTCCGTATGTCTCTGAAAGTTAAACTCCGATTAGCTGAAATTTTATCTAGCAATTCCCCTTGAAGTTTATCATCACGAATGCCTTCAACAAACTGATCTCGAAGAACACGATCAGAATGTTCTAAATTGTCATCCCTGTCCTTAATGTGCTCCATTAACTCCATTAAAATATGGGAATATTCCCTGACAGATTCACTTTCAAATTGGCGGCGGTGATAAAACTGGCGGTACAAAGCATTAAGAGACTTAGAGCAGCGGAAATTATTTTTCAAGATCTCAAAAATTCTCGGCGGATCATTCCGTTCAGTTATCGGGCTAAATTTTATCTCCCGCTTAGCTTTCCCATCCAACAAATCATACAAAAACAGAGCCTGTTCGAGTTTAGCCATAGGGCGGGCTGCTAATGACCTGCTTGCTTCCTCCACCCAATCCTCTACAGACATATTATCAACAGACATTTTCCCCAAAAATCTTGGACATTTTCTTTCTCGAGGCACACATACCAGACGCTCAACAGGGGATGAACTGGGCAGAGGATTGGAAGGGCCCTGGTTAGAGTCTCTGAGCCGCTGGTTATCAGCTTGGAGCTGTTTCACCATCTCCGCCAAAGTCTTTACTTGATCCTCCAAACTCTCCACTGTCGACATATTGCCTGTGAAGCAGTCTAATCGAGACTGGATGAGCGATGTGCCTTCCTGATGGTAACCACTGTTTTTCCCACCTAAGTAATGCCTTTGAAATAACCACCTCCACAAAAGAAAACAATAATAAAGAAAAATAATGAGCAGAAAATAAAAAAATTAAAATATACCCGATACTTTTATACACAGCCTCCAACCCTGCTCGCAGCGCCAAAATGTGACCCCTACACGATTAACCTTACCTAGTCACCATTAAACCACAGGTCTAGATTACCCAGAATTCCCCACTAGGGTGTATTCAACTGAATGAATGGAGTAGGAGACTGTGTACAAAAATAAAGCACTTTTATTTTTTGATGTAGTTTGTCATGGTATAAAAGCTGGATGAATAGATAGATGTACTCTAATCAATACTGTTGTAGTATTAAGCCGTATTCAGTATAGGGTACCCACTACAAAACAAATGCAAACCATTGAAATCATAATCTTCAAGCAAATATTTCAACCCCCAAATAGGGCACACACACAGTAATCATGGCAAGGATAAAAAGGAAAACAAAGAAAAGAATAAGCCTCACCACCAAAATATAAAGAAAACAAACACAACTTGGAGGTGGTTTCACACACAAAGTACGCACATACGTAAATAGGCCTAATGCCACAGCTCCAGTATGACCGCTGCTACTCTAGCTTAAGACACCAAGCAAACTACCCGTGTGGATAAGCTATTAATATGGCTGCACGCTACCAGTATGGATGGACTATCAATAGGTTTGGATCAAGTACGCTACCAGTATGAATGACCTAGCTTTAAATCAAACACGCTACCAGTATGAATGGACTAGGTTTGGATCACCGACAGCTATCAGTGTGGGCTATCAATATGACTGCAAGCTACCAGTGTGGATGGACTTTCAATAGGTTTGGATCGAATAAGATACCAGTATGGATGTGCTATCGATATGAGCTAGGATACCTATACAAACAAGCTACCACTATATCGTCGGTTTAGGTAAGGCATCACAATACATGATAGGCTACACAATCAATAGTGGTGGGAAAAACAGTGGCTACAGGTCGTTCCTGAAAGTCACAAACAAAACCATCAGTTTCCTGCCCACTACATGGTTTACATGACATATAGGTTACACATTCAATACACAACAGTTATACATTCCCCTTATTAAAATGTACCACAGCTTTAATTAATTTACCTCTTTAAAATCCCCCGCAACTGCACGCATTTAGTCGGCTGACCTCTTGCTCGGAACCAACAAATCCAAGCGAACTACGGTTTAAAATACATACAAAATAATTCGTTGGTAAGACATTGTTTGTTACAAACAAGGCAATGACAATGTTTTATTACCTGTAGGTAATGTTGCACAAAAGCCCAGGGAAGCAGACGGGCAGGATGACTGCAGTGTACTGTGAGTAGAAATCAGACGGATACGAAATGCTAGTGAGCATATTAAACGGCTATATGCGTGAACGGCTTTAAAATAAACTTCACCTTACCCGCTCTGTTAAATCACCGCTGGCCAAAAATCCACACGCAACAGTGCTCTCACCACTGTGTTTGCCGCGCCATTCAATTTAAACAAAGGGCCTGCAACCTATGAAGGTATATTGGGTGCAAAAGTGGCGAGCACATTTAACTGCAGATTTTGCATGTGCACACTAAAGTCGTAAATGTGTAACAGTAAAGTTGAAGTTGTACATATTTTTTTTATATCTTGTTAACACAAAATAGGGGCTACAGGTTCACAAATCCTTTTTACAGGTACACAAATCCTTTTTACAGGTACACAAATCCTATCCTGTGAGTCACAACTTTCAAGAGTCACGCACTCGACACTTTTGCTCCAATCGTTGCAGCGCAGTTGGTGCGAAACACATTTGCACATCCGTGTTTCATAATCTGAGAACATGCACAACATTCGTGCATTTGTAAACCCAAATTTGAACTAATGCATCCGAAGTTGTGCATCTGAGAAATAATTTCTCATTAATACAATTCTACAGATCGCTTTGATTTTCTTGCACGACTACAAGTCAATTGATACAAGTGCTCGAATCTGCTTCTACGAGTGACGATACTTTTGCTCCTGGCTAGGTGATATAATAGGAGCAAAAAGATTTGTATGTGTGAACGTCGAGCGAATCGATCGAGAAAACAAGGCGGCCGGATCTGGATCGCGCTCAGACTACCATTGCCTGCTCATAAGGTAAGTAACATGATAATAATATGAAGAAAGTTATCTTGTTTGTTGGTTTACATTATCATGACAGCTATGTTTAGCTTAGTTTACCTGCTTGCTAAATCCTCCAGTGCCAGATCAAGCTAGCTATCGCTAGATAAATAACTAGTTTAAAAGTAGCCTACAGAAATATAACACTGCCCGTCCAAAATCGTTAGGACACATTATCTGACACAATCGTTCTGCAATATTCGAACAGCTGACTTCTTGCACGAAGACGGATAGTGTTAGGCAAGTTAGCAACTGTTTGCAGCCATTATGAATAATAAGGTCGTAAAACTTAACACCGCAACAAATATTTTTTTCCTCGCTTTGTGCAAAGAAAAACTATAAATTGTGTGTCCTTCATTGATAAGGAAACATGCTGAGGTTACTTACTTTATGAGCAGGCAATGGTAGTCTGAGCGCGATCCAGGATCCAGATCCGGCCGCCTTGTTTTCTCGATCGATTGCTCGACGTGCACACATACAAATCTTTTTGCTCCTATTATATCACCTAGCTAGGAGCAAAAGTCACTCGTCACTCGTAGAAGCAGATTCGAGCACTTGTATCAATTGACTTGTAGTCATGCAAGAAAATCAAAGCGATCTGTAGAATTTTATTAATGAGAAATTATTTCACAGATGCACAACTTCGGATGCATTAGTTCACATTTGGGTTTACAAATGCACGAATGTTGTGCATGTTCTCAGATTATGAAACACGGATGTGCAAATGTGTTTCGCACCAACTGCGCTGCAACGATTGGAGCAAAAGTGTCGAGTGCATGACTCTTGAAAGTTGTGACTCACATGATAGGATTTGTGTACCTGTAAAAAGGATGTGTGAACCCGTAGCCCCTATTTTGTGTTAACATGATATAAAAAAAATGTGTACAACTTCAACTTTACTGTTACACATTTACGACTTTAGTGTGCACATGCAAAATCTGCAGAAAATGTGCTCGCCACTTTTGCACCCAATATACCTTCATAGCAACCCGGTAGCTATCTACCTGCTACAACAGGTCACGTGAATGACACGTCAGGTGAATGAATCAGGTGACCCCCTAGCCTTACCCCACTCCTACCCGTCACACATGTTTCTCTCAGAACTTCATGGCCACAGGTATTAGAGCCATTGTGTATTCATTGTGCAGCCATCCAGACACTTGGAATGATGGTGGAGGATTTCAGTCATGTTAAAAAGATAGCTTGTTGTAATGATATGTTGAATATTTTAATAAACTCTTCTGCACATGCTTTCAGTACCCAGCTAACATTCACCTCTCTCAGGTTGATCCGGCGGGCCACACAACAAAAAATAATGCGCATATATATAATGTTTTGTATCATTTAAATGACAAAGTAATTTTGTTAAGTATTTCTTAAGAAATACTGTTCATTTGATGTTGTTTAATTTATTTATAAATGGTGCACTGTCACTTTAAGACTCTTTTGCCAGCTCTACTAGCCTATGGCTAGTGCTGTGCCTATGGCTCACAGTTTATAAATGGTCAGTAGTGGGAAATACTGCTGCCATCGCGATTTCCTTTTAAAAGTTTCTGATAAAAAGGAGATATCAATTATCAACAATAACAAGCCAGCTGGAACTTGTCACACTCTCTCCCTCCCGTGCACGCTCAAATGCGTTCCCAATTAAATGGAGTAGCATAACCTAGTTAGATCTGCTGCAATGGAGATACTTCGATGTAACAAGCTGTTTTGACACTGATATGGTAAACGCTATCTAAGAAGAGTGTAAAGCAGTTTGCAGTAGCCTAAAGTTAATCACAACGTCGTCTATGCTGGAAAAAAATAGCGAGCGGCCTATGATAACCTATTCAATTAAATGCATGGCAGGCCGCATTAAAGTGTGTGGCCGGCCGGATCTATTAAAAAACTAATAAATGCTCCGCGGGGCAGATTAAAGTGCGTGGCGGGCCGCAGTTGGCCCGCGGGCCGTAGTTTGGACACCCCTGCTCTAGTGGGTGGAGCAGACGGGCCCCTTGGAGTGTTGAAATAGGCAAAGAACTGATTCAGGACAATTTTTGATGAAATCACTGGGAAGCTAGTAGTTCGTTTTTAAAGTTGCTGCACATATTATGGAGGTAGTTATTGTCAAACTGTTCCTGAAAGTGCTGTTTATATTTGCACTTTGTATCCCTGATGATATAGGCTTGTTTGTTGCCTGCCCTGAAAACTACATCTTATGGGTCTCTATCCATTTGTATCGGAAATCCCCCGGCCGAGTTGGAAAGTTTAAATCTCCCAGCTATTTCACCGAGACACACCCCCTTTTGGTCGGAATTCCAACTGTCTACCTCGGGGCTCCTGAGTGTGCACCGAGCTGAATGTGTGAGATGAAAACAAAGATGGCTGCGCCCATAATTGCTGAAGTTAAGATGTATTTTCTTTGTATTTGTACTACGTTGGTCGATTTAATGTTGATTTTAAATGCTCTTACACACTTGATTACATTACTGCTTTAATCGGTCACCATTTAAATGCATTGCCCAGTCTTGCTGTGCGTGCAATACAATGTAACGTTTTGTTTTCAAGCTGGTTTGCTAAGGAGGCTAATATGGCTAACAATAACAATAACGAGCCTACTACTGCTAGCTGGCTACGGCTAGCCGACTGCCCCTCATGGCTCGAGAAAAACACGACAGTACTTGTTGAAATTAAAATAGTAAGTGTGATGAAGCTTGAATGTGAATGCAAGTGTAAATCATCCCGTAGCTTGTTTAGATGAGCCACAAGCTTGCTCTCTTGTTCTAGGCAAACGCCCAGCACTACCGAGGCAGCTGTTGCCCTGGTGGCGTCCATGTTCTTTGCCACAAAGGCAAACTGGAACGCTAATTATGTCACGTTCGCGCATACAACTCGAGCAGTCCGAGCCAACTGGATAGCGGCATTATTCCTTGAGAAATGCCCTTACACTACTATTTATCCATGGCTATTGGCTGAGAAACACTTTTATTGTTTATGTGTCAACACAATTTCAATGCAGCAGTTTATGTATCAAAGAACTGCACTACTTACTCCACCTCTATTCCTACTGCATTGCAGCATTGAGTTAGCATGCAAACCAGCTTTGGGCCAGCTTTCTCATAATACCCCGTAGTACCACGTGTGGCCGTTCTATTAAGTACAGTAAAATAGTAGAGTGCAGTCAGTGTGGCTGCATGAGACAACTTTAATCCAACAGAATTCCTCATAGCTCATTTAAATGCTTCTGGGATGTTGGTAGACCTGGTCTAGAACATTTTTTGAGAAATTTGGGAAGATCAAATAGAGGGCTTAGAACCTGAGGGGTGTAAGTGACATTTCATCAACTTTACAAGACAGCCAAAACAACACCAATTGGTGCAATGTGTTCAGTGTTAAGTCCTTTGATTTTCACTAATAACTCTTTTAATTACTTTTAAAATTATTTTCTCCTTTTGACAGTAGAAAAAGCTGATCAAGAGCTTTAATGTCGCAAAAAATGTCACTTACACCCCTTCTGATTCTCACCCCTCAAAATTAACATCTGCTTGATTGGAGTCCCCTGCTATACAATGACACAGCCTTAGTGTATGGGGGAATTTATACTGCTATTATTTGGTCACGTTCATCAATATCTTCCAAAGCATTTTCTCACAGATGTGTTCTACAGGCATGGGTAAATGGCCCACCAATTCCCTTAAAAGGGCATGAAGCTTCACCGCTGTATGGACACAAATAGAAAGTTATGGTGGAGCACAGGAGTCCAAACAAAATCAGTAGGTCATAAATAATTGTGATGAAGGCTTATTTTGTTGCAAGGCACCATAGTTGTATATTACCGACTGTACATAGTATGCTCAAGCATATTCGAGTACTTTGCATGGCAGCTCCGAAGTGGAGTTGCTGCAACAGGAAGTGAGCAGCAAACAAGTTGTCCTATTTAGTGTGATAGTAGTGTACACAGCGCAGCTGGCTAACTCTGTAGCAGGGTGTAGGTGTCGTGGCCAAGCCCAATTGAGCTACCACTTTTCCTTTCTGGGAGACAGGGATTTCGTCACCCCAGATACCAGACTCTTCCCCTACGCCAATTCGTTATGGATCCCAGAGCCACCAGCAACATGAACCACACAACAAATAAATAGTTTTTAACAGTATTTATTTGTACCCCCTATCTGGCACTTTCACAATTCCTTCACAGCCATAACACACAGGAGGAAAAGCTCTCACTTCAAGTAAAACACTACACACAGTGATAAGAAAGTCCCATACAGCTGAACATTGTTATGATACTGTTGGTCTCTGTTTTCCTGTCTCTGTTTCTATGTGTTGCAGGGCGGAGTCAGTGCACAGGTGTTGCTAGTCAGCTGCTAGTCAGCTGATCAGGGATCCAGTTATATAAGAGGCTACCTGGCTGGGTTCGGGGTTGCCCTCTCTCCAGGAGAACCTGCGTTGCCTTTATTTTGAGACTGCATTTTACATTGTACCCTGATTTACACTACACCTTTATTTTTTCACCATTTTCATGGATACTGACTGTTGTTTACGTTTGGCCTACATTATTACTTTAATAAATATTTGTTAACGGTTATCTACGTGTGGTCTCATATATGTTAAATCACCACAAATGAGCCTGGTGGTCTTAACAACATACACAGCAAAACACACTTTTCTGGCTGGCGAGTCACAGCTGCAACCTTCTCTCGTTTACCAGCAGGGGGCCACCCAACATGAAAGACAGACAATGAAAAAAACATCAAGTCCATCTGGGGGGTTCGGTGGCATTTCCCAGCCGACCCACGAAATCCCTCCCCCCAGAAAGAAAATGACAAACCGTGTCCAGTCTGAATGCCTGTCAGCTCTGCCAATGACAAGCAGCCCTTGTTCACAGTCTCGTATCCACTCCGCGCGCCTCCTACTGACCCCCAAGGTTCCAATCATGCGTTCCTTGCAGATTGCCGTCGCTCCACCAGCTCGAACGTGTCCTAGGCCATCCACCGCCAACCGACGCGCAGCTCCCGTAGAGTTTTACATGTGTAGAGTAATACATTCCACACTCTCTCGAACGCACCCTTGCTTCCAGCTTCCTCGTTCACGAAGCAGCGTTGCCTGGGGAATAAACACACGCACCCTAAGCGTCTACTTCAGCTCTAGCATCAGCTTAACATAGCCACTTGTACACAAGGCGAAATCTTACGTCCCTTTTAGACGATTTGAGAGCGCAGGATCACCATTGAGGTTTCTGTCCAGGTCAGCTTACAGCACTCGTCCGGCCGTCCTCCGAGCCCCGCGGATTTCCGTAGATGTCCTGGATTTGGATCCTCCGTGAGCTCGTGGGGAAGGATGACAAAGAAAACCCAAGAGAGCACAGGAAAGCACACACACAAACCGATGGCCCTGCTACCTGTAGGTTTACACACAGTCGCCGCAGTCCAGTCTCTCGTGTGTTTCCCCACAAAACCATCGCTGTCAAAACATGGATATGCCTCCCTATTTAAACTTACCGGCGGCCAATCAGTGTCCCGTCCATGATCAATCCTTCGGCCGCACGGCTGTCATCAATCACTAATCACAGGTAAAACGCAGCCAGACATCATTGAATAATCACAGCCCATTTACCCTGTATTCATTCCCGCTAAATATGTACATCAGTAATTAGGATACACCAACCCATATGCCCTCTGTAGCCCCGTGTGTTGGTGAGGGTGTGACACTCCCCCCCACTAGAACATTGGTCGTCCCGACCATCTAGGGCCGATACCGGCCCGGCTTCACCCCAAAGTTCGCCCTCTGTGATCTCCTTTGCACATCTGGCTGGAATTCTTCCCTCTCTACCTCAAGCTCAGGGACCCCAGCCCCCCCTTGACCTGGCAGGGGCTCAGGACCCATTTCTGGGTCCACATCCCCGTCCTCTTCTAAGACAGCCTCTGGCGGCTCCCCGGGCCAACCCAGCTTCCCCACCCCCACACTCACCTGCGGTCTCCGGAGGTCGCAGTTCACATCCAGGGGGGCAGACACGTAGATGGCGCCGATGGAGGGTTCGCAAGGGCCCTTCAGCTCCTTCGGGACGCACTTGGTATACTGATCCTTGGGGGTCGGGCTGCCACTGCTCACACCCCATTTCTGGTCTACTGGCAGACGGGGGTGACGACCAAAAAGGACAGAAAAGGGGGCCAGGCCAGTACTGCTGTGCGGTGTGCTGTTGTAGCCCTGGACTAGATCTGGGAGGTGCTCTGTCCACCTCTGCTGAGCAGCTGGCGCCAGAGTGTTCATCAACCCAAGTAGGGTCTGATTCCACCGCTCACAGGCCCCATTCCCTTGGGGCCGATAGGGAGTGGTTCGGATCTTCTTGCACCCATACAATGCACACAGCTGGCGGAGTAGCAGGGACTCGAATGCTGGGCCTTGGTCAGACAGCAACTTTTCCGGACAGCCGTAGCGCTGGAACACCTCCCTCCATAATACTCGTGCCGCAGTCTCTGCTGTCTGATCTCGTGTGGGCACTGCAAAGGCATAACGGGAATATGGTCGTGCATCCGCGGATCTTCCCAGCGACAAAAAGTCAACCGCCAGGATTTCCCACGGATAACACGTCCTGATGCCCTGCATGGGCGGCCACTCACCACGCCCAGCAGACCCAACCAGGCATTGTGGACACTTCTTTTCTCAGGCCTCAACGTCCCCCTTCAGCCCTGGCCAGAAGAACCTGGTTTGGAGCGCCTTGACCAATCGTCTCCCCCTGGCATGTCCCATTGCCTCATGGAACTCCTGCCACACTGCCTGGCGCTCGCTCTGGGGGACAACCACCACCGATCCTTCTTCTCCAGACAGCTGATATACCAGCACGCCCTGTCGCACTTCCAGCTACTCCCAATCTTTCAACAGTGCCAGGCTGGCTCCTGGCAATGTTCTCCGGGTCTCCTCGGTGGGCGTTGTCCCAGCTAATTTCCCCCGTACCACCTCAGCCAGTACAGGATCCCTTCCTTGCCTCTCCACCCAGTCGACCTCCTCATGGGTACCCACTTGACCCACTGCTGTAGGGCCAGGCTGTCTGGACAGGGCGTCGGCATTCCGGTTCTCCACGCCAGGCTTGTGGCGCAGCTCAAAGTCATAACAGGCCAACTGGCCTGCCCACCGCTGCTCCACAGCCCCAAGTTTTGCAGTCTTCAGGTGGAGGAGCGACCGATGGTCTGTGAACACAATGAAACTCATACCCCACAGGTAATCTTTAAACTTTTCCGTTATGGCCCACTTAAGGGCCAACAGTTCCAGCTTAAAGGCACTATAGTTTCTGTCGTTTCTCTCGGCATCATGCAGACTCCGGCTGGCATATGCCACGACATGCTCCCTGCCACCCTGTATCTGCGACAGGACTGCCCCCAAGCCCTAAAGGCTGGCGTCAGTATACAGACGGAAAGGCTGAGTGTAATCAACATAGCCCAACACTGGGGCCTCCACGAGGGCCTGCTTCAAGCCGTCAAAAGCCTCCTGGCACCCCTCTGTCCACTGTATACTTGCTCGCGACGCCCCATTAGTCCCCTTCAACAATGCATGCAGTGCAGATGCCCGCTTAGAGAACCCTGGGATAAATCTACGGTAGTACCCCACGAACCCAGGGAAAGACCTTACTTCTCTCACAGTAATGGGTACCGGCCATCCCCGTACCGCTACCGTCTTCTCTGTGTCCGTGGAGACTCCACCCTGGCTGACCACATGCCCCAAATACTTCACGGAACGCTGGAGTAGACTGCACTTCACAGGCTGCAACTTCAACCCATTGGCCATGGGGGCTGGAACACCTGCTCCAAGTGTTCTAGATGGGAAGGAAAGTCAGGGGAGAAGACAATTATGTCATCAAGATATATCAACAAAAAGTCATGTACCTTATCTCCCAGGCAACGCTGCATTAGCCTCTGGAACGTGGCGGGCACGTTACAGAGGCCAAAGGGCATCCTTTCAAATTCATAGAGGCCCATGGGTGTTGCGAAGGCAGTCTTCTGTTGGTCCTCTGGGTGCACTTCCACCTGCCAGTATCCGGAGGCCAGATCGAGGGTGGAGTACCAGGCTGCCCCTTTCAAACAAGTCAAGGACTCTTCAATCCGGGGAAAGGGGTACGCATCCTTTTGGGTCACGTCGTTCAGCCTCCTGTAATCCACGCACAACCGCCAACTGCCATCCTTTTTCTTAACCAGAATGACGGGGGCGGCCCAGGGGCTGGAGCTTTCGCGGATCACGCCACCCTCCAACATCCCTCGCAGCAGCTCTCGGATTTCTGGGTATAAAGTGGGAGGCACCGGCCTATAGCGCTCCCGACTGGGCCATGGTCTTCTTCATCCTCAAAGTGTTTTTAGTTGGTGGTTTCGCCAACTCAGATGCAGCAAGGACAGATATAAGAAAACCTTCTTACCCACAGCAATAGCACTTTACAACAACTCTCCTTTGAGTAGAGAGAGACAACTCATCTTTTAATCTTTAATATCTAATATGGAGGCAATTGTCTTGATTTATGTCATATAAGGCAGTTACACTTTGGTACTTGGATGTGTATGGTACCTTGACAGCTATCATATGCTATGTCTTGTGGGTGGAAGTAATTTCTTGTTTATGTATGTGGACTATATATGTGTGTGTGTGTGTGCTTGCTGTATGTTCTTAAGGCTGCTGAAACAACTGAATTTCCCTGTGGGATAATTAAAGTATATCTATCTATCTATCTATCTATCTATCCTGTGCGAAAACCCGCTGCCACTTCTCCAGCAAAGCGTGCAGCTGTCCTCTTTCTTCAGGTGTCAGGCCCTCACCCTGTCCACTCAGCGTACTGAGGTGCTGTGGGAGCGCATGGCCAACAGGTCGAACCTCGACTTCCACCACTTCCTCACCTTGAGGTTGCAACACCAGCTCGTTGGGCAACTGCAGTCAATCAGGCTCCAGCTTCTCCACATTAGCTAGAGGGCGGCGGGTGGGTAACTCGACTGGATAGGATTGGAGATTGCAGACCCGGAGTGGTACCTGTCCTCTTTGGACAGTTGCCAAAGCCCGACCAACACACCATTCTTGTTGCCCCCCCGATAGTCCTCAACCAGCACTTGGTCTCCATCTCTCAGCAGTCCAGGTAGCACCTCTGGCCAAACCACAGTCCAGGCGCAGCTCCCGACTCTCTCGAACGCACCCTTGCTTCCAGCTTCCTCGTTCACGAAGCAGCGTTGCCTGGGGAATAAACACACGCACCCTAAGCGTCTACTTCAGCTCTAGCATCAGCTTAACATAGCCACTTGTACACAAGGCGAAATCTTACTAGTTTCACTAGTGGGATAACCATTTCAAGGGTTCTGTCGTGCGGAGGGATAAGAGTTGTGAGAAATCGGAAAGATGTATAGTGATCTTGAAAAAAGTGAACTTGAAGCTATTGTTTTCTGTGAACATAAGAGAACCAAGATAAAAAAAAAGATCAGAAAAAGAGAGGGAGCTGAGCTGCTGCGTTTGCGCACACCGCCATGACAACATGTAAGCTGTATAACAAACATGTATCAAATATATATCCCAGGTGGGTGCAGGTTGGTGGTGGTTTTGATGAGGTGTCCCCTTATTCTGTACTTTGGGTATCAAGATATGGGATGGGTATAAAAATGGGATGCATAATAACAATAAAAACATCTCAGTGACATGACAATCTATGCTATATTTACATGTATACTGTATATGCACTGGAGTTGCCACTGCAGTTGTCTAACATGTTTTTTGGCTGTTTTGAAAATCCATATATTTAGAGTAGGGGAGAACGGGGTAAATTGAGCATAGGGGTAAGATAAGCCACCACTTTTTTCTAGGAAACAGTAAACACATTTTCCAATGTGACAACATTTTAAAGAAGAGGGAATCATTCCTTACAATGTGAGGAAAGATAGGTAAGTTGAGCCAGATCTAGATTTAGATTTTTAAGGTTTGCCTTGATTTTGTGACCTCATTCTATATGATTCCTTAGTGTTACTAACAGCTAAAGAGACTAGGCAGAAAATTAAATGGACTTATTTACGTGAATTAATTGGGTGAATTTAAAGGTAAACAGACGACAAAAAATGTGATAGGCCTAAACCTGTCTTGGTAAATTTTCGGTTGAATCTATTTGGCAAATTCTCAGTTAAATGTTGGTGTTTGTTACTGTTTATAGAAATTCAATTATTGTTTGAAGAAAATAAAAATGTTTTACCTGAAATCTTTGTTGTGGCCCAACTTACCCCACACCAACGCGTTCATTGAACACGCTCATTTTTTCGTGAACGTTGAACTGAACGCAACACATTTTTTAATAAAGAACTTGAACGTGAATTAGTTCACATTATGTGCCATGAACGGCAGACATCACTGTAAATGAACGTTGGAATTTGTTTTCCATTGAAAACTGAGTGACATCTGTTTTCTCTTTTGAAACGCAACGAGATAAAGTTCCTCCCTCCTGTATTCTCACTGGTGCCGCTTAAATCATGTATCACCGGACAGAAATGGTTTTGACATTGTGTGCGCAATGCATTGCGGGCAACGTAGTGTCCGGCTGAGAATAGTTGAATAGCATACGGGCTTCCGCACAACGTTACCCGTGATGAATTGCAGCCATAGACAGTAAATTGCAGGCATAGCAACGCCGCGTAGCAGGCAATGACGAGAGCGCGGAGGGCTGGAGGAGCGAGAGAGAGAGACAGACCAATGACGAGAGTGAGAGAAAGCGCTGCAATTTTTAAAAAAAATGGCTAGTGGAAGTGATGGCACGGAGACTGGTCTACCTTGTCTGTACTGCTGCAAGTTTCATTTCATCACCTGGTAAGAAACCCACAATTGCAGTGTCATGAGCAAATGTCTAGGCCTAGTGATTTCTAGCTCGTAGTGTGAGAAAAAGTATTTATTTGAATATCTCACCAAAAAAGTAAAATTAACTGAACTTTGAACTAGTTCAGAAATAAAATTGTGAACTTCTAACGTGAACTGTTCACTTTGAGCATGTATGAACTGAACTTTAACTAGTTCAGAAAAGCTGTGAACTGGCACAACACTGCCCCACACATAGGCACATCTTACCCCACATATGGTAAGTTGTGCCACTTTTTTGCAGAGTATATCTCTTTACCCTTATAAGTTATCAAAGAGTTGTTGGTTACAGAAGGAGTAGAAGACTTTACATTTATGTTTGGTGTGAAGATTACAAAACAAAACCTCTTTGACACATTAACATGATGAAGAATGTAAAAAATGGCTAATTTTTGTAATACATTAATAAAACACTTATGTTTACTTTTTGCGTAGTAGGCCTACACTTTATATGAATAAATATATCACAGAAATTCACTACATTTTTTATTCACTCAAAGCACACTAATAGGAAACTATTAGGCTTACAAAACATTTCTGCAGCATTTGTTTTTTGGGGTTGGTATACTGAGTAGGCTAAATTCGTCATATTTGTGAAACATTTGTAATATTTTTGCACTTATATTTAGCACAAAAAAGAATAATGTGGTAGAAATATACTTTCTGATGTCAAATAATAGTTTTATCTACCCTAGAAATCCAGTGTTCTCGCGAAGCACAATGGAATTGTCTCTGCGAGACACTCTGGCAATGAGCAATGATGCACATTACTTTTACCCCAACATTCCGGGGAACCAGCTAAACTGATGAAGACAGCGCTGGAACGTTGGAGGACAGTACACATTGGTCTTAGTGTTATCCGATTGTGTCGAAGTCCGAAATCATTCAGAGTAAACATGGTCTAGTGTTATCCAATTGCGTGCAGTGAGATTTTTAAATGCATGCTTGTTGCCGCCCATCGAGTTGGGCCATTACATTTTTCTAGGCCAGACCCTTAATCTTTCTAGATTATCAGGGTCTGGATAAGTTTTATCTGGTTTTATACTTAATAAAATAAATTTTTATAAATACACTTTATTTTTACCTGGGACTGTCAGCAGTCACACTGTGGTCACCGGGTATTCTTTTACTTTATTGTATTGGGGTGAAGAGGTTTTCATTAGTTTTTTTGTTTGCTTTCCCTGATGATTGGCGTGACTGTTAATGATATGAGCTGGATCTAAACAACTCACAGCTGTGTAGACTAGGACAACGGGAAAGCCCAAATATAGGCAGACTCTAATTGTGAGTCTCTTTTTAAGTGCAGCTGAAGTCCAAACACAAGGGGAGGGAATTGTGATGAAAGCAGAGGAGCATGAAGAAGGGGAGCCACGCAAACTGCTAGACATTGCTTGGTAGCAAGAGGAATTGTGAGACATGCCCTCTGGTGAAGCTCTAAGGGAAGGTACCCTTGCTGCAGAGTGTTTGCCTGCCTTTATCATCTCACAAACAGATCTGCATTGTTTGCTACAGCCTGACTACTACAGAGAATGACGGGGGTGGAGCCCAGATGCCATAGGGAGTCCCTATTGCTGAAAGACACAGAGTTGACATCATCAGCCAATGGGGCCCTCGCTCACCCATACCAGATACTGGTTGGACTTACCTTGTATTGACACTTACATTTTCTTTGTTTGTCTACTTGCTTGTTATTTGACAGTGTGACTGCTGACAGAACAGGGGTGGTATCTGGCACTTTTCCATTGCAGGAACTCAGGGCTCTTGCCAGATTGTGGGGAAATTTACAGGATCAGCCTCCTAATCGGCTCTTTCAAGCCTTCTGTTTCCACTGCCGACCAGACCTACTCGATGAAGCCTTTGCTTTTTGATCACAAGATCCATTCCAAGCATGACAAATATGTATTTCTCCAGCAGCAGCATTTACATTAGACTGCAACATTATAGAATTTCTAAACAACAGAAAGATTGCCCAAGGCTGAGTCAACAGTTGAATTTTGCCATAAAGCTGCTTACAATTGATTTAATGCCTGTACTTACTTGATAAATGAAGATACCAGCTCCACTGTTGTGAAATTACAGCATATAGGTCAGCAGACATTTTGCTTTCATGTTTCAGTTAGTGACAGTTACCTCAACATACTAACTTATACAATTACAAGATGAAAAATATCCTTGCAGGTAAATATGGTGCTTGTGTTGTTTTCCCCTCAAATCACATTTAAAGGTTGTATCAGCGATAGTCACTTCTGTTGATGTTCAAACAAAACAGAGAGCTAGCTCGCTACTCCCTCCCCCTCCCTCCCGTGCAATTAAAACTCTCCTAAACGCGCATCTCTTCAGTTATTGGTTGAAACACTTTATTTTGCCTTTGAGTGGGTTGCCAACCCTTGTTGATAGCAATTGTTTTTGTGTACAGATCTCGGAGCCTAGGCTGCCTACAGAGACACATTTTTTGGATGGCCTGCTTATGGGGCAGGCAGCTAGCTGATCGTTAGGAAAGATTAGATGAATGTGATCATTTATGTTTGAGCCTTTTTTGGGCCTGAAATCGCTGATACAACCTTTAACCAATACGTGTCAGCTATCACTGTGAGCACCACCCAGTAGTTTCAGGGTCAGAAGTGCCTACCAAGGAGTACTGTAGGTACAACCCTATTTTCAAAAAGGTTGGGACGCTGTGGAAAATGTAAATAAAAACAGAATGGGATTATTAGCAAATCTCGTGAACCCATTATTTAATTGCAAAAAAAACATAGACAACATGTCAAATGTTGTAATTGACAAATATGACTAAAAGTATATTGAATATTGAATGTGAGATGTGTAATGTTTTGGCGCTCTATAAGTAAAATTAAATTGAAATTAAATTGAAATGTTATGTCAGCAGCACGTCTAAAAAAAGTTGGTTGAACAAAAGGCTGGAATATGTAATGCTAAAGAAAACATTAGGAACATTTCACAACTAATTAGGTTAACTGGCACCATGACTTGATATCAAATCCAGGAGAGTCTCAGAGAGGTATTTATCACTCTGTGAGAACCTGTGTGGGCAAATAATAACAATATAAGAATAAAGCTCCTGAATGTGAAATTGTGAAGAATTCGGGATTTCATCATCTAGTGCATAATATAATTCAAATATGCAGACAATCCAGCAATATGGATCTTCAGGGCTTCAGATGGCAATGCATTAAAACAGACCTGTTTCAGTAAATTATCTATGATCTCAGTTTGATGCTCCATCCACAAACAAGAGTAATTCTATGTGTACCTCATTCTTTAATCATCTACATCTTCCTAGTATCCCCTAACATACACTCTACATGAGCATGACCTTTTCTTGGCCTTTAATATGGGCCAGAAAACTGCCACCTGACCACAGTGCTGATAGATGGCAGAGGCTGGATTTGACCCCTTGCACTTACAGTCCCCCCCATATCTCACCAAAGGGCAGGACTCCAGGATCTCTCCCTAGCAAGGTGCAGCCACAGCCTCTGCCCTCCACTCTCATTGCTTGCACCTGCTAAAACATTTGAGGTATTTGAGCAGCAGGGCAACACATTTGCTTTTCATTGAACCTGACGGGGTGAGCCTTTGAAGTGCATAATGGCAGTGCAGTTAAGCCCCCCACACACTCACCTTAATCATTTACCTTGTGAAGGCACATTCTCTACTTCTAACCCATCAAGCGGAAAACGAGTTTGGCTTTCTGCCCCTTCCCCCATCCCTCCTCCATGTGTGATCTCTTCAGTATTGTGACTGAAGGGGAGTATGATAATGTTTTAGCTGCAACAGAAGCGCAAGCATTGATGTGGAATGCTGAGAAGTATGTGTCCTTTAGAACAAAATAGACTATAAGTCCTTGCAGACTTTGCATAAACATCAAAAACAGGAGGATTGTGTGAATATAGATTGCAAATAAATGATGAACACAACTTTTGTGTGTGTGCTGGTATGTGTGTATGTGCAATCACATACAGTTACAGCTTGATTAAATGGAAATGTAGGAGTGGTTTATACTAAGATAATCTGGTTAGTAGTTACTTATTCATGATATTTACAAACCATAGCACATTGTATTAATATAAAAGTGAGCATGGTCAGTTATTTGCACTCAAAGCAAACTAAAATAATTCACACCAAATTATAGTTGTGTACTACTACAACTGATATCACATTAATCTCCTATTCTGTGTTTAAGAGAATTTACTTTGTGAAAAGTCAGCCACAGAAAGTAATGCTATGCTAGACATTGAGTACTTCCGCAGAACAGATGGAGTCATGCTTCTCCACAGGGTAACCACCTGTGGCCCCAAATTACACACTTTCAATGCAAAGTACTGCACACTGTAAATAAAACATCTAGTTACCTGTTTGCAATTTTCTATGAACTATGACACCAGACATCAGGACTGACACCATATTTCAATGCAAGTACATACAAGACTGTTTTATCCAGATGAAGCTGAAAATAGGCAAACATGTCAGATTACTTTGTTGCATCAAATCTTTTAATAAAAAAATCTGAAAAGTATATAAAATGAGGGAAATGCAGAACGTTCCTCTTAAAATGTCTTGCCAAGCTTTCACAATGACAAAAAATGTCTCTTATTTGATCAATATGCCTCTGTACAGCACTTAATTAGCTGGCCTGAAGGCAACAAAAAACAAGAAAATACCTCCATTTTTTAGTTCAAAATGTATGGACCTGGGGGTATTTCAAGATATGCCATACAAATACTTTTTTTCCTTTACAGTACTTTCTCCCTTAGTTATGTCAGAAGTGAAAATATGTGAAAATATGATACTTAATTGAATTCATTAATAATAATCAAGAATAGTAAAAAAAAAAAACATAAATATAAGATGCACAAGTAGCCTATATGGTGCTTGTTCACTGTGTATGAAAGAGTGGGATGAAAAATGTCCAGGGGACTTTAAATTGAATAAATCACAATTGAATCCCCTTTAGAAACTGGCACAGAGGAACTTATATTACACTCAAATTACTCTATTTGTTCGCTGAGATATTTTAATCCTTTCTGACCTCAAACTTCCCATGAACCAGAGACGAAACAAAAGGCCGCCCACTGTCTTCGGCAGTAAATCTGTTGTCTCCCTTCTGGGCCTAGCACCGGGGCTCATAGATCACCACTGTGCCGCAGCTTGCTTCAATTTACTCAATTAACTCTAGTAAAGCACTTGTAAGTTCTGCAGATGTTGGTTTATTATCAAGGCCTAAAATGTACAAGTGAGTTCAGGAGCCTGGGGTTATGGCAAGGTTGATGCAGGGGGATGGGTGACCCTATTTTATATCCACTCCTGCTGTGAAGGGGAGGGATCATAAAAAATGCTGGAAGAGAATACACTTTACTTTTCATCATGTTTGCTGCTCAAGTGGAGCTGCAGTCTAAGTAATGTTTCTTGATTCATCCAACTGAATCAGAATGTATAAAAAATATCACAGCAACAGTTTTATTCACTATTTGACGTGCAGACGGAGAGAACTTTAATCATGACATCAGCATGTTTGAGCACTTTGATATGCTTGGCTCTTACCAATTATTTCCCAGTCTGTAGCAAGTGGACTTCCAGCAAGGGCTCTCTTTATGAAAAGCATCTTTCACACATGAAATAGCTCCGTTCCTAACCTGGAATCACTCACAGATGACAAACCTCAAGAGGACAGCTGTAAATAATTACAGTGATTCCCAAAGTTGTCTCTGTTCCGTGCCATTGCTCAGGATGAATACAAATGTTGCCCTCGTTCAGCATGTGCATGTGGGAAAGCCTCAAGTGTGTGATATTTATATTAGAGAATTTAAACCATTTTTATCTCTTCTTGTCTCAAGTAGGATAAATCAAAGGGTAAACTGACGTCAGGAATGTGAAATATACCATAAAGGGGAATAATAATATTTAACAGGTGTTGTTACCATCACCATAAAACATCCTACCATCACCAGTTGTGTGACAATGTTTTGGACGTCAGCCAGTTGCATTTCAATTAAGACAAGCAACACAGTCTGACATTCATAGTGCTTTAAAATAAGTTTTGATGGATCATTTTCCTCTACAGCTTTAACATGTTAACTGCAGACAAGTCAAGTACAAGTAAAATCTTCTCACCTGGCTGGTCTACTGAGACAGTACAACTAAAAGCTGAACTGAAGCTATCCTTTCCTTCTTCCGGGAGCAGCTAGCTGCTTTCTCCTGAACAATACATTAGCTAAGCTGTCAAATAATTTTGTCATTTGTCAATTATTATTTAGATTTGTTTTGCATTCACTGACCGTTCACTTTTGTGAAATTATAGAAAAAATAAAAAATTTAGCAAACATTAAACAAATATTGTTTTATAACATGGGTCAGTATTTCACATAATAACTAAAATGGTATAGTGATTATAAAATGGTGGGATTATATAAAAGTTGTTTAGCTTTAGAATAATCTGTTGCCATCTAGTCCACCAAATGTGACCAACAAATACACAAAAGCACACAAGAAGTGGACAAAAATATGGGCTGACAGTGCATTTAAGTAAGTGTTAAAATAAATACTGTAGTACACAGTGGGTCAACTCGGTACAATGTTTAAAGTTAAAGGCATGCATAATGACTCTCTTTGCTCCACAGGGGTCAGGGGAACAGTGTAAACTATGTTTTCAGGAAATAAGGGAGTGAAAATGTTTTAGGCAGGGAGAGAGAAAAAGACAACCTTTAGCTAAAGGTCATGGCTTGGGGAGTGATGGTGAATGGCTTTTCGCCAAAGGTGCTCCACTAATAGGCATTTATAATTTCTCATCTGTTTCTACAGCCAGGTCAAACAGCACATGGAGTGGATTGTTATTTACTATACAGAGCATGCTGTAGGCTACTTCCTACATCATGACAATATGTTTGTGATCTCCATCAGTGAGACAACGGAGCAAATAAATAAAACAAACCAGCAGCAAACAACACCCCTATAAATTGTAGCTTACCAAATACTGACAAGCACTGATGATCAGCAGCTGCGGGAAAAATGGCCTCCTGCCAGAAATGCAACAAAAATTATAACACAAGAAGTGACAAACTAAACTAAACTAAACAGTGGATGATGCACACTGCACTAGAGAGCATACACAGGCTAATCAATCAAAAAAAATGTATGCATGTACAGTAGATTTTCCCTGTCAGGCAACTACACACCAAACGTTGTGTCTGTGATACATTAGAAATTCTAAAATACGACACTGATTCTTAATAAATGAGGCAAAGCATGATCTGAAATTGAAAAAAAATTTTCATGCTATGACTTCACGTAATGTTATGGCAAAGGTAGCAGCTTGGAGCTTCAGCTGTTATAGGGAATAACCAAAACTAGCCAATGGTTTAACATTTATCTACATAAACTGTTCATGACAAATAACCGTGATGTCCACCCTGAAAAAAGACATAGAAAAGTAGAACAAAGTGACTAAAAAGGACAACCAACAAAACCAAAATGACACACCAACAGATTAACATCCAGCTTCACTCATCTTCACTGATCCTAACTAGATCGGCAAGTACCTCGGACGTCATAATTGATGACCAACTTTACTTCTCTGAGCATGTAGCCTTAATTGCAAATTCATGTTGGTTTGTCCTTTACAACATTAGGAAGATGAGACCCTATCTGACACAAGATTCCACACAAATTCTTGCACAGTCAATCTCTAAACTGGACTATTGCAATTCACTGTTAGCTAGCCTGCCTGGTTGGGTAGTAAGATCTTTACAACTGATTCAGAATGCTGCAACATGTCTGGTCTTCCATCAAAGAGAACACATGTAACTCCTCTCCTAGTTACTCTTCATTGGCTCCCTATAGTGGCCAGAATACAATTTAAATCTCTCACCTTGGCCTATAGGACACTGCTCCCTGCTATTTCAATTCTATGATCCAGCTTCACATCCCCAATCGCCCACTGTGGTCTTCTGATGTGCATCTGTTATTTCGACCAGCTGTAAACGCTAGGTCAAATTCAAAACTCTTTTCCTCAGTGGTTCCTCGTTGGTGGAATGAGTTGCCCAGTGCTCTCTAGTTTTGGGTGTTTCAAGAGGGGTCTAAAGACATATCTGTTCAGCATACACTTAATTAATTAAGTGGTTCTTATGAGTTATGGTTTGTATTTTATGGTATTTGTTTATTTGACATTATGGTTTATTATTTCTATTTTCCTTAATGTAGTCTTACTAACATTTTAAAACTGTTAAATCATATAACCATAACCATGATCATAACCTTGTTAAAGAGATAGATAGATAGATAGATAGTTAAATAGATAGATACTTTATTGATCCCCAAGGGGAAATTCAAGACGATAACATGGCGGCAGTACTATACCATACCACAGCTTAAAGGAGAATTCCGGTGTGATATTGACCTAAAGTGTGTTGAAACATGATACCGAGTGTGAACGTATGTCTCATAGCCCATCTCAGCTTGTCCCCTGCACTCCAAAATCTGGCGCTAGTTAGCCGATGCTACCAACAGCTTTTTCAATGGTGGTGCTTCGGCATCGGGCTAGCCATGCAAATAAATCACTGTTTTACACCATTTACGAGGCTCAATGTATCTCCACACTTAATTGGTAGACTTCCGAGGGCCCTGACATTTAAAACGAGACATAAAGAACTTTGAAAAAGCACTGGTAGTTTACTTACAAGACGATTTATATAGACAGTATCTTCACTAAGTTTAGTGTTTGTAGCCATCTTAAATTTAGTCACGATAAGTCGAGCGACGAGTAAGAATGAACAGGTATGATAAGGGATCAGATTCCAAAAATAATCAGTGGAAATGCATGGATTCCAGTTGCTGCTACCGAAAGAAACTGGAATCCATGCATTTCCACGGAATTATTTTTGGAATCGGATCCCTTATCATACCTGTTCATTCTTACTCGTCGCTCGACTTATCGTGGCCGAGGTGGGCTATGAGACATACGTTCACACTCGGTATCATGTTTCAACACACTTTAGGTCAATATCACACCGGAATTCTCCTTTAAGGATATCTGTGGTTGGACTATTCAAGAACACCAAGCTGCTTTGTGTTGTTCATGCCAAGAGAGTCACTATTGCCCAGGGACTTACAGTGTACAGTATTACTGATTTCTTTGTGTCTATGTGAAGCGCTTTGAGTAGACATTGTGCTGGAAAATGCCCTATATAAACTTTACCTTACCTTACAGCAGATATGCACACGTTCAGGATGGGACAAACAGAGACATCTAAAGATAAAAAACACTCCAACCAGAATAGAATCCAGCCTCAATTACGTTAATAGGGTTACCCTATTCTCACTCTTCACACTGAAGGTGATTTCTTTACCCATTCAGAATGATGATTCCAGATAATGATGCATAATATAACATATTTAGATACATGAATCGAAGCAACCTGGTCTCATTAGCGTTTTCGCAGACCCAGCCAAACGTACCACCAGGCACAAACCCTGAACTACCGTCTATGAGTTAGCTGCCCCATCTTGGTTGCTTTTTTATGAGCTAGCAGCCCGGGGAGTTTAGCTCATTTGTCAACCTTCAACCTGAAAACCTTTCCTGTACATTCTGACTTGATTCAACCCCTCTTTGTCCAACTGTTACATCTAAGGGTAGCCTGTGTTGTCCAAACATCAGGAATGAGGGTGCATCCAGTAGAACTGTGTAGGGTGGCATTGTAAGCCTGAACAAGGGCGGGAAGAAACTCTGGTCAACGGTTCTGCTTTTCCTCCTCCAGGATGCGCAACATGCTCAACAAGGTCTGATTCAGGCGTTCGTGCCGTTACCCTGAGGAAACCCTGAGGTATGGGGTAGTTCTACTCTTGGAGATACTATAAAGACTACACAGTTCTGCCACTAGGTTGGACTCAAAATGTGGGCCTTGGTCCGAATGGAACCGCGGTTTGGTACAAGTCATGGGGCCTTCCTAATGTCAAAAACTTTAGCTCAATGACCTCTAGAGGAAAAGACACTGTGAAGGGCTTCAGGGGTGTTCTAGGAGCAGAATCAACTGGATTGTTGTCTGTATACAACTACTTTGGCCACCATTAAGTATTTTTTCCCCCCATTACCCACTTTAAAGCCAGCAGTTCTAATTTAAAGGAGCTGTAATTTGCATCGTTCCTCTCACTCAGATGCAAGCTCATGCTAGCACGCCCATCCTGGTTCTGGGCTAAGACTCGTGGGGGTTGCCTGGGTAATGGTAAACTTTTAGCTCGACCCAAAGGTTCAACATAAATAGGCTAGCATTATACTTTTAGCTCTCCGTCTGGTTCGACCACGGATTCAATAAAGCAATGAAGCTGTGCTGATTTGGAAGCGTCTTTCATGTTGAGGTTGCAACACTTTGTGATTTAGCTTTAGGCTAGTTAGTTCCCAGCATGCATTGAAAGTCAGTTGCCGCGTTAATTATTGTTTTGATTTTAAAAAATGTGGTTGAAATAGTTTAGCCTTCTCTTGCTGGTGTTTTGAATAATAACATGACAGGATATGCCCATTGAAAATGGTTTAGTTAGGCTAGTTTATTGTGAAGAAAGACACCGTAAATATGAAAGTACTAGGTATAACCCAGTATAAATATACAGTTGATCGGTAACTGTGATATCTTGGAGGAGGACACAGCTATAGCTATCACAGGCCTGAGGTAGTAGTAGGGGGGCCTATGTTTCTAATTTGGGGGCTTGTGGGATTCGCATGTTAATTTTTGGAGAGCATTATCTTTGTTCTAGGGGTCCTTAAGAATAGAAAAAAACATGTCTCCATTTTTTTTAAGGTTTTGAAGGACCCAAATCAAAGGTCAAATTCAGAAAAGGTCAAATTTGGTGTTTTGTCCATAAACCTCACATTGCTGGTATTATAGCATAGGATTTGGTGCCAAAAAGCAATGATATTCTACAAGGTAGTGTGCAAAAGTGGACCACATAAACAATACAACAATATAAAAAAAATGTAGGCTGATAATTGATATCTTTAACGAAATTGTCCGCTTAAAATACTTCAATATCAATTCATGCCTATTAGTGTGCTTGAGTGTAGGCCTAGCCTACTCTGCCAGTTCTTGTCTACACCCATTCAGAGCACAAAGTGCAGAGATCTCTGTTAAATCAAGTTTAATAGACTTTTACATAGCTAGTATCAGCTGAAGTTTGTAAGGCCTTCAGTAGCCTATGTAAGTGTGAAGAAAAGAAAGGGTAAAAGGATCAGATAGACAAACAGACAGGTGAGTGTGTGTGTGTGTGTGTGTAAGAGAGAGAAAGAGAAAGAAAGACCAGCAGTGAAGTTGGCAGTTATAGAATTTAGAATATTGAATAACCTGAAGAACATAGTGCTCTGTTCTTCATGGTAGGTGATATTAGTGACCTTCTAGCCTTCTACATTTTGAGCAAGCACATTTTCATAGTTCATGGTGGCACAGTCTAGTTAGGTTATATTCTGAAGTGTGTCTTTCTGTTAGTCAGGTGATGGCACACATATTCTAAAAGAAACAGATTTTGGGCTATGTATCCAGTGGCAGACATGTGTGGACTGATGAATGACCCATCACTAGAGACATATGCCAAATTTCTTGTTTTTGTCCATGAGAGAGTATGGAAAATGGTGATCACAGATCAGCCAACGATTACAATGTTACAGTGCAGTTATTTTACAACAGAACAAAGCAGTTTGGCACAGGAACTGCTACAAATCCACCTGAAACAGTGAGCATCTGCAGCATGCTAAAATTCACTACTAGAAATCATGTGAAGCAGGCAGGACTCAGTGTCTTCAGAAAAGACGTGGTAGACCATCTTCTGAACCTGCAGCAACACCTCCAACTGCATCAAGTCCATCTAGAGGGACTTTGTACACTTGTTCAGCAGCAGCTGCTGCCAGCATAGATAAGTGCTTCTTCTGTCAAAAGCAGACAAAAGAGCATCTTCATGAGGTGTCCTCTTTCAATGCAGGTAACGCAGGTAACCAACCAAGAGATATAAGTAATATTTTGAAGTCAATGACTTTTAACAGGTAGCCAGTGTAGAGATGCTAGGATGGGGGAAATATGTTCATATTTTTTGTGTGTGTAAGCAGCTGCATTTTGTAAGCTGTAAGCTCTTTAGACAGGTATTATTACAGCCAGCGTAATGGCATGGCAATAGTCTATCCTTTAGGTGACAAAAGCATGGATTAATTTCTCGGCATCTGGTAAGGATAAGGACTTCCTTATCTTTGAAATGTTCCTTAAATGGTAAAATAAAGTTTTGGTGATCTGTTTTATGTGATTAATTGGTCAATTACAACTCCTAGGTTTTTAACACTTGTGGATGAGGTCAGTGGAAGATCACCATATGTAGCCTGTGATGTGGATAGGATATCCCTCATATTTTTAGAACCTAAAACCTTGACTTCAAAAGCAGGAAATTATTCGTCATCCATGTCTATATCTCTTATACATGTGTCAAGTTTGGCTAACAGGATTAATTCATCAGGTTTTATGGAGAGGTATAGTTGTGTATCATCTGCTAAACAACAGGGGCCCCAGTACTGAGCCTTGAGGCCCTCCATATTTTACCATAATCTGGGTAGATGGTTTATTATGGACCTGTACAAATTGTTGACGGTTAGGAAGGTATGATCTAAACCAAGCGAGTGCTGAGTCTGATGCCTATCAAATTTTCAAGCCTAAGTAGTATGTCATGGTCTATGGTGTCAAAGGCAGCGCTGAGGTCCAGAAGGTCCAGTATTGATACAAAGCTAGGTTTTTTGAGGTAGGGCTTAATAACAGATGTATTAAACGACTGCGGTACATGCCCTGATAGCATTGAATTATTTATAATCAAGAGCAAAACATTATCCAGGAAGGGGAGAGCAGTCTTAAGAAGGTGTGTAGGAATAGGGTCTAGTAGACTAGTTGTAGATTTTGATGAGGACATTGTGGATGTGAGATCTAATATGTTGTGTATATGTAAATAAATTAAATGTTGTTCGAGGTCTCATCTGTGATTCTGTTATGTTTTTGCTATCTTTCAGCAATGGAGTATGTGTATTTGGTGTATTGGTGATCTCTAATTGTTTGACATACAATCATAATACTGACATCATACTGTTGAAAATAACTGTTTTGTGAACTTTATTTAACATAGCCAGTGATTTAGGCAAAATGTATGTTGTTAATTACAGTGAAAAATACAATTTCAAAAAATAGGGTTGAAACAGGTAAAAAAAATGGAGACATAATTTTTCTCCATGTTCAATTGACCTCTAAAGACAGTCCAATCACTCTCCAAAAATTAACATTTCAAACTCACAGAAACCATATAGGCCCCCTGACTATAGGTACAGACGTTTACACACAACGAACACATTGTTTGCTGGGTAGCAGTTATATCACAAAATTAGAGAATTTTGACCCACTGGCAGGAAAAACAATGTTCTGATCAGTAGCCTGCCAGCCATTCACATCTTAATATCAGTGGATACCCTCACCACTACCAAAACATACTCATGTATGCAGAATCAATTATTTTAGATAAATATACACGTGAGTCACAAAATCACTTATAACCCTCTACCAAAACATACTAATGCATGCAGAATCAATTATTTTAGATAAATATTCACGTGAGTCAAAAAATCTGACCACCTCATCCAACAGTATTTAATAGTTTCTATATGGATCTGTTTGCCATGTTTTGTGACTTTGAAAAAGTCTGATATGACACAACTCTGACCAAAGTAATCTAACATTAGCCTTTACTAGTTGTCAGGTTTAGCACAGCAGCCACACACATTATTCATTAGGCTACTGAATACACCAAAGAGGGGAAACGATTATAAATTTCAATGGAACACATAAAGCTAAGCTTAATCAGTAGGCTAGTTATTTTATTTTGCTGTAGTTGTAGTTATTTTGCTGTTGATTGCTGTGCTCTTAACAAACGTTGTTGGTTGTGCACTGGTTCATGCTTGATTGCTGATGTGGAGTAATAGGACTCTCGGAGTGAAGAGGTGGGGTGTTGGTTAACATCTTTGGACATTTTTTTTTTGTCCCTAAATGCATGAAACATGCAAGTTCAAAATACCCCCAGTACCCAGTAGCCTATTAGGTTTACATCTCCGTTTTATATTTGCCTAGGCCTACTACACCTTCTCAGGTGGCTAAAAATATATATATAAAAAAATATTTTAGCCTCGCTCGCTGTTGTAACAAGCAGTTCATCTAAATCTAGGCTACTATTCCATAATTACGGAAGGGTCGTTGCAAGATCATTTTTGGTATATATCCAGCTTCGCTTCGCGTTGGGCCGTTTTACCATTTAGAACGTGTATTAACTTTTTATAGTCGAACGGCGTGTCGTCCATATCATGATGGACCGCAGCCTCCTGCCAGAGGGGAGTGTCTCAAAAAGACTGTGTCCTGGGTGTCCTTCCAACCTCAATGGCATGGTATCGTATTAGCACCGCCCATGATTTTATCATGTACATCGGTTGCACATGAATGAAATGTCTAGAATTATTCCAGCATTCTCTTCTCTTTTTTTCTTCTCACATCAAGATGTAGGGTCTGGGGACTCACCATTTGCAGTGCTCAGTCCGAGGGGCGGGATAAGCGGTTGTCTTTCAAATTCCCTCTGCACGCAATAGGATAGCGCTACAACTCATAAGTCCCATGCGTTTTCCCACCAGCGGAGCTAGTTGGCTAGTTGTTCAAACTTTTGGCAACTTAAAAAAAAGCTTAACTCGTGTCACGCCGTTCGCCAGAAGCAGCATCCATCTTCTTTGTTTTCAAGTAGCAGCGAATTCATGCAGAACCGTCGCAACTGCCATCATAAAGTTAAGCCCACCTACTGACACTATACACAATGTGATTGGCCTGATCGAAGTTTAATTTTTACAGCTCGCAAGCCAACGGAGAGTTGCTAGACTACCCTGGCAGCTAGGGTGCGTCTAGATTTCTAGGCTAGTGATAAGCCAATTTGATCAAGTAATTCCAATGAAATTGATTAGGCTTAGGCCTACATTAAATATTCATGCAATTTCAATGTGATTGTGTTATACAGGTGGCATCCACTGAGAGTAGGGATTCAGATGTACTTAGTATTGCAACATCAATGTTAAAGGAAGATAACTTTGATATTTAAGACTTCAAGATAAAGTCTTAAAATGAAACATACTGAATATGTTTTGCTACAGTATTTAGAAGCATTCATTGAGCATTGAACATGTGCCATTAAACCACTGATACTCATGGTGGGAACAAAGTATGGTTAATCTCAAAGCATACCATAACATACAACTCTGCTCCAAAATTCTACTGGTCTCTAAGCGTAATCCTCATTCCTCAAGAAAACTCATATGAAAACACTGTTAGCTGTGTGATTATGTCAGTGTTCCCATATGGTCGTCAATCTCAAGTGTTCATTTGCCTTACTGGTTCAGTACTTGGTACTTCATATTGATCTTACATGATTCTGTTGGATAAATTCATTGCTGTGGCAAAATGTCAGTTCAAATGTAATAATATTGTGTTTGAAAGAAAAATATGAGTTTGTTTAATTTCATGTTTTGTGGTTTAGTAAATGTGACAAACCCTCTTTTCATTTTATTCTCAGTATATACGCTTACCTTACGTGATTCAGTTAGAACTGTTTTATGTACTCGATTTTTCCCTTTTCACAGTGAGCTATCCAGGACATTTATAGCCAGCACTGTAGGAGAAAGGCCACGCGGATCCTCACTGACCCCAGTCATCCCAGCCACAGTCTCTTCACCCTCCTGCCATCTGGTAGAAGGTATAAGAGTTTTCGAACCTGTACCAGCAGATTTAAAGACAGTTATTCTATTCGCAGGCCATCAGTATGCTGAACTGTCATATTCTTTCTCATACCTAATGTCATCAACCTCATACCTCCTCTGTATTTTTTGCACTTGACACACGTTTTTTTCATCTTTTTATCTTCTTATATATTTTCCCCCTTCATACTCACACTAGTCTTGTTTACTTAGCAATTAATATACATTTTTCAATTACTACTATTTTATTTATTCTTTAAAGTTGATCTTGAGCATAAGAAATGTAATTACTGATAAATCCTTATTTATGAGTACATGACAATAAATTTGAACTTGAACTCAATGAATGTTTCTGAATACTGTGGCACAACATATTCAGCATGTTTCATTTCAAGACATCTTATCGAAATGATCTTCCTTTAACGTTGATGTTGCATTACTAGTACATCTGAATGCCTACTCTCAGTACATGCGTCCACCTGTATAACACAGTAACCACCCCAGTATACGCTTACCTTACGTGATGTAAAAAATGATTGCTCAATTGGATTGACTATTTGAACATAATAAGGTTGTGTTTCATTCAAAACTAAACTATTTGATACATTGGACAGCCCTGACTTATCCTTTTTACAGTGTATAGAGATTGATTCATTTTTACATACTCTATTCTTTATATATCAATGTTCAGCCATTATTTCTTAAACTGGTATTCATTGATGTCTTTGACAATGACATCACTGTCCGGCACCCTAATGGCTTCTTAAGTGGCCTGTGCTGTCTAATCTAAACAATCACTGGAAAAAGGTGGGGGTTATCGTTAAACAAGCTATCTGTCACTCAGGCCAGCAGTTGCCAACAGAATACAAGGAGCATTTAATTAGGCCTGCTGCTCCTCTCTAGTGAGAAAGGCTCTCAGCCCTTTTTGATTCCCCATTGCTCTCTCAGCAGGAAGTGGTTGGTGATAATTGACATAGGATTTCCTTGTTAACCAGCAGCAGACTCAGTGGATTAAAGTGACAGAGATCTTTCAGAGAGTGGGGAACTGATAAGGGGAGGGGTTATGGAGGGTGTGGATAGAGAAGAATTGGGGGTGAGGTGAAAGATTGAGTAAGACTGAGAGTGGCTTCTATTTACCACCAAGAACCTAGCAAGAAAATAGTAATACCAGGTAGGTCATGTAGTCACGCAATGAGTTGTTGCTCCCACTTATCTTGGTCATTTCAGCTTGGCTGATCAAAGATTAACTTTCCTGGGGTCAAGAATTGAGTGCATGGCTTCACAATTATGACTCCTCCGAAGTCATTATTGCTGTTTACTGTGGAAAACTGCTTATTTTTTGTTTGAATAAATATGTATAGTGTATATGAAATGGCATAACCATACACTTCAGATGGTGTTTTCTAGTATATACGATTGGATTGCGATCCCTAATGAAAACATTATCAAACAGAGAGGACAGAGATTCTGCCAGCATGGGGCAAACAGCACTTCCAAAGCATCTAATCCTCTTCATTTATTTCAGACCATTTTCAGCTTTTTTAAGCCAGTTCCAGATTAAACCCACACACACGCTACTATCTCTACAGAGTCCCATTTTATGTTTGAGGTGAGCATGATTTGAGGTGAGTAGATAGCAACTAAATCAAATCAGTGAATTTGTTACTGCCTGTGGTGTATCCCTACAGGTTGCTCTTAATCCCAAGGTGCAGGATAGGCATAACATTTTACACATTTGGTCACCATGCATTCAATGACTCTGACCTAACTATAATGAGAGATGGATCCCATGTGAGATTGCTTAAAAAGAAGAAAAACATTTTGGTTTGTCATTGCTTGTTCCTTTTCAACAAAAGTGTGAACTTGCATACCTGACTCATTCACAAGCTGTATCAGATGAGCTAATGTAATCTGCTCATTTTCATAAGCATCCCAATACTGCCAATACAATGCCTGAATGAGTCAGACCTATCCTTTACTAATCAAGCAAAAAATCCACACTATAGCTGTTCGATTACTGCTATAATAACAAAGAATAATATGTAGTAGTGAACATTCAATATTTCAAGGGTAATGAAAACAGAAAACACACACACACACACACACACACACACACATATATATATATATATATATATATATATATCATCTCTTATTTGAATCTCATATTTGCCACAATAAGGCCTAATTTCATGCATCTCAGGTATGGTGAAATGGTGGTATATCAAATTAAGGCACCAGCATATCATCACAAATATTGTATTTGCCAGGTATGTATACTGGCTGAGATGACTGGTCCTTCAAGCCATGTGCTCATACTAAACTTGTGATTTTCTTTTTTCTTTTTTTGAATTTATTTTGAAGAAACAGCAAGTTATGGTTATTGATCATGAGTAACATCAATGTTGTCACTGCCTATGGTTTAATTGGTAAAATAGCATATCTGCAGTAGTCTACACAAATAGCCCATCAGCAAGTAAAAGAGGTCTCAGTTAGTGACAAATATTCATATATATATATATATACTGTATATATACATACAGCTCTGGAAAAAATTAATAGACCACTGCACATCTGATTTCATCCTATGGTTGCTGAGTGACACTCAATTAAGTTGAAGGTCATATTTAAATTTGCTTAATTTTGAATATGACCGTCAACTCATTCAAACTCATTTGTAATAAAAGGTGTGCTCATTTTTACTAAATTGTGTGGTCATTTTACTAGATTGTGCACACAATTTTGTATATTGTGCACTCATTTTCCTACACAGTGTGCTCATTTTAGTAAACAGTGCACTAATTTTACTAAATTGTGTGCTCATTTTACAAACATTAAAAAATGAGAGCACAATTTAGTAAAATGAGCACACAATTGACTAAACTGAGCACACAATCTAGTAAAATGAGAGCATGATATAGTTAAACGAGTGCTTAGTTTAGTAAAATGAGCACACACTTTAGTAAAACGATTGCACATTATCTTGATATACACAAAAAATGTGCAATGACACCTCCGGGGTTACGTATTCCTGCTATAGCCTTAGTGTATTAAATAAGTGAAAAGAAGACTTGTGATGGTAAAGCAGAATAACATCACTGAAATTCACAATGTGATAATACTTATTTCAGCCAAAAGTGCACTATCAACATAGTCCAACAATGAACAAAATAATGTTTTCCTGCGGCAAACTAAAATCCTGTCAAACAAGGCTTTCAGACATCCACCACTACAGTTCAGATTTTCCCAAGTAGGCAACTCAAAGCAAATTCCAGACCAGAAGGAAGACTTTCACAAACAAATCAGCGATCACAGAGTTTCCCAGATGAATGCACGGGCTTTCGGTTTACTCTATTGTACTGACTCTGTATAATGACAATAAATTTAACTGAACTGAACTGAACTTGCACATAGGTAAACAGTAGCTCTGTCAACGCATCACTGTCAGAATGCATACAGAATGCATAGAAAGTTTAGAAGGAGTTAGAAGAAAAAAAAGAAAGCAGTCTGTAATGGCCATGGCAGAAGCTTGATTTTGCATTCAGTAAATTGTTTTTGTGTTCATTAAATTAATTGACTTGTTACATAAATCGATTGTGACCTACTTTTAGAATCTGTGCAGAGATTGACACATTTTGATTTTGCACTCTAATGAGGTTCCCAGGGCCTTTAGAATAAAAACAGCCTCACAACAACACAGACCCTTCACTCTCTTTACAGTATAGTCATCCTTCCATGTACATCAAACCAATAAGGCATAATTTGATTTTTCACTCCATTCACAGGGGCTAGCTGTAGACCTGTAGTTAAAGCCCTGTAGTTCCTGAACTATGAACCAACATGTTGACATACTTTTTATAATGCACCCTTATGGCTGATTTAGTTCATATTTGGTATAGTTTCTATTATATATATGCCATTATGAATAAGCCATGAAGTTTCATCAAGATTGGTCATTAACTGGCTTTATGGCCTATTGAAATTTGATTGGCCGTTGAGGACCATTTTGAAAAGTGAACAATTTGACCCTCTAGGAAATGTCATGACCAAGTATATGCATGTACCAAATCTCACAGTTTTACGTTCTTGAGATATTGGCATGTGTCTGTTTTACAGAAATTCACAAATTGGGTGTGCCTTCAAGGAATGTGTTTGAATGAGTATCATGTTTGATTATGATGACTTTTCCTGTGAAGATATTGGCAATACAATCATTACGGGCCACACCCTGATATTTGATTGAGACGTAATTTTGAAACGGAGAGACAAATAAAAAAAATCGGATTCAGATGATCAGTCTTGAACGGATGAGATAGATTAGTTTCAGACAAAAAAAGCGGGAAAATGTTTAGATGGAAATTAATGGTACTGGAAAACAGTTTCTGAGATATGAGCGGAAAAGGATTTTTTTTCTTGTGAGAAGATGCACTGATCTGGAGTCTATGGCAGACTAGCAGATTAAATGTGATTGTTTTTTTCCTATTCAACATGTACAGTTCTCACATTAGAATGACAGAATTATCTCTTCCCCATTGTGAGATGACAATACCCATTTGATGTATGGATGGTAAAAATAAAGTCAAACACACATAATATTATAAACAAAAAATATATATGTGAATATATGTGAATGATCTGCCTTCTTACTGAATGACTGTCATCTAGTGATATCTGTCAGTGTCTGCCATTCCATTTTTCTGCATTTAATTCCTGGGTCGGTCAGTTTTAAAACACTAAACCTTAGCCGTACTGTTCCTATAAGAATAATGAAATTTGTCAAATGGACACATGCAATTGAACCAAAAATGTCCTCTCTCTGAAAAGCTTAAATGTAGTGTCACTCACAGATAGAATGGCCAACAAACAGTTTAACTTTGCGTTGCTTGACAAAGTTCATTCCACATGAATAGGGTCACTGCACATATCAACCTATGTCCCTATTCCTTATTCTCCTGTTCATTTAGCCTCCTTCCCCCAGCAATCTTCTCTCTTCTTATATTTTCATATGCACAAGGGCTGAGGAAAAGGCGAGGAAAACCAATTTACCAACAGAGCAACATCATCGGCCCTCACGTTTATCTCTGACACAGCACTCCTCGGTCCAGTGTTGACAGTACATGATATTCCATTAATCTATCTAATGAAAATTTAAGCAGTGTTATAAACAAATAATTGACCATTATCCTTTCAAAGATCCAGAATAAATTACTCGGATAATATTTTTTGTCTGAAAAAGAGTGAGCCAGACCTTCCTCATTGATGTTGAAATGAATGCGGAGGCCTCGCACCATCACTGTGAGTGGGTCTCGGCTTAGCCTGTGATTGACTTAATGAGAGTCTTTGGGGTAAGTAAATGTTCCAAATTGTTCAGTCATTAGCTTTCACACGGCTGTCTGAAGATACCAGCGGATCTGCAGTGCCTGGTTTGTTCCTCTTGTACTATTCCGCCTGCAATTACATTTTCATTTAGAGCAAACCTCTGAAGTCTGATAGCCAGCCCTCTTTTCATTACTCTGGCCTCCTTTTTCTTTTTATCTAAATGGTGTGAAATGTCTCTTCATTTAGACCAATTAAAGTTTAAAACGATGGCCCTGTAATGAATTATCATACAAATTATTTATATAATACCATAATCTTCCCCCTTGCAAGAAAAGGCCAGATTTGGAGGGGGAGGGTTAAGGGACAATGACATGGCAGGCACACTAACTGAAGAGAGAAGCACACATTTCTTGGTTACTTTTAACCTTAAATGCTAGTATATTTTAGTGGCTTTAAAAAATACCACTTTTATTCTGTCACAACAGAGGTTGGAAAAGCAGAAATATATATGGTCTAAACCAATTTCAGGAATCACAGTTTAATCTGACCTCCTTTAATTAGTAGAGTGCTTTAAATTCAACTTTCTCTAATTGCTAGAGCTTTCAGGTCTCCTTACAGAATCTCTTGGAAAAGACTACCATCATAGTCATATACAGTTTGTCACCCCCCCCCCCCCCCCAGACTGCCCCGTGCTCCATTTCTTTTCTTTTCTCCTATGTTCTCCAAGCTGACCAACTATTTACACCTGTCATATCTGACATGTGGTTTACTGACATCATAAGCTGCACTCATATCATATTTGAATGCAAAAAAAATCTTCTTAGGCTGTTTAGACATGATTATCCTAAAAGTAGGGTAAATACGGCGGAGCAAAATATGTTCTGAGATGTCATTGTCCTGTGCCAATTTGAATTGCTGCCAACTAATGTCGGTTGAAATGGGTGTTGGTGAAGTGGTGTATCACCATGGAGACGGAAGCTGCTGAGCTTTATTCAGCCTAAAACAGCAGTGTTGGCTTAAAGGATAGGGCTAAAGTGGATGCTTGCCCTCTAGCTCTGGCTGTTATTTTTAAAAAAATATCTCTTTTTACATAAAATTACCCCGCACTTTTCACTGACAAACAAAAATAATGGATAATTAAATATACATAACTTCAAGGAGGGGTTCACAATTAAATTTACACAATGTGCCAAAAAGCAAACCGACTGGCAGTAATTCAAAAACTGGCAGTAGGCTTACTGTGTGTACTGATGTGTAGTATGTATGTGCTGGTTTCCTGTTTATTTTCAGCGCAAGGATGAATTTATTCTGATATCTAAACATTATAGGATATTGTCAGGCTTGTATGAAAACATATGGTTTACTCATGAACAAATGGCCATTTGGCATACTCCATGGTATTATATGTTTTACAGCAAATAATTGCAAATTCAAAACAATTGGACAGATACGTTAGTCATCAATATTGGCTCCATCCTTAAAAGTAATGGTATGCAGCTGTGAAACCATTTTTTTTCTGTGAACCCCTGCATAACTTGGAATGTGTATGGTTTTGTGAAAGATTTTGCATAATATTTAGTGTTCCAATATTATCCCTTTTTATAAAAGTATCAATTTATTCGCAGAAATGTCTCTTACACCTCCTTGGTTTGACATATAAATAAGATGAGGCACTTTACTGTAAAAATCTACCTAATACCAAAGTTGTTTTGAGAGAGAAAAAGAGGATACAATGTTGAGAAACTAACAAAGGATGTTATGTAATATTATTATTATTCTGCAACCTGTGAAGATGAGAATTCAGAAATATATCAGCTGATTCTATTTCTAATATTTCTAAAATTCCACTGAAGTTGTACAATACTCTAATCATTATTTTGACACAGATAAGTAAAAACAGCACATGATAGACTTTCGCTTCAACTTCCATGTTAACTTATCATGTTCTTCCAAAACAAAAGGAAAGAGAAAATGAAAAGAGTATTTACAACAACTAAGTACGCAATACTGAAGGAAAAACCGATACTGAAGCCCTATTGGAATATTTGACTCTTGTAATGTGATTACAATTAATATATTTGCATAGGATAAATTACTGGAGTTACCCTGACGAGAATATATTCCTTTATCTATGTGTGGTTTATGAAAGCTGTGATTTACTAAAATAAATTGTAAAATACATAATAAGTTAAACATTTTAATGAACTATGAGTGAGTCTTTTAATGTGTCCAAAAACAGTGTGTTCATTTGAGAGGTTAACAATTCTACCAGAGGAACATGACAAAATATCTGTCAAGTTCAGGTCACATTCATAGGATTTAGTAATCCAAAACAGAAAAGATGAAAGAAAGCCCCATGGTTTCATTAGGTTCAATGCATGGCAAAACCAGTTATTGACCACAGTCTTTCCCAATCAGAAGAAAGGAGGGATCAGTGTCACTATTCTATTTTCTGAGATTTATGGAAGTCATAGAAATGTTAATGTGATTAAAAGTTATCTACAACATGTTTCAAATCACCTTCCTGGTCATATATCGTTTGAGATTTAAGAAATCCTCAGTGCAGTACAAAGATACATGATGATATAAAATCTGCTTGGCTGTGAAGGGGAATAAAATGATTATTTTACAGTCACATTAGAATTGTCTCCCCACCACATTTTGCCCCTTTCTATGTATGCCTATATCAAGCTGAAGATGCATACGAGAAGCAATGCTTTTGTGTTGCATGAGTGTCTCTAATACATATGAAATGTTGTAAGGATTAGTGGTGGTGATTTATTTCATGCATCCTCTCAGAATATAGTAGGAGACCTATTTTGGGAATGTAAGCCTTGCCAAACTTTAAGCTTATATGTGCTTGCTACAGTTTACCATGAGATAGTTCACAGACCCTCTTTATGATAGGATCATATGAACCAGACAAAATCACTCAGTCTGGAAGTATAGTAAGGCACCTAGTGTTTCCCACAAATATATTATCTTGCTACCACCTTCCTCACCCAGCCTTATTTGTACATTATTCCTATAAGTACATTATTCCAGACCACAATGTTTTAAGTACAAGTTGCTACAAGAGTCTTACATTTTATAATAACATGCTTCTAATTAAGGCTATGAACTCCAATGGGAATGCTAGGGCTGAGTTATAGTGAGAAGTCATTTAATATCAACATAATTTTGGACTAAAAATGTGACAGCTAAAAAACTAAGAAAAAACCTAGAAAATGTACCCAAATGCCTATGCTATTTTCACATTAGCTAATTAGTACTTCCAAGTAAATGTGTATTCAAGCAAAATAATTCAGCACTCTTGTGATATTAATTTGTTTAAATAAAAGAAAATTTCATTTTAATTAGATTAGCAAATATAATCTCATAACATCACCATCCGACTTGCTAAATATCCACAATCTGAGTGAAATAAACCTAAACGGCTGTCATTTTGATGTTTTGTTTTAAGTAAGGGATAAAGTATTGTCTAAGTCCCAACAGGGCAAACAGGACCCCGATACAAATATATTATCCAACTTATTAGGCTATATGGCTACTGGCCAAAATGAGAAAATACTGTAAACTTCACATAATATGTCCTTTTAGATTGTATCGATGGCTTCCGCCGAGAGACAAACAGTTTGCCACACAAATAGAACTTGAGAAATTCAGATGTTGCACAGCATATAACTGTCAGACTTCCACTGTCAATGAAGTTCAATTGCAATAAGTGTACATACTACTCAGGGAATGGTATGAAAGGCTTGATATCAGAAGTTAATGCACATTCAAGGGGTTAATGTGGTCATGACGAAGTATCAACACTTTCATCAATGAAATTAGAAGGCTAAATGCTACTACACCTTGGTATTCATCAGACCTATTCATTACACCTCAATTAACTTCTGATACCAGAACGCCGTGGAGTCCATTATCCAGCTTAAATCACTGTTGCCACAGTTGCGCATCAATTTGCTGATTTCACCTTTTGACCTAATTTTCACCTTTTGATTGTTAAAACTGTCTTATTTGTAGAACTACTTATTTCCACTACACTAGTGTTTCTTAACTGGTAAGTCGGGACCCAAAAGTGGGTCGCGGAACCGTTTTGGGTGGGTCGCGGGGAAAAAAACAGAAACCACAATGTGCGGTGTGCAGTGAATTACTGGCACATGAGAGCATGAAACCATCAAAACTAAAACGGCAAACCTGTCAACTACTTTGAAAAGACTTTGCAAATGTGCCTAACATCAGCATGTTTGAAACCAGTAGGCTACAAGCACTTTGCACGTCTTACCACATAGGTCACCTCACTTTATAAGTTGACTTGAACGCTAAAATATGGATCACGACTAATTGACCATGGGAAATTGAGGGTCCCAAGGCCAGACCAGTTAAGAAACACTGCACTACACATTGACAAATGTCTTCACTTACAGGACAAACTGCCACTACTTGTTCTAAAGGGATGCTTTCTACAGCCAGAGCCCAGTCGTAAGTTCCATCTCTCTCATTGCCAAGCTAGCATATCCAAAGATTCTGTTGAGCTTTAGCTTTATAAAATCATTGTTTTACTTACTCCAAATGTAGTGTAACTGAGCTAAAAGTCATCTCATTCATGTTACAATGTTGCTATGTTTGAACGTCTGTCCAATCACTTATTTGTAACTCTGTTGTAATGTGACAGTTCATTTAAACTTCACACTGAGTTTGCCAATATGATATGAGTGGGAGTGGTGTTGGTAAAGGATATTGCCACGCATGTCATTTTATGGAGTTCTATTTGTAAAATGGTGCATATTGTTTTATCCAGCACAGTTTTAGCACATTTAGCATCACAAAATGTAAAAAAAGAATGTTAACATTTTAAACTCTCTCTTTTTCACACATTTACAGACAAATTGGTGTAAAAATTACAATATCTTTTTCTAGGATAACAATTTGTAAATACAGCTGCAAGCAGCAATGTGGGGGCCTAGCAGTGCGCTATAGCAGGAATGGTGTTGCCATGGCATGAGCAAGCACTCACACCAAGATGTTAGTCCACTTCCTGTTTGGCGGCTTCGTCGCCATATTTGATTGGCTGTCACGGGCAAACAAAGTTGAAATTGAAAAATCTGACAAGTATCGTTTGTGCGGCTCAGTCAGAAGATCATCTCCGCCAAGTTCCGTGAAAATCAGATAAGATTTGTGACCGCTGAAACTTTTCGTAGAGTTTGGACTAAATCCAATATCGCGGAGGTCCAATATGGCGGAAAGTGACATAATAGGAGTCATTGAACTCAGGTCGGTCCAGGGATTCCAACAGTGCTTGATTTGTGAAAATCAAATGCACTGTTCAATGGTCACATGCGTGAATGCAATCCAGTTTCGACCCATTGGTGGTGCTAGAATGTCGGGTTTTTATCATTAAACTTTTTTATAGTCATAGAGCACACTTCAAAACTTGCTGAGTTTAAACCTGTAAGACTTCAAGGCCGCTATTTTCCACCTAGCGCATAGCGGAAAAACCTGTTATTTTCCCAGTCCGAAGTTTATTTTCATATTTTGCACATCTTGTTTTTAAACAATGTGCCCAGGGGTGTGGCAATTAACAACCTAGGGAGTGGTCTGGCGTGTTGTCTAAAAATCGCTATCGTACACAACGCATTGCGCCACTGACCAAGAGAAACCTGGGGCCTGTACTACGAAGCGCGGTTACTGGCTTATCTGGGTAACTTTGAGAATAACTTGATCACGTGTGGCGTAACTTCCCGATTAACCCGTACTACGAAAGGTGGATAGGTTTTAACCGAGGTAAGTGGCCATGGCAATTTACGCTGCATCTCAAACCTGCTCCGACCAGGTTATGTTCTTGGTTAACCCGAGGTTTCCGTGAACCACACCCTTTATAAGTACCACCCCTCCACTAACAATTTCTCCCGAGACATGTCGGTGTACCTGGATGATCCATACGACATTGGAGCGCAAATCGTGAGGGACTCTCTTCGCAGGGCGAGGGGTTTTAGAGACCGCCAGAAAATATATATAGCCTACTAGGACGATATTCTCTATGAAGATATAGATTGTCAGCCGAGGGAATTCGTTATCTTTGTCAGATGATCTAGGAAGACGTCTCATAGCAATGCCCGTACGTGGACATTCATGTATTCCATCGGTGATGCAAGAATACTGTATGTCCGAAAATAAATCGGACATAGGCCTACAGTATGCTGAACATCTGAGCAAGAATAGCCTAAAATAAATCGGACATAGCCTACAGTAGGCCTAATAAATAAAAATCACCATTTTAACAAACTTGTTGAATTGAATGTCATATTACTGTAACCTGCACATAAAGGCTACACATTTCCACAGCACCAGAATCCGACCGAATGCCTCCCTCAATCCCCTCCATAATCGGCCTTCCACTATTATTTGCGATGGCCAACTCCTCTGCTACTGTAAAACACTCTGGTGCCTTTCCTCCTACAGTAGTGTTCAAAGACACCTTTTTCTTGTTAGCTGTAAAACAGAGGCCAAGTGAAGGCTATAAGCTAGGCCTACTGTACATGTTTTCATAATTAAGAAATATTAATGCAAGCTATAACTATATAAACCTACTATTCTGAATAATGTTTTTGTGTTTCATTTTCACCTGCTGCCATGAGCGTTTGGCAATGGTGTTGCATCTGAAATGTTCACAGGATTAGGCATGCACAGTCAATGGGGGCTACTTAAACATTCAATTATCCTTATTACTGTAATCTATATGCCCACTTCTGAATTGGGTTGCATCTGTAGGCCTTTCTATGAACTCAAAATAGGCTATTTAATTATTTTAACTCATTTCAGACATTCCGCAAGCTACTAATCCTCCGTAACACATATTTGAAGAACATGTGGGAATAAAACTTTACTTTTAGGCATTTAGGCTACCCTAAATACGTTGCCAACAGCCTTGCTTTGTTCACTGCCGACGTGTTTGATTTTTGTCGTAGAGTGGGTTTTAATTCCTCATAACTTGTCATAATAATTGTGCATTCCTCATCCGTAAAATAAGGTGATCGCGTCATCATTGAAAGTGGTGACTTGCGCTGCAACCCGCCCCTTTTATGTGAACGCGCACAAACTCTAATTAGGTTAACCCCGGCTCAACAAATCAACTTCATAATCAGCGTCGTAGTACCGATTAACACCACTTAAGATAACCAGGTTTTGTCAACCCTGGTTTAACAAAGTAACCCTGGGTTACATCTGGGTAGGTTAAGCTCCCTTCATAGTACAGGCCCCAGGTCTGAAGTCCATGGCAAGTTGTTTATATGTTATTTTAAAAGCGCATGAACGCGCACCAGCGCACATCCATGCAAAACTAGTGCTGTCAGTTAAACACGTTATTAACGGCATTAACGGAAACCTATTTTAACGGCGTCAATTTTTTTATCGCGAGATTAACGTTAATTTTGGTGTAACAAACTTTGTAGTTTTTTCACATGCTGTTGCAACAACTAGTAACGTTAGTAACACCACACCGATCTAGCCAGACGGGAAACTAAACAATACGCACTAACGAATGGAATGGAACAGAACGTTGTATGTGCTGCATACACGCCCCCTTTTAGGGAGAAGATGACTGATATAATGGAAATCTATGCTGCATCAAAGTGGAGAGTGAAACGTGCTTATAGTAAACTTACTAAATCTTGAAACAAACATGAATAAAAGGCACAAAATAAGGTTGGTGTAAGAGTTATCTGTGTGTTTATGGGATTAATGTGACCATGTTCCTATGTTTTGCTCTCTCCAGTTTACTAACAGGAGTGTCACGAATGTATCGATAGGCACCCAGATAGCACACGTTTTGGCTGAAGTCTGGCATACGTTTGGTATTTTTGGGTTTGTTTTGGCATAGAAGCGGCAAAGTAAATGCTTTCGGCTGAACTGTGGCAAGATTGTGGTTTACCATAATAGATAAAAAGGCGCCAGCGGTAGATAACTAGTTATGGCATATGTCTGGTTAACCAGATGAATGGGCAAATAGCGGGACGGTTTACTGACGTATGCAGCCTCATTTTTACCCTACACTCAATGACTGCATCTGAATTAAACTTCACTAACAATTTCCAAGGCTATTTAAAGAGTAGATTTAGTAATTGTGTTTCTTTTGTCTTTGTGTGTATGTTGTCAATTTCAGATGCTGTAAGAAGAAATTATGTTTGCTCTGCCAACAGTCGACCCGTTTACAGTAATAAGTATGCTGATATGACTTAATAAATACAAATCACAATGAAATACATTTAATCTTTGTGTTTTTTTTTTGTTGTAAAAATATCTTTTAACAGTATGAGCCTAGTGCACTAGGACATAGCAATTAATGTATAAAACTAATGTAGACATATTGCAAAATGCAAAATTAAATAAATTTAAAAGATTTTCAAGTGGAGTTTCAATGTAGATGCAATCATTTGGCATACTTATGGCCTCACTTTGGGTCAGTTTTGGCTACTTTTTGGCTGGATTTGGGGGATTTGGGGCTCTCTTTGGGATGGTTATGGCCATATTTTGGAATGCCACAATTGGTTTTGGGTGAGTTTTGCCCTCCTTTTGTTTTGATTCTGGCTTGTACATCCCTCCAAAACTCTGCCAAAATGCCAAGCCAGTTTTGGGCCAAATTTGGGCCAAAATGAATGTGCTATCTGGGCACAGTCAAACTGCCCGTGGCTGACTAAATAAGTTCAGCAAGCTTAACTTTACATGTCATAACATTAACTAAACATAAGTCACACATTCATTCTATCACTTGTAATATGAACGTAGCCTATTTCCTACAACTAGGTGAGATATGGCTATGTTATACTGAAGTTCCACAGTTAGCTAGCTAGCAAGCTAACCGTTTTGCATGGGATATTATGGTAAGTGTACATGCTAAATTTGTATAAATAATACATGGGGTATTGAAAAAGAATAAGGTTGGTAATGTACATCGTTTCGACATGAGTAAGTTACATAAACACAATTCTTCATAACTGCCGTGTTAGTAAAATGATTGAATGTCCTGTGAATTAATAACTGATGTAACGTCAACGTGTGATTACTAGCTGTCTTTCAATGATATAATGTTAACATGTTGTCCGCTAAAATGGGGCGTGATGCAGATCAAATGTATCTTTATGATGATGCGCCGTTAGTAGGCTACGTAAAGGCAAGCTTCACACACTTGGTTGGGCTAACGAGCCGGCCAAAGAGTAGTAGGCTAGCCTAGGCTGACGCATTAGTTGTGTGCCGGCAAATATTTTTTCACCGTCACTTGTTCTGTTATCAACATTCCTCTTTGGCTGCTACTATTTGCGATGCACTCTGCTTTCGACATTCATTTACATTAGATTCCATTCTTTTCAATACAACTCCGCACACCAGCATCGCACTTTGCAGCCGTGTAAATTCAGTTATATTTGGTCGCTGCTCCATAAAATCCATTGTTCATCCAGTGTTTGCCTGTTAAAAACTTCGGCGTTGATGAGTGTGGCAAGTGACAGTGCACCATAGACTGTAGGCCTATAAAATGACAATGCACTCATGTTGAAAAGTTCCTTATTTTCAACTGAACTCAAAGATAATGAATATAGTATGAATATAATATTTTCTGTTTGTTATGCCCTTTATAATGTGTGTAGGCCTACATTTTGTGCATGCACTTCTGCAGTAGCATTTATTTCAGTTTATATCAGCTATATTTCTGAAGAATATATTGTTTTGCCTCAGGTCTGCTGCACATCTTTTGAAATTAGATTTGAAATAATCAAATAGACCTTAAAGATGTCTTGAAGTTCAGTTAATAAAGTAACTTGCTTTGCTTTTATTTGAATCCCAATCAAGATAAACAATAATTGCTTTATTGTTAATATGGACTCCTGGAAAGTTCAGAAATGCGAAATAATAGAATTTTAATCATATGATAAAATATGCGATTAATCGTAATTTGTAATGCAAAACATTACAAATTACACGATTACAATGGGAAACATAATTAGAATAAAAATATTACGAAATACATTTCACAATGAGTAGTCATTCACCATCATTTGCAAATTGGTAATGACAGTTAAAGCCTGTGTTGCAGGTTAACCACCACTGTTGATTAATGGGTACATAAAGCACTCAATCTATGTATATCATTTTTAAAAATGTCTCCAAATGGTGTTAAATGCCAGTTTTTGTTGTTTTTAGCATTAGCAGGTTTTTTGTACGCAATTCGGTGATGACGTCACTTTGGGGATTACTTGATCTGCGCTTCATTCATTTCAATGCATTTCAATGGACATCGCGGTTACACTTTCAACATAAAGTTTGTATATTTACACTTCGAATTTCGTCACAGCATATATATCACAGCTACCCTATGATCTACCAATGGTAATAACGGTGCCTGATATCAATTTAGTATTTTTTCTGAATTTCGGGAGGTCTCATTTTGGAGGGTATGTTTTACATTCATTCCTATGGGAAACGGTCGCGGTTACACTTTCAACATAAAGTTTGTATATTTACACTTCGAATTTCGTCACACCATTAATATCACAGCTACCCTATGATCTACCAATTGTAATAACGGTGCCTGATATCAATTTAGTAATTTTTCTGAATTTCGGGAGGTCTCGTTTTGGAGGGTATGTTTTACATTCATTCCTATGGGAAACGGTCGCGGTTACACTTTCAACATAAAGTTTGTATATTTACACTTCGAATTTAGTTACAGCATTTATATGACAACGACCCTATGGTCTAACAAAGATAACAATATCTTCCGATTTTAGTTTAATGCAATTTTCTGAATTTGAGAGGCCTCGTTATGAGGCTACATTTAATGCACCTATTCAGTTCAATGTATTATGCTTATAACATTACGACACTTTTTTGTTACTGTCAGTGAACAGCACCGAATGAAAGTCAACATTTTCTTTATATCTAGTGATAGTGATCATGTCGTTAGTTCAGATAAGTAGGCTACCGGGCAAACTTAGTCAGAAGATCAGAATATGAAGCATCGTGATAGCTAGCTGGGCTAACTTTTTAGTCCCACCTGTGAGCCACCCGTTACTTAGCTTCTAGCCGCCGCCGATTAGGCTGGTCGTGTCTTCAGCATGAATATTTTCGAAAACTACTGCCCGTGATTGATTGCCATTGACATTGTCCGGGTACGGCTTCCCAAAGAGGGAGATAATATGGGCAAGTCGCAGTTTTGCAGGTGCTTGTGTGGGCTGTGCCGTCCCGATGGAAACTGTGGTGGAGAGCTGCAGTAACTAGGGAAGCGAGTGCATTTTGGCCGCTGGTCGAGGAGCTCCCCTGTGACCAGCATGACATGATCTATCTAGCTATCTATCTACCTGTCTATATACATATCTAGGCTATCTATAGCCTATCTATTTATCTATAATCTGCGCTATCTACTGCTGAACAATCCCTTACTCGTCTCTCTTTACTCCTCTCTCGTTACTCTCAAGGGTCTCAAGGTGGGCTTTGGTCTGTAGTCTCCCCAAGGTGACGTAATGCAATGCATTGTGGGGGAAAGGAGAATCACTTCAAACGCTGTGAAATAGTAGCTGCTTTTTCGTATTATATTCCGTTTTGTGATACCCAACAACATCAAATACAATGGATAACAGTTTAAATGTTTATTATCAACAAGCAAATTGTGCAAATTCGTTGGAAAATGAACCCTGCAACACGGCCTTTAAAAGTGATTAGGCGAGAGCACAGCTGAAGACACTGTCACGAGATATAAGCAACTCCTCTGCAGGATAAACGTTGTTTTATTCAGTCATTTGAACATTATTAGTGTTGCTTTTTCCAGCCTATGTTTTCAATGGTAACCCATTGTCAGTCAATAGTGGAAGTAACTAACTGTGAAGAACTGTTTTGTCGTTGACTGAGAAACATAAGACTGTCGTAATAGGGCCCCAAGTATTTATTTGGAAAAATGATGTACTAAATCTGTCAACTGTAAATTATATATATTTAGAAAATGTGATACATTTTTTAAATTATGTCTTTCGTAAGAGATCTTTTGTCTCTACAGTCACTGAGGAAACTCTAAATTTGATAAGATTGCAACTTTTTGTCCTGAAATAAAAAATTAAAAAAACCCAACACATTCCACTAGCAAGTTTCCAAGAGATGCATATTTTCTAAAACAAAAAGATAGCTTTAACATAATATACATTTTTAGAAAGAAATCCTGTGGTAAAAATATTAGTCTTCTGATACACATTTAAAACAAAAATACATATTTAGTCATTTAGTCATTTTAAGAGCAAAATCTTAAACAGAGTTGACACTCCCTATTAAATGCTATTGAACACATACAGTTAGTCATCGTCAACTGTTATCTTATTAATCTATGCAGAATTAACACAGAATTGACGATAACAGAGTTGATCTTTCCCATCATCTTGTGGCTTAGCTCCACATCCTAACCTCAAACTAGTTACCGCATGATATGTATAAACCAAAATTTCATGGATTTTAATCATATTATTGTTTTTTAAAAATTAAGCAAGAGTTTCACTCCAATAACGCAATAACAGAGTTGCGAATAATTAATCTACTGTTGGTGTATCCTCAACATTTTGTTCAAATTAATGAGAGAAGAAGCTCATATCTCACTGCCATTCCAAAGTTTCCCGCCAGAGGAGGCGTCATGCTTCATATTAAAAGTCTTTGTGGAGTTAACAGAGTCGACAATAACTTTAAGACGGACAAAATTTCTATATTTTTAAAACTTAAATCGGTAACGCTTTAGAATAACATGTGCTTATTAGGTAGTAACAGTGCATAATAAGCAGTTAACAATTCATTACTAACAGTTAGTTAACTATTGTTATCCTTTAATAACATTAACTAACTGTTAACATGCAGCTTGTAAGTGTTAATAAGCAGCCTTTTAAGTTACTTACAAGCATATTTGTTAACAGTTGTAAGTGTTAACAAGCAGCTTGTTAATGCTTGTTAATGGTGTATAAGACAGAGAGGTGGATAACTAATACGCTTGTAAGACCTTTCTTACCTATTTGTAGTACATTTTGCAGGCCCCCAATCTAAAGCGAGGACCATGTAGCCTATAGTCAGGGTTGGGTAGTAACGGATTACATGTAATCTGGATTACGTAATCAGATTACAAAAATCAAGTAACTATAATCAGCCCAGATTACAATAAAATCATGCAAGCAATGCAACTTAATAATAGCCTAGTTATCTTTTAATTCGACAAGCTTCGGACTTGCCAGTTCGATCCCTGACCAGTAGAAAAAATGTGGGCGGGGAAAGTGGTTGAGCACTGCTCTCCCATGCCCACATCCACGGCTGAAGTGCCCTTGAGTAAGGCACCTAACCCCTCATTGATCCCCGAGCGCCGTTGTAGCAGACAGCTCACTGCTCCGGGTTGGTGTGTGCTTCACCTCACTGTGTGCTCATTGTGTGCTTCACCTCACTGTGTGTTCACTGTGCTTCACTAATTCGCGTGATCAAAAGACTAACTTATTTACTATTGGGGCAGGTCTCTCGGCACACTGCCTGATCTTTTCCTCCTAATCGTAGCCTCTTGTTTTAGTGTTACCGTTTACTTTGAGAAAGTCACCAGGTCCCCCTGGTTGAAAAACATCCCAAAGGAATAATTTTCTCACCCCCACAATTGAAATGGACATGGTGTCATTCAATCTCAGGCCATGTCCCTGGGTCAAAAAAATCCAGCGAAAGCTAAATTCATTGTCCAGGTGTGCCCTTATAAAGGTTAAGCTGAGTTGTGCATGTTTGGAGAATAGTGATCCAAGATCACATCCATGACTAAGTGATCAATTTTGGAATGGGGAAAATTTCAACCACCAAAATACCGCCCCCAAAGTGGAGAATAGCTATAGAAATGTATTAGTTTTGGGTGTTTTTCAGACAATGGGACCTGGTGACCTCAAAGTAAATGGTAACACTAAAACAAGGGGCTACATTAAGATTTTTGGAGGAAAAGATCAGTTAATTCACACAGGAATGCTTTACTCAGAGCCAGGCCCGGGGTGGGTAATCGGGAGAATCGGGAGAATTCCCGGTGGGCCGCTTCACTTTTGGGCCGGTCGAGGAAAAAAATATTTGTCACATTTGTCACGTTAGTCTAACTTCTCTTAAAGTAGGCTACACGTTCCGCATTCTGTGCATGGCACCGTTGCCTCTGCATCGGTTGTAGCCTACCGTGTGAGGGAGTTCTCCCCTCCCAAAAAGAGTTGGTTGGGTCCATATAGCCCGTCTTTTCCAAAAAAGTTCTCTCAGATACGGATAGCCGGGCCGGCCCTACAGTAGCCATAAGCGTCAGGAAGGATGGATGGTAGAAAGAGGCCAGGAGGGACTGAAACGGCCAGGTAGATGCTGCTAAATGTGCCAAGCTTCTAGATTAGGCCTACAGACAAAAGTGGCAACTGGTAAAGAGAGATAGCTATAGGCAATGATTATTAGCAGTTATTGGGCTAATATTGGACGTTTGTAACGTTGTCAAGCTATTTGCAAGCAACATATTACAATTCTTAAAATATTAGCCTTTTGTATCCGATTCATAGACTTTGCAGTATGCAAAACTGAAGTTTGATCTGTGTAGGCCTTTGCGGTAAAAATTGTAGCCTCTGAGCAGCAGATCAACCAGTCGACCACTGAAAATGATGAGCCCGAAATTAGTGATAAGGAGGCCATGACTACAGGGACAAGTAGAGAGGATAAATTAAAATGATTTAATGTAAGAAAGAGCCAAATATGTATGCTACATGATGAACCTATATGCCTTGTTTGCTTAAAAGAGGGTGTAGTAAAGGAGTAGGCTAAATCACCAAACAACAATATAGCCTACCCATGCAAAATGTAGCCTAAACATTAGTTCAATATGCCTCTTTGTGGAAGCGTGGGATAGGCTACATTTCAAAGGCTTTCTTTCTTTCTGTCTTTCTTTCTTTCTGTTTTTGTTAACTTGTGGAATAGTGGAATATTTTTTGTTAACTTCTCAGTTGAAGTGAATTAATATAACCTTTACACATTTGTTGAACCATGGTACTAATAAAAACTACAGGATAGTAAGAGCTGAAATGTTGCTTCATTTATCCAATTTCCACCACTATGGAAAACGTGGGCCGGTCTTGGGCCTGAAACTCCTGGGCTGAAAAGTGGCCCCACTCCGGCCCTGCTCAGAGCAAAGAGATTTCTTAGATGTAATGAAATAATAAACAGAAAAATAGAATGAGAATTCTTTCATCAATTCAGTGGTGGTGTCTTTTACTTAAGGGACATATTTATTGAAGTAATCTAAAAGTAATCCTAAAGTAATCAGATTACGTTACATGTTTTTGGTAATCCTGATTACGTTACTGATTACAAAAATTGCCATGTAATTTGTAGTCAGTAATGGATTACATTTCAAAGTAATCTGACCCAACCCTGCCTATAGTTCCACAAGCCCAACCTTCTATCTCTCTATATAGGCCTACTGTATCTCTCTATCTAGCTTGGTTTAGCTGTGAGAAATGCACCTTCAAAATTGTTGCAGTGAGCAGGAATTGAACCCCAGTCTCCTGCATCAGAAAGTGCATCGCTACCTATTAAGCAACACTACTTTTCTTACACTACTGATGAAATTGTTTATGTTGATTCTATATTCCGATGTGCTATATCACACTAGCTATGCTTTTTACAAATATGTTTCTGATGGAAAAGTGGTGTTTAATTAATGCAGAAACAGACCACGAATGTTCGCCTCTGTTCAAGGCAAACTGAAACATGTTTCAAATCGATCACGAACGTTCGTCTATGTTTGCAACTTTGAACCAGAGCTTTGAACGCACCCACTTATCGTCTTTAAGCCTCGGTTGCTAGGTAACCAACTATATACAAAGCAAAGATTCTAGAGCGGAGCTCTGCTAGAATCTTTGATACAAAGCTGGCATATCTTTAGACTGCTGACAAACTGTTTTATGCGTTCACTGAACAAAGATTATGGAAATTAAACACCACTTTTCCATCAGAAATATATTTGTAAAAAGCATAGCTAGTATGATATAGAACATCGGAATATAGAATCAAAATGAACATTTTCATCAGAGAATTAGGAACAGTAGTGTAGCTCAACAAGTAGCGATGCACTCTCTGACGTGGGAGACCGGGGTTCGATTCCTGCTCACTGTAACCATTTTGAAGGTGCATTTCTCACAGCTAAACCAAGCTAGATAGAGATATACAGTATATAAAGAGATAGAAGGTTGGGCTTGTGGAATTATAGGCTACATGGTCCTCGCTTTAGATTGGGGGGCTGCAAAATGTACTACAAATAGGTAAGAAAGGTCTTATAAGAGTATTAGTTATCCACCTCTTTGTCTTATACACCATTGACAAGCATTAACAAGCTGCTTGTTAACACTTACAACTGTTAACAAATATGCTTGTAAGTAACTTAAAAGGCTTCTTATTAACACTTACAAGCTGCATGCTAACAGTTAGTAAATGTTATTAAAGGATAACAACAGTTAACTAACTGTTAGTAATGAATTGTTAACTGCTTATTATGCACTGTTAATACCTAATAAGCACATGTTATTCTAAAGCGTTACCCTTAAATCTTACATAATACAGAAAATAGACATTGTATGTTACTGATGTTATAACAGTTAGTAAATTAATCTCCAAAAATAGATTGTTACACTTAATAACTGTCATGGCCCACAGACTCAGGGCCCGTCCACACGGAGACGCTTTTTAGGTTAAACGCAGAGGTTTTGCTTCGTCTTGGCGAATCCTGTAAACGCACTGCCTGAAACCGCACCTTTCTGAAACCTGGTCCCAGAGTGGAGAAATCTGAAACCGTAGCCAGTTTGAATTCGTTTAGACAGCGAAACCGCACATCCTGCTTGCGTATCGATGATGTCATTGCCACACCTCAGCTGCCCTGGACTTGCACTTAAAGTATTGCCTAACAATACTAGTTTTCATACATGACATTACCTACGATTACACTCCGTCAGATAAATATCACAACTGGTGCTGCGCAGCGCCGATAGCTTATGACTTTGTGGACTGAACACTGTTTTTCCCGGTGTTTTTTTATGCATTCTAGCTACTGTCAGTGACGCGAGAGAACTTAAGTTATTAGGAAAGTGCGGTGTAAGTTTAGGCTACATTAATTTGTGCGTAGTGCCAGTGTCATTAATTTATTTTACATGTCTTACAACATATATACATGCATTCACAGTCGAGTGAAATCAGATATAAGCATACAAAGACGCTTAGAACTCACGTTAAGCCGATGGTAGCACACTGAATGCGAATGCGCGATTTGATGCAGGCAAAAGTATTGACTGTTACTAACGAGGGTTTTATAGCAATAGTATAAATGTGGCGACAGAATAGCCTAGAACTTGGGTAAGCCTTGCGTTTAGTAGCCTAATTGCGGTGAATCTAATGTGAATCACGGACTATCCTACAACCAAAGAAAGTAAAGGTGAATAGTAGGCCTACCTGCATTAGCCAAATAAAGGACGGGACTGCACCCTTCACAAACCGTAAAATAAAGTTTATTAGTTTTACAGTTGACTACAGTTGACAGTTCACCATCAGTCCACACAATCAATTCTGGTTTCCTTGCACTAGCCATTTGGTCGTAGCCTATTCTGTCTGTTTGTAAAGCGCAAATTTTGGTCAATTTCTGTAAAGAAACAGTGCCACCTACCCAGATAGCACATTCATTTTGGCCCAAAACTGGCTTGGCATTTTGGCAGAGTTTTGGAGGGATGTACGGCCCATATATGGCCCAAATTAGGCAAGCCAGAATCAAAACAAAGGCCAAAACTCACCCAAAACCAATTGTGGCATTCCAAAATATGGCCATAACCATCCCAAAGAGAGCCCAAAATCCAGCCAAAACTGACCCAAATTGAGGCCATAAGTATGCCAAATGATTGCATCTACATTGAAACTCCACTTGAAAATCTTTACATTTATTTAATTTTGCATTTTGCAATATGTCTACATTAGTTTTATACATTAATTGCTATGTCCTAGTGCACTAGGCTCATACTGTTAAATTAGCCTATATGTCAAAAGATATTTTTACAACAAAAAAAAACCACAAAGATTAAATGCATTTCATTGGGATTTGTATTTATTAAGTCATATCAGCATACTTATTACTGTAAACGGGTCGACTGTTGGCAGAGCAAACAGAATTTCTTCTCACAGCATCTGAAATTGACAACATACACACAAAGACAAAAGAAACACAATTACTAAATCTACTCTTTAAATAGCCTTGGAAATTGTTTATTGAAGTTTAATTCAGATGCAGTCATTGAGTGTAGGGTAAAAATGAGGCTGTATTAGGCCTACAGTGATTGAAACTTACCCATTACTATTGCCTTAAGGTGCAGCTCCACTGAATGCCTTATGCACTGAAAACAGAAGAGAAGAAAGGGAAATAAGTGGATGTGTCCATTGATATAAGTCTGTCTGTGTTTTAAAAAAGTTGGCCACCTGCAGAGCATATAGGTTAACATGTTAACTAGCTACTTAGCTAGCTATATTAGGGCAAAATGAGGCTTTATTGCCATGATAAAAACTTACCCATTTATACTGCTTGCTGCAGATTTTCTCTCACAGCATCTGAAATTGACAACATAAACACAAAGACAAAAGAAACACAATTACTAAATCTACTCTTTAAATAGCCTTGGGAATTGTTTGTGAAGTTTAATTCAGATGTGGTCATTGAGTGTAGGGTAAAAATGAGGCTCTAGGCCTACAGTGATTGAAACTTACCCATTACTATTGCCTTAAGGTGCAGCTCCACTGAATGCTTTATGCACTGAAAACAGAAGAGAAGAAAGGGAAATAAGTGGATGTGTTCATTGATATAAGTCTGTCTGTGTTTTAAAAAAGTTTGGCCCCTGCAGAGCATTTAGGTTAACATGTTAACTAGCTATTTAGCTAGCTATATTAGGGCAAAATGAAGCTTTATTGTTGAAACTTACCCATTTATACCGCTTGCTGCAGATTTCTAGCATCTGAAATTGACAACATACCGGTACACACAAAGATAGAATAAACACAATTACTAAATCTACTCTTTAAATAGCCTAGGAAATTGTTTAGTGAAGTTTAATTCAGATGCAGGACATTAGGTGTAGGGTAATGAGGCTGTATTAGGCCTACAGTGATTGAAACTTACCCCATTAAGGTGCAGCTCCACTGAATGCCTTATGCACTGAAAACAGAAGAGAAAAAAAGGGAAATAAGTGGATGTGTTCATTGATATAAGTCTGTCTGTGTTTTAAAAAAGTTTACCACCTGCAGAGCATTTAGGTTAACATGTTAACTAGCTACTAAGCTAGCTATGTTAGGGCAAAATGAGGCTTTATTGCCATGATAAAAACTTACCCATTTATACTGCTTGCTGCAGCTCCACTGAAGTGCTGGAGTTAGTGAAGTACTAGACGTCTCTTCTAGAGAAAATTCCCGGTCTTTGATCAGTCTTCTGGCAAACCACAAGGACGCCAAAACGCACCTGCATACGTCAGTAAACAGTCCCGCTATTTGCCCATTCATCTGGTTAACCAGACATATGCCATAACTAGTTATCTACCGCTGGCGCCTTTTTATCTATTATGGTAAACCACAATCTTGCCACAGTTCAGCCGAAAGCATTTACTTTGCCGCTTCTATGCCAAAACAAACCCAAAAATACCAAACATATGCCAGACTTCAGCCAAAACGTGTGCTATCTGGGTATAGGCCTGGGGTATGAAGTAACATGTTGAGTCGTGTTGAGATGGATCCGTTTGGACGCAAATATTCTTGATGCGGTTTCAGGGAAGACGGAGGAAAAAAAGATCGGTTTTGTACGTGTGGACTAGCCCTCAGGGAGGTAGAGTCAGTGCCGGTGTTCCAGTTTAGATGGTGAGCAGGTTAACTTGTGATATTTGCATAAAATCCGTGAATATTCAACAAGACCCTGCCTACTTGTTAACAACGCTTTGCTCTGCCTCCGCCCTTCCAGTGCTGGAGATTCACATTTTCACAAGCCTACAGTGCGTGACAGAATATGAAGCAAGATCTTGCCGAAAACATGCGGGAATCGCTATGTATAATGCATGTCTGCTTAAGCATCCACACAAAATGTTGTGCAAACAGGAAATGTGTCAAAGTAAATCAGCGAAGGTTTTGTTGGGTTTCGAACATGAGTCTCACTGAGGCAAAATGTTCTAAGCAGTAAGCACTATCACCACTACGCCACAGAGAGCAACACTTGTCATAGTCTATTAGACTAGTCTACTAGCTTACTAGCTATCCTGATGTCCATGTTAACTGGTGATAGCCTATAACATGAGCAAACACAGCGAATGCATGCATTGAATAATGCAGATTAATTTTGCCTCAGTAATTTTGCATCACAAACAGTAACAAATGACCCCATCAGACGTTGCTCGTTTTTTGTGCAGAAAGCAAAAATGATGAAGATCACTTAGGCCTCGAACTGCTCACTAAAATAGCAAGCTAGCAGCAATAGTCCACCCTGCTAACCAATTGCACCACTGGTTATTTTGTATCTATACAATAGCATGGTGTTCCTATTAAATGAATGTAGGTCTATGTTGTCTTGTGACAGCTTATTTGTCAATCGATCAAGATATTCATTATAGCAAACATCTAGGCTAAGTGAATGTTTTGCAACAGGCTGCTGAACGAGCAGTAAGTATTCTAAACTATTTTCTAATTTAGGCTACGTGGGAATCTGAAACAGCAACATCTGTCATCAAACTCTCTCATCAAAGTTTTGTAATATATGCTACCATGATAACCATTTTGTGTCGTCAAATTAGGACCAACAAATTAAATAATATTTAACTCGGAGAAAATAAGTTTCATGTGTTCACTTCAAATCATTAGACAGCTCACTGCATAACTTCACCGAGACATGACACTAAGTTATGATAATTTTTGCACATGACTGACGTATTTCATATTATTAACCCCCAAAACGGAATAAAGTGTTAGTGGGACATGCCAGTTTGTTGTACATCAGTTAGGTTTTGGTATGTGAGGCAAAGATGAACCTAAAAATCTGGGTCGTGAAAAATCATCACAATAGGCTACTAGTATAAATAACAAATAAAATATGTCTAAAGCATGTTAATATGCAAAAGCAATACAAAAGTAATATAGGCCTAGACCAAATTAGTCGAGAAAAAGGTAAATCTCCTGTGCGGCCCTGTCTCCCTCTGGTGCCCACCTCCCCCACCTCCCAGTGGTCTGTTCGATTATGCCTCAAATCTCAAATTTGGCAGACAGACACCTTAGACATGGCCTCGAAAAGGCACCAAGAGTGAGGTCGGAAAAAAAGAAGAGACAGCTGGATGATGCTTGCACGTCGCTTGCAGGTAAGACAATGTTTTAAATAAACACAATTTAGGTTTGTAGCCCTTGCATGTATGCATGTCTATAGCTGCTATTACTACTACCGTCAATAAAGTTCGTAAGCTCCTACTAGCCATGTTCATGTTCAAGTGGTGTTACGTTGCAAATTATTGATGCTGGCTATAGTTATTTACGTTGTGGATATGGATATGGTTTATGGGTTATTGAATGCAATTCAACACTCGGCTGTTTTCTGTTAACGTTAGCAATCGGTGCGACTAGCAATCATTCCTCAGGTTGCTAGCTAGCAATGCTATTTCTGATTATGCTTAAACTGGGCTTGCTATTTCTTTTAGCCATCAGAGATATAGTCAGGTAACGTTAGCCCAGCGGTTCCCAAACTTTCCCCCCCGCGGACCACCTTCTACATCCTGACTCGGCTCGCAGTACCCCCACCATCCAACACATCAAAAAGTAACACATTCTATTGACGCATTCCATGCATCGTTGTTTAATTAGCCGCCCTACATGATAACATAATCAAAATGTGCAACTGGTCTATGAGCTCTCGCGTTAAAAAAAACAGTGTGGAGAACCACATTAGAATGGTTAGGTAGCATCTCACTGCAGACCACGCACTGTGGCTTTGGGCAGTCTGTCTCCCAATCCACGTGAAGCCTACGGCTATGCCTCATCATACGTTCGTTTTCTTCGCGCAGTCTTTTCTGTCTCATTCTTTCTTTTATCCCCCTGCGCTCCATCTCCACCTTCATTAGTCTGTCCCCCACCCCATTCCATTGTTACCTGTGTCCTGCTCGGTTTCTCTCGCTTCTCCTCTTCGATCGCTTTAATTAGGCCTTTTGGACAGTGTCCCTGTTTTTAGCCAGTTTTCCATGTTTACGCAGCCTTCTACCTAGCCTATACTTCAACGAAACTAACGCGCCAGATATTCTGGCTGCCTGCAGGAAATCACGTGTATTGTGTGTAGCTTATTTTTTAATGAAAACATAGCCTATTATAGAGTTTACAAATGATTTCCTTTAATTTCACGTTTCCATATAATTATAACCTGATTCGAAATTATGTATTATTTATGAATTAATTAGAGTATGAATTAATTAATCATTTTTAACTCCTTTCCGCCATTGCCCTTTTCATCTCGCGTTAGTCGCGTACCCCCTAGTGGCAGCTCGCGTACCACCGGGGGTACGTACCACAGTTTGGGAATCCCTGCGTTAGCCTATTCATACTTTGCAGTCACGTGATTACCATGGATACCTGGTGGGCAAGAAACGCTAACAAAATGGCGACAAACAGTGGCCAGCCAGGGGAATTGCAGATTTCCAATACTACAATCAATTAACTATTTAGACCATATGTCACCAAATGTTCAAATAGATATCAAGAAAAGATTAACATACTTGGAACGTGTGATCCATAACGTTACACAGCACCCGCTGATGTTTTCATTGCTTTGAAGCTGGCAAAGTCTCTACCAGACTTGGAGTTTGGAGATATTTAGATCTACATATATCTTATAGAGAATCCGTCACCTTACACCGCACAAAATATGAAAGCCTACAAAAGTACAGATGGCTATCTTTTTATCAAGAGTGGATGGGTTAACAACGCTGTCTTATGGGAGGTGAAAAACAGGAATATCTTCATAAAAGGTGAGTGTTGAGTGTTACTAGTTAGCTAGCTAACATTACCCGTTTGCAAAGAGTACAGAAGTTACTTCTATACTCTTTGCCGTTTGCTAATGTTTGCATGTTTGTAGCTATAAGTTACACAAAGTGACATCTGTTTCATCGTGTGATGAAGTCTTCATCTGAATATGTACACCCTGCCTGCCGGCGAATGACAGCTTGATAAGTAGTTAAAAAAAAAAAAACGTATGCCAACTGTATCATATATGGCTAGCAGGATGTCAACATTGTAGCCTACCTGCTTATCCACTCCACATAGCAACAGACAAGAGCAGTTGGGGCAGCGAAATGCGTATAATCCTGTTAGCAATCTGTTAGGTTTTTATGTAGTAGTAATAAGTGTACGATAGTATGCATGCAAAGTAACTGTAAGTAATAAGTAGACGCAGTACAACAGTAACGTGTCATTCGTTCACCGTGTAATCTTCTTCTCATATCATATCAAATCACGTACAGATGATAATGCGTTCTCGCCACCTACTGACGTGTAAGCACGTTTAGATAAGATTACACGATTGACATGAAACATAACATCAGCGAATCATAAATCTGAAATTATCCATTATGTCAACTGTCTCTATGACAGGAGACTTCATGACCGTCACTTAGAAGTGAAACCCAGCTGGACGCACATTAAAAAAAGGAAAGAAATGTGTAGCTTTAAAAAATATCTGTTGTAGGCTACTGTGCTTGTGAATGATATACTTTATCTAACTAAAACCTTTTTCTATGTTAGGTACATCATTCCTACAGTTTGAATGAATCGCCTCTGACAACTTGGGTTGCTGTGGAAAAAGAGGGACTAATTCGATTTGGCCACTGCACCTGTATCGCCGGGTGAAGTGTGCTCACATGTAGTGTACATCAGGAATCTGTAAGAGACTGTACATGCACAGAAGTTGTTTGCAGACTACTGATCTTAGTGTTTTGAATTGGAGGTGCAGTGTCTGCAAACAGGAATAGGCAAAACACAATTGTGCACAAAGAAAACAAATGAAAAGTGCTAAATTTTGAATTGCACTGTTAGACAGACAATTACAGATTTATTCAATAAATAAATAAAATGCACACACATAGATAAATAAAACAGATGAATACAAATAAATACAATGCACAAAGGTATTTAAAGTGAAAATGTAATACATGTATTATTGTAATATATAAACTGTCATATATTCATTATTATTATTTTTTACAGTGTGTGTTTGTATAAATAAATCATTGCATATTTACATTGTATTATTGTAGTATTTAACCAGAAGGAATGATTGAGGGTGCCACATTTGTAAGGGCACAACACACATGGACTAGGCTACTTTGTCTAAAACTGTTGTTCAGCCTCCCCATCCCTTAGATATGAATATGACTGTTCCTTGTGGGGATATGCCTATTAGGTATTTCATGGTGTGATGATGTTTATAGGTCGAATATGTTTGTGCTCTTGCTTCTAAGTCTTTGGGTTTTTCTATAAAAAATTCGAAACAATCAATTATGCAGGCACATCTAGGGTAAGTTTGTCTAAATATCATGGGCATTGAAAGCCGAAGCTCCTCTCTGTGGCCAAAATAAAAATGATGGGACAAGCTTTCCATGTCTTTCTCCCTTTTCCTCCTTTTGGTGGCAGGGGTGTGAGAGAAGACAGACGGAACCCAATCAGGGGAGCGGGTCATCAGATTTGGCACCTGAAATAATAAAATAAGATAATATAATAGATAAAACACGTTATTGCCACACAAGGTTTTGGGTATTTTCAACATTGAGTCTTGTAACGTTAGTTCCAGGTCTTTCTAGTAACTATCAAGTATGTTAGCAAGCTAGCTGCATAAGGGACTAGGATTAACTAGCTAAATTGTGTGAAGCAGACAAGTTTTTTTTTTTTTTTTAAATAATCGAGCAGTAATAATTCCTCCGTAAATAATCTAGCTCTACTGTTGGGTCATCTCTGGTTCTCATTGAAAACCATAGATATCACAAACCTCAAAACAACCTATCACACAACTTTTGTTGTTAGCAAAAGACGACAGCTGTTAGCCTAGCCAGAGACTTTCTAATGTAGAGACACAGCAATCAAAAAATACTCCATAGAAATGCATGGGGCTAGTTTGTCACGCCAATATGGCCGTTGGCTACACATATCCCACCCCTTCCGTCGACATGTGAATACATTGAGCCAATCATGTGGTGTGATGTGAATACATTGAGCCAATCATATGGTGTGTTGTGAAGGCATCGTGCCAATCATGTGTTGTGATCTCGCCGCTGGAGCAAGATTGGAATCGTGAAGCCTTGCGCACGCGCAGTTCGACCCAAAGACTGTGCCCGATGAGTGCCCATAAAACGTTGGTATATGGCCGCCGAGTGGAGGGACTTGTCTAAAAGGACTTTGGCCTAGCTTAGACTCATAACACAAACAGCTGACTCGCGGAACCAGCTGGTGGTGTTGATTGACGAAACTACAGGGTAACTTAAGACACGATTAATTACATGATCATACACCCATTGTATTCAAATGTTGAAATTACCTTTGATGAAATGATCATTGCACAGACGTGTAGGGCCTGTGAAGGTTGTCAGGTCCCATTTCCTGAAACGATTTCACGTCTGATAGCCTGTATCAATAGTTGTCGTCTTCTCTCTGAATTCTCCTTATCAGATCCGGTAAAAACATAACCCCGGCTGCCAATCGCACAACAAGTATCTGGGATGTTATTTACACCTCAAAAAAACAACTTTTGTATAGTAAAACTGGCGACGTCCTGGCCAGATCCTAGACTAATTTACTGGATTTCCTTGCTGGAGAACGACGTTCTTGCCCGCCAGCCAGTGGTTGTGACGTCACGTGCAAAGTATGAATTAGCCTAGTTTGCTTTGCAATTCAGGACGCTTTTTTGGCGTTTGTTATCAGTTATGATCAAACGATCTAATTGTGTAGTGAAAAAGTAACGCTACAAGTGACACTTTCACAACATAATGAAATGATGAGTGGGAAACGGCTCTTGGTAAGGTGAACTTTGGAAAAACCCTGCAACTGAATGTGATTTTGCCAAATTAGACAGCTTTAGATAAGTTTATTTGTTGTTTTATGCGGTCATTTTCAAGAGGTTCATAGGCCAAGGGCAATATCTGAAACTGCAATTAGGGAAAAAAAACACAATCTTAGTGTTTGTAGATTTTCATATTCAGAGTTGTCAAATTATGTACAGAATTGTTATATTGTGCCTCATCAGACCTCTTTTAAAGGTAAAATAGAGTTTTGAATTTGAAATGTTCCAGTGACACATAGGCCTATCTCTCTCCGGTCAAATTGTCCGATTGAAATTGGCTAATAATCCCGTCCCCTTACGCAATCTGAATTTGAGAATAAGCCTTAATATGTAAGCCTATATTATATGTCCTCTGGCTATGTTTTTAAATGAACAGGCTCTACCGTTTGAAAAGTAAGCTATTAAACAACACGCATAGCCTATGCTGCATTTAAAATAGGAAGCACACTCTTAAAATGTCCATGTTAAACAACGAACAAATGAGTGAGGCGGTTCAAACATGGCCAGGCCCAGGCAGACTAGCCTTAAAAGTTTTTTCAGAGGCCAGACGCGATGGATGATGATAAATTGGTAAAGTCTGAAGCCTCAGATGTCCGGTCAACTCCACCACCACCAGATAAAAAGCAGAAGTGTCGGGCGTATCTGTCAAAATCAGTGACATTGGAAGTGGAGTTGCGGGGGATGTGGCCGCTCCAAGACACTGTCATTCTCCGTGTACACTGGACATGCAAAGTGTTCTTTACCCAAAGCATACAGTAGGCCTATACATTCTCTTTCTATGATCTGCAGGGTTAGGGCCTCCTCGACGAGGAGATTACTGGTCCGCGGATAATTTCTGGCACAATTAAACGGTATCATTGAACCGCGGCCGAAGGAAAAAGAAACTAAACATTTCTCAGAATAGAAAACATTTCTTAATTTATTGTTATCAAATAAAGAGGCATAGCATTAGGGGGTAGTGGTGTGAGCGCTCATTCTTGTATGTGCGCATCTGTGTAAGTTAAACAATCACCACTGGAGATAACATGGGTAGCAGCAACAAACAACGTAGCCTTTTTAAAACAACGAACGAAGCGGACTCTTGGTGTCCATGAAAAGATACTGGCTAGATCTTGTTAGGCATGTTTAAGTTAGGCTAATGAACATGTTGCATTCTATCTGGCTTGATTATGTCATTCTTTAAGCTACTTAGCCTGTCTGCAGTTTTCCTCAATTTGACTAATTAAGAAGCGATAATATATTTGACCGGTATATCATCAAAATGTCCGGAAAACAAAACCTCCATTTTTTTCTAGCGGAAACTCTGGTCTCCGTAGCTGCGGCGATCTGATCATCGATGGTCCACTGGGACTCACCACCACGCCAGCTGGTAGGATAGGCTCAGGCTGTTCAGGGCTGTCCTTAGGGTAATAGATGCGAGACAGGGCATCGACTCGACAGTTATGTGATCCTGGTCGGTAACTGATAGTAAAGTTAAAACGTGTAAAGGAAAGGGCCCACCTGGCTTGGCGAGGGTTAAGTCATTTTGCTTCGCTGAGGTACTGGAGATTCTTGTGATCGGTCAAGACCAAGAACGGGTGACTGGCTCCCTCCAGCCAGTGACGCCACTTCTCCAGGGCTAGCTTGATGGCAAGCAACTCCCTGTTACCGATGTCATAGTTGCACTTTGCAGGGCTCATCTTCCTGGAGAAGTAGGCGCACGGATGAAGGCAAGAAGGGTTACCATGGTGTTGGGACAGCACAGCTCCGACGCTCGTGGTGGATGCGTCGACCTCAACGTCAAACTCTTTGTTGGGGTTGGGGTGACGGAGGACAGTTGCTAAGGTGAAGGCCTTCTTGAGTTCCCGAAATGCCTGGGAAGCCTCTGAGCTCCAGGAAAGGGTCTTTGATTTTCCCCGGAGTAGAGTAGTTAGGGGAGCAGAGATCTGGCTATAGTTCTGTATAAATCTCCGGTAAAAGTTGGCCCAGAAAGCACTGAAATTCCTTTAGGGTGTGTGGAGTGGTCCAGGAAAGTACAGCCTGGACCTTCCTGTCATCCATGCTGACTCCTGGGGAGCAGATGTTGTAACCCAGGAATTGGACGGAGGATTGGTGAAAGGTGCACTTCTCGGCTTTGAGAAAGAGCTGGAATTCACAAAATCTAGACAGGACCAAGGAGACGTGCTGGATGTGGTCATTGAGATTCGGGGAAAAGATCAGGATGTCATCGATGTAGATAATAACAAATTTATTAAGGTAATCTTGGAATATTTCATTCATGAAAACTTGGAACACAGATGGTGATATGGCATCACTAGATACTCGTAATGACCAGTAGGGGTGATGAAGGCTGTCTTCCTCTCATCACCACGGCGAATGCGCACCAAGTTGTAGGCACTTCGGAGGTCAAGTTTGGAAAACAGTGTAGCTCCACGCAGCTATTCCAGAGCTGCGGGGACAAGTGGCAGGGGGTAATGGAATTTGACAGTGATTTTGTTGAGGGCACAGTAATCGATACACGGTCTAAGACCTCCATCCTTCTTAGCGACAAAGAAAAATGAAGAAGCAGCTGGAGACTTCGAGGGCCAGATATACCCTAGCTTGAGGGCTTCATCAACATAAGCCTTCATTGCTTCCTGTTCCGGCAAGGACAATGGGTAGACCTTAACCCGAGGCAGAGGATGGCTGGGCAGCAGGTCTATTGCACAGTCCCAGGGTCGATGGGGAAGTAGTTGGGCGGCCCGTTGTGGACATCACTGAAGGAGGCGTAGGCTGGTGGGACTGTGACCGGACGACTCTGTATAGATGTGGCGTTCATCGGGAGGTTTGGGTGTTGGCTGTGGGGATGTGGGAGTTGTGGGAAACAGGAAACTTGACAGTTTTTGCTCCACTGAAGAATCTCCCCAGTAGACCAGGAGATTGTGGGTAAATGCTGGATCAGCCATGGGCGCCCCAGGATTACCTCAGCAGTTGACTCTTCGAATATGAAGAATGTGATCGATTCCACAGTAGCACTTTGAGATCTATGATGAAAAGTGCATTATAAATAAAATGTATTATTATTATTATTATTACATGAAGGCTTCCCACCCGCATATCAAGATTCTTTCTTTGATATTGCACCCGCTTACAGGCTAGGGGCTTACCTACTATGGAGTGGACATGGAAGGCAGGGACGCAGCGAATCTGCGGGAGTTGGAGGCATTGAGAGGGTTCTAAGCCCTGTCGGAATGCAATTAGGAGGCCTGCTTCATTCCAGCCGCTGGCAGTGGCAAGGGTACGGAAGAGGAGGGTGTATTTTGAATAGGACCTTCGTCCCTGCCTCAGGGCATGTAGCTCGGTTTGGATGGAAGTCTCCCTCAGAAAGGTCAAACACCTGTTTGAAATGGGCCACAAAGGCATCCACGAGGATCTAAGCTACTGGTCTGGCCTTCTGTCATGGCCCACAGGACAGGGATGTAGAGTTCAAACAAGGTAGCTTTGTTCCAAATGAAAACCAGGAAAAGGGTTGTCGAACCCAGACCAGTAACACACAGAAGTTCTACAGGAGACAGTACACCAAGGAGAGTCAAAAACACAGAGGATCGGTAAACTTAACAGAAAAGTCCCAAAACACAGAAGATAAACTTAGCTAGACTCAATTCCAGTGAAGGTGGCTCGAGGGGTCAGACAGGTCATTAGTAGTCTGGGGAGTGTGAACGAGTGAGGGGAGCTTCAGGAGAGTGAGCAGTGGATGTGGCTTGAGGAGAACCTGGTGTGACTGTGACAATGTCACAATCAAGTAAAGCCCTCCTTACACTAACAGACTTTGGAAAGATTTGCAAAGATTTGGAAAAGATTTTTGAAAGGCTACATTCTCAGACCCTCTCACATCTTTAGACAAGTAATAGAGTTTTAAGTCACAGACTATGATTTTGCAATGACTAGGGATCTTGCTGGGTCACGATTTACAAGACTGCAACTAGATTCCTTTAAATTATTACCCATCGTGCAATAGATATCATCAGGAACTGAAATGATAGCCTACTAAACTCAAAGTCATATTTTCGTGTTTCTGCAGCATTGTTTCATGTGTGACATCCCTAACCGATATAGAGTTGTTCTGTCACGTGGAAGAGCCGACTAAAGATGTATAAGAAACGAAATAACAAATTATCATATTCATGGGTTTCATCAGGTCTCTTGCTACAGCTGTCGCCTACTTTGCCCCTCCCTGTTTGGTGTTGGAGAGAAGTCACTATTGGTTTTTATATTGTTCACGTCACTGTTTGCATGAGCCACAACTAGAAAGACTTGCGATAATATCAAACATGTTTGATATTGTCGTAACGGCAAAACTAGAAAAAGACTGACTCCAACTGACTTAAAACCGCTAAGATTGGCACCTTACACTTAACGATCTAGTTGACGGGAGCGCGCCGCGATTCCAGTACAGCTCCCATGATTTCTGTCCGACTTTGGAAATTTAGTCGCCGACTGTGAAAACAGACCAAAATCGTACAATGTAAGGCCGCCATTAAATGCACAAATCTGTAGTCGGAGACAGTCAATAATATGGCATGTAGAAGTCATTTAGTTAATGTTTTGTGTCTAAAAATTTATATTTTTGGGTAAATTGGGTCCAAAAATATAAAACATTGTCATTGGCGAAAGGTTATCTTATTAGCATACTTCAACTTCAAAATTGATTCCATAAAGATTTTTTTTTAAAATAACTAAATCTTTATGGAGTTTTTTTAAAAATAACTAAATCTTTATGGAGTGTCTATTTACACCCCTGGTACGAATAGCCTTGGCTATTCAGCTATACAGCTGAGCTATTCACACCCTGTGACATAACAACAAAAAGATGTTGCTCACGTGCACAAAAAACAATTCTGAAAGGTTTCGGCACTAATATCTGTTCAAATTAAGTTTTAGATTGAAAAGTTGTGTTTTATTTTCATAATCTTCGTTCAGTGAACACACACAACCATCAGTTTATTAGTTTACAGAAATGTTGTGAATATGACGCTCAGGCCTATAAACTAAGTTTACCTGCAAACACCCCTCTAGTTGTGGAAGTAGATAGTGCAGTGGTCACAGACATGGTTTACTACGTGGGAGACCGGGGTTCCATTCCTGCATGATGTGTTTTGGCAGAGTGAGTGCGCACACGTACCAACGTCTCAAACGGAAGTTTTGATTGCAACAATTAGCTAGTTCATGCATCAGGGTGTAAATAGCATACATTACACCAGGGTACGAATAGCATCCACTTCTAACTATACATTGATGCAAACAGCATACCTTATTTAGAGTGATTACACAGCCGAGCTATTCACACCCTGTGACGTAACAACAAAAACTTAAATTATTATTACATTGTGTGATCAATATGCTAGTGTAAATGCACAGGGGTGCAAATAGCATACACTGATATTTGTACCAGACAGTGCACCGGGGTACGAATAGCATACATTGATATTTGTACCAGACGGGGTATTAATAGAACACATTGTTGTGTGCACCGGGGTACGAATAGAATTCACTTCTAATTGCACCAGGGTACGAATAGCATACACTGCTAATTGTACCAGGGGTGCAAATAGCCTTACCCAAATCTTTATCATGGAGACATGAAATGTACCCCGAATTATAGAATGACCTAGCCTGATAAGCCAGACCCATATCAAGATTTTTGCCCGAACCCGACGGGACCTGACAGGACCCGACGGGTTCGGGCTTAATTTCTATAATTTCACGCGGGCTTGGGACGGCTTGCGTGGTAGGCTAAATGAGTGGTCAGGTGATGCGTTTCGATTAGCTGCGAGAAGGTTGCAAATATGGATGCTGAGGAGGTGAAACAGAGGCTGGCCTCTGGCGATTACGTTTTAGTTGCACCGGCAAAGAAAGTAAAGTCTGAGGTGTGGGAAAGTTTTGACCATGTGCATAAGGAGAATAATGAACCAGTAGGTAAGCCTATGTGAAATCCAAAGGATGCAACATTCTGCAGAACGACAGGGAATTCGTCACTGATAAGGCATGTTGATCAAAGCTTGTCCACAACTGCCAGTGCCCAGGATCAACCTGCAATCACATCGTTTGTTACAGCAACAAAACCCAACCCTGCAAACGTGAAACAAATGGTTACAGAGAAGAAGTGTGTCAGCTTTCGCTGTAAAGACATTAGGCCTTTTAATATCGTAAATGGCAAGGGGTTTGAAGAGCTGGCGCAAGAACTAATTAATGTCGGGGCTGCGTATGGGAGGGTTCCCGCAAACGTCATAGTGCTGAGATGTTATTATGTTACAGATGACTTAGGCTATTTTATTTCTTTGTTCCAACTTCCAAGTGGCCTAGCCTACATTAGTCATGAATAAATGATGTTAAAAAGGTATAAATGACTCAATCTTGACAAAAGGCAAAAGAACTGCGTGAATGCGGACATTTGAATAATGTCAGGCTGTAAACGGGCTCGGGCATTTAAAAAGCTGTCAGTCTCGGGCTCTGGCTGATTTCTGTCGGGCTCGGGCCTTGTCGGGCTTAACTTTTAAGGCCCGATTACAACTCTACTCACCATTGCCAGTGCTCAATCCGAGGGGCGGGATAAACAGTTGTCTTTCAAATTCCCTCTGCACGCAATAGGATAGCACTACAACTCATAAGTCCCATGCGTTTTCCCACCAGCGGAGCTAGTTGGCTAGTTGACTTTTGCCAACTTAAAAAAAGCTTGACTTGAGTCACGCTGTTTGCCAGCAGCAGCATCCATCTTCTTTGTTTTCAATTAGCAGGGAATTCATGCAGAACCGTCACAACTCTGCCATCATTATGTCAAGCCAGTCCACTGATTCTATACACAATGTGATTGGCATGACCGAAGTTTGGTTTTCCAGCACGCAAGCCAATGGAGAGTTGCTAGACTACCCTGGCTGCAAATTACATTTGCTACCGCTAGGGTGCGTCTAGATTTCTAGAAAAAGAATGACCCATATGTATATATATATATATATAGATATAAACAATGACAATAAAACCGGACAAATTTAAAAAGAGACTGGTAGCATTTGTTTAGGGTTGCTTAGCAACAGAAGTGAGTTTGGTTATATTTGTGAAGAAAAACGATCTACAGATTTATAAACACTTTGCAAAATAATTAAGGATATTGCTTCTTACAATTTCATGACTTGTCCTTGTAATTCATTTTGACGTATTACGGTGTCATTGCTATGCACTGTTTAAAAGTTTGTAGCATTATCAGCTAACGTCCTCGATGTTACAGGTCCTTATGGAAATAGAACACCGAGGCCACGCCCCGGTGTTTAAGGCCGGGGAAAAGCCTTGAGCCAGCCCCGGTCCTTAATGGAAAAGAGCCATACAAGTAAAAGCTTTGTCTCCTCCAAGTGACAAGCATATTATACACAATGGTGGCTTACATTACAACAACAAACATCCTTGACTAGTTTATTGACATCGAGTTGACTACAGTATGTGGCTTAATCCACAGATGTGGTGGAACGTTCCGCGGACGTCTGCTGTAGGGTGTGGGAGTGTTCGCTGCTCATTCGCTGCTAACGTTCCCTCATTCCGGGAATGTCCGCAAAACATTCTTTGAACCATGAATATTTGGTTCTGGGAATGTCCGTGGAATGGTTTGATTTGGGAGAAATATCAGCGTACGGCGGGACTATGCACGTATTGATTCAATGTCATTATTTATGCTATTTGTGTGTGAGCATTTATGTTTCCCTCATGCCATCACCTGATTGTGCAATCATCCATTCACAATAGCTGCGTCCTCCACCGCGATAATTAGATAAATAATCAGCTGGATATTTATGCCGAGTTATACCTAGTACTTTCACGTTTACGGTGTCTTTCTCCATGATAATCTAGCCTAACTAAACCGTTTGGGCATATCCCGTCATGTTATTGTTCAAAACATCAGCAACAGAAGGCTAAACTGTTTCAACCATATTGTTTAAAATTAAAACAATACTCTTTTTCTGTAAAAATCATTTTTAGCATTTTTATCTTTTGGTTTCACTCTTCTTTTTTACATGATTATGTGTATGCTTTCATATATCCAGTGGCGCAAAAAAGTGGGTATGCGCTATATGCGGCGCATAGGGGCGCAACACCATGGGGGTGCCAAAGCGATGGTAAAAAAAAAAATATATATATTTGGTACTTTCTATTGTAGCTACTACTATGCGTTTCTAAATCATTTCAAAATTTACTAAATGTTATATAACATTTTAGAGGACTAACAGGCTAGAATAGGCGCCCTATCTCATAAGATTCCATGATAGAATTTGGACATAGAAGAGGGAGTGGGGGTGCCGTGAGCGCTGAGCGAGCAGGTAGGCCTACGAGTAGTGAGTTGCCGTCTATGGAAAAAAATGGATACAGAAAAAAAGCTGTCGGCGGCTAAAAATAGAAAAAGAAAGAAGGAAAAGGAGATGGCATGTCAAGGAATGTGACAGCAGTTAAATAAGTGGATGGTGAAATGCAACAGATAGGATTTAAAGTCTGATGTCTGTGCTTGAAGGCTTCATGTTACAGTTTTTCTCAGTCGCTTTGGTGCTTTTTGCAGATCAGAATGAAAATTCTCATAACTATTAGTTCAACCTCCACAACAATTAGTCATTTGTGCACATCATAGTAGCAAATTCTCCTTCCTCTGAACAAATTGCAAATGCTTTTGGACATGTATCAGTTGCTTTCATACAATTCTCTGCTGTTTTTTTTCATTATCATTTGCTTATGTCATGTCAGCCAAAATGAACTATACTTATGGATACTGAATAGTCGTTCCCTATAAAACTAAGTCTTCATTTCATTGCTTGAGTCATTACATACAAAATTGTTGAACTAGTTATCAAATTTTGTCACAATGCTGTAGAATTGCAAAGAGCATACAGTAAAAATGTACGTATTCAGTGTCTTGTACTCACTTACTCCACTAACTACAGCAATGTGTAACTTTACTGTAGTTTTCAAATGGCTGTACAAGTACTGTATAGTGCTGTCTTGAGCATGTTCAGGTAGTGTCACCGAGTTCTGCCCTTTTTTTGCATTGGAAAACACTGAGAGAACTGTCATAATGAAAACATGACAAAGCCATTTGACTATCTTGTTCATAAACGATGGTGTCAAGACTTCTCATTTTGATGACACTGACAGTTTCATTGACATGAATACGTGCTTTTGAGGAATGGACTATCCATTTTGAGCAAGTGACGTGCTTTTGCAGGTCATCCACTAGGTTTTGCAGTTTGCACTAATTGTTTTGAGAAATGCACTAACTGCTGTGCAAATGTTAATAGTGATGTGAGAATAGCACCAAAGCGACTGAGAAAAACTGTAACAGACTAACCAGCGTTTGCTAAGCATTTGCCGATTGAAACATAGCCTATTCCATTCAGATAGCTAGCTGGCTACCATGCTCATACTGCACTTTTAACGGCAAACTGCAAACAGAAATGTCACGCTAGCAACAACTCATTACATGTTTCCATATCCTAACAATATTGTGTTCTCAATGTGGCGCAAACAAACAAGGCTAGAATTGGATTATCCTTTGATAGATAGATAGATAGATAGATAGATAGATAGATAGATAGATACTTTATTGATCCCCAAGGGGAAATTCAGGTTTTGTGATCAACAGCTGGCAAAAGGACGTTATGAGAACCGTTTACTCTATTAAAGTGGCAATGCACCATTTATCAATAGGCTACTTCATCAAATTGGCAGCATTTCTTTAAATAAAAATAATATTTAATACACACAAATAGTGTAAATGATTGGCCTTTTGTTTTACTGTAGTTGTTTGTGTGTGTGTGTTTTTTTTTTTTGACGATAACTGAAAGTTGGAATGGCTCTGATGTTTGCTAGCAGTTATGCTAAGATTTTTAACTATGCTAACCATGCTACTAAGCTAATATTTTATAGCAGTGCTAGCAATGCTAACCTGTTAACCATGTTACTTAGCTAACGTTTTCTAGCAGTTTAATGAATGTTGATATTCAAATAGTTTAATGGCTGTGTATAGGTAGATATTTGACGATAACTGAAAGCATGCTAACATGTTAACCATGTTACTTAGCTAACTTAACTAACATTTTCTAGCAGTTTTGTTAAACATGCTAACTATGCTAGCAATGCTAACATGCTAACTATATTAACCATGTGACTTAGCTAACTTAGCTAATCATTTTAGTAGTTATGTTAACTATGCTAACTAGCATGCTAACATGCTAACTATTTTAACCATGTTACTTAGCTAACCTAGCTAATCATTTTTAGCAGTTTTGCTAAAAAATTTAACTAGCATGCTAACATGCTAGCATGCTAACTATGTTAACCATGTTACTTAGCTAACCTAGCTAATCATTTTTAGCAGTTATGCTAACTATGCTAATTAGTATGTTAACATGCTAGCATGCTAATTATGCTAACCATGTTACTTAGCTAACCTAGCTAATCATTTTTAGCAGTTTTATTAAAAATGCTAACAATGTTAGAAATGCTAACATGCTAACTTTGTTAACCATGCTAACTAGCTACAGTGGGTAGGAGTCATAGTTGATGAAAAGTGTTGACATAGTTGATGACAAGTTAAAAGTTGTTGATAGACAGCTAGTGAATGTATATAGTTTAAAAGTTTAAAAGTTGAATGTAGATAGTTTAAAAGTTGTTGATAGACAGCTAGTTTAATAGATAGATAGTTTAATGATAGTTTAAAAGTAGACCGTTTAAAAGTTGAATGTAAAAAGTTCAGAAGTTTAATGGGTTACATTGTTTAACAGTGGATTATTGTAGTGAGGACTTTTATTTTGAAACAGTTTTGGGCAGAGGAAACAGTTGAATAGGATGTGTAGTCTTAATTGACCTAGATTGTATGCTTAAAGTAAGCCTGAGGCTGCAGGTGGCCTGAACACCTGCCATAGGATTCTAAATGCTTAATGGCCGTATTATGATGTCATAATCGGCAATGTTAAGTCTATGGGGATTTTAAAAAAGTTTTTCTTTAATAGTTTAAAAAGTATAAAAGTTTCATAGTTGAAAAGACATAGCAATCCGATCTGTTTGAAGACCTACGTTACAAAGTTTGAATGAAGTTTCTAAGTTAAACTGTTCAAGAGAAATTGCGTCTAGAAAAAGTGGTAAGCGGAATAATAATAACTAGAAATGCAATTCCAAGGAATTACCAGTGCATGAAAATGCAAAAGTTGTGATGTAAAATATCATGTATAGTTAAAAAAGATAATACAGAGATGGTTACTACGGTGATGCTAGGATAGACATGGTGGTTGCATAGCTTAATAAAAGTTGATAGATAGATAAAAGTAGACTGTTTAAAAGCTGAATGTAGATAGTTTAAAAGTTGTTGATAGACAGTAGATAGTTTAAAAGTTGTTGATAGACAGCTAGTTTAATAGGGCCAGTTTGTATGCTTAAAGCCTGAGACTGGCAGTTGATGCAGCTGGCCCGAACACCTGCCATAGGATTCTAATTGCTTAACGGCAGTCTTAATAGAGCCATATTGTATGCTTAAAGCCTGAGACAGAGTATATAGTTAAATGTAGATAGTGTAATGGATGTTGATAGACAGAAAGTTGAATGGATGTTGATAGGCAGATTGTTTAATGGATGTTGATGGATAGTTCAATGGGTGGATGAGTGAATGGTTTGAAGAGGATGAATGGATAGAAAGTTGGAGGAAATGTGTCTTATATCCTTGTAGAATGGAGAGACAGAGAGAGTTGGTCTAGTTCAGTAGAAAGCAGTTGATACAGGTGCAATCAGTTGAACTGATTCTTTGATGGGGCCTAGATGAGCAGCTGGAAGATGATACCAGGTGCAAATCAAGTTAATTAGTCCATTGTGATGTCATCAGCCCATGTTAAGTCTATGGGGAAATTTTGAGCAGTTTTTAATTAATAGTTTAAAAAGTATAAAAGTTACAAAGATGAAAAATACAAAGCCCACATGTCATAAGTAAGACCTACGCAACGCAGTTTGAATGAAGTTTCTACGTTAAACGGTTGAAGCTGCATTAACTGCGTTAGAAGAAGAAGAATAACTAGAAATGCAATTCCAAGGAATTACCAGTGCATGAAAATGCTAAAGTTGTGATGTAAAATATCATGTATAGTTAAAACGGATAATACAGAGATGGTTACTACGGTGATGCTAGGATAGACATGGTGGTTGCATAGCTTAATAAAAGTTGATAGTTTAAAAGTAGACTGTTTAAAAGTTGAATGTAGATAGTTTAAAAGTTCTTGATAGACAGTAGATAGTTTAAAAGTTGTTGATAGACAGCTAGTTTAATAGATAGTTTAATGGTAGTTTAAAAGTAAACCGTTTAAAAGTTGAAGGTAAATAGTTTAAAAGTTGTTGACAGACTGGAAGTTGAATGAATGTTGATATTCAAATAGTTTAATGGCTGTGTATAGGTAGATATTTGACGATAACTGAAAGTTGGAATGGCTCTAATGTTTGCTAGCAGTTATGCTAAGATTTGTAACTATGCTAACCATGCTACTTAGCTAATGTTTTATAGCAATGCTAACATGTTAACCATGTTACTTAGCTAACATTTTCTAGCAGTTTAATGAATGTTGATATTCAAATAGTTTAATGGCTGTGTATAGGTAGATATTTGACGATAACTGAAAGTTGGAATGGCTCTAATGTTTGCTAGCAGTTATGCTAAGATTTTTAATTCTGTTAACCATGCTACTTAGCTAATGTTTTATAGCAGTGCTAGCATGCTAACCATGTTACTTAGCTAACTTAACTAACATTTTCTAGCAGTTTTACTAAACATGCTAACTATGCTAACAATGTTAGCATGCTAACTATGTTAACCATGTTACTTAGCTAACTTAGCTAATAATTTTAGCAGTTATGCTAACCATACTAACTAGCATGTTAACTATGCTAACCATGTTACTTAGTTAACCTAGCTAATAATTTTTAGCAGTTTTGCTAACTATGCTAACTAGCATGTTAACATGCTAGCATGCTAACTATGCTAACCATGTGACTTAGCTAACTTAGCTAATCATTTAAATGCTAACTAGCATGCTAACATGTTAGCATGCTAACATGTTAGCATGCTAACATGTTAGCATGCTAACTATGCTAACCATGTGACTTAGCTAACTTAGCTAATCATTTTTAGCAGTTTTGCTAAAAATGCTAACTAGCATGCTAACATGTTAGCATGCTAACTATGCTAACCATGTGACTTAGCTAACTTAGCTAATCATTTTTAGCAGTTTTGTTAAAAATGCTAACTAGCATGTTAGCATGCTAACATGCTAGCATGCTAACTATGCTAACCATGTTACTTAGCTAACTTAGCTAATCATTTTTAGCAGTTTTGCAGTTTTTGGCAGAGGAAGCAGTTGAACAGGATGTGTAGTCTTAATAGGGCCAGTTTGTATGCTTAAAGCCTGAGACTGGCAGTTGAGATCCAGGTGGCCTGAACACCTGCCATAGGATTCTAATTGCTTAATGGCCGTATTATGATGTCATAATCGGCAATGTTAAGTCTATGGGGAATTTTAAAAAGTTTTTCTTTAATAGTTTAAAAAGTATAAAAGTTACAAAGATGAAAAATACATAGCAGCTTTGTCCGTTTGAATACCTACGTTACAAAGTTTGAATGAAGTTTCTAAGTTAAACTGTTCAAGAGAAATAGCGTCTAGAAAAAGTGGTAAGCGGAATAATAAGAAGAAGAAGTTGCCTAGGAAGAACAGTACAGTGCATTTTCATGCACTGTAATAAGAAGAAGAAGAAGAAGAAGCCTAGGAAGAACAGTAGAGTGCATTTTCATGCACTCTAATAACTAGAAAAGCATTTCCTGAAGGAAATACAGTGCATGAAAATGCAAAAAATATGATGTAAAATATCATACAGAGTAAAAACAAACTATATTGGTTGCTAGGTAGATGAGGTATAATATAGTTGGAGTGACTGAACAGTTAAATAGGTGGATAGTTTATATGGTTAAATGATTTGCTTGGTAGATAAGGTTTAATATAGTTGGAATGATTGAACGGTTAAATAGGTGGATAATACTTAACTTAGTTTTGCTAACTATGCTAACTAGCATGCTAACATGCTAGCATGCTAACCATTTTACTTAGCTAACTTAGCTAATCATTTTTAACAGTTTTGCTAAAAATGCTAACTAGCATGCTAACATGCTAATTATGCTAACCATGTGACTTAGCTAACTTAGCTAATCATTTTTAGCAGTTTTGCTAAAAATGCTAACTAACATGCTAACATGTTAGCATGCTAACTATGCTAACCATGCTAACTAGCTACAGTGGGTAGGAGTCATAGTTGATGACAAGTAACAGTTACAATGGCTGAACAGTTAAAAAGTTCAGTAGTTTAAAGGGTTAAATTGTTTAACCCTTAAGAACGTAGGTTTTATTTAAACCAACCTACTCCACTGGGTGAGTTTTTTGGGCTGCGTCACTAGCGTTCTACACTGACATTCTATAGTCATTATTAGGTGGCCTACAATCTATGCAGTGCAGCATGGCCTGATCTGTTTTATTTCACGTGAATATTGCAAAGTACCACACACATACATGCTTTCATCATGTGATCACATGTGTTGCATGCATGCACCTGATTACGCAAATGAAGTCGCGCTGACAACGTGTTACAATTGTCACGAGGATAACAGGACACGCGAATATCTCTGCTCTTACCTCAGACGGATGTTCAATATGTTAGATGTAAAAATAACCCTGATCTCTTCATCAGTAAGCTGACGCCTTTTCAAATGTGTCATGACTAATATTATCGATGAATTTGTATAGCGTCTGTAAACTACGGTTGTTTTCTGAATGAATGAACTTCGAGATGCCGGTCGCTGTAATGTTTTGCATTGACGGACTTGATGGATGCACTGCTATTGCGCAAATAAAGCTGTGATTATAATGGGACAAGATAAAGATGTATGCGCATTTCTTGTGCGAGTTTTAATGTCATGAATGTAGCAAACTATGTGCGTGCGTTACTCAAAGCTACATAGCTCGTGAATGAACGATGTTTGTTTCCAGCATTCCGTACATTTCGCGGTCATTTTGATTTTCATCTTATCAGTGGCCATGAGATTTGACTAAACACTGAATAACATCATAATTTATTTTTTTAAAAAGCACTAATTTTGCTTGTTTTATTGTGCTTGGTGTAATGACTGACATTCAGAAATATGGCAATACATGGCAGTGAAGCTAGCAACATTTGCAGCCTCCTGTAAGTAAACGTCTTCCCAATACTTGCCACTTCCGTGGATTTTGTCATGTATAGCCCGACCACACAATCATAATATAAACTAGATCTGCAAAATGTGGACATAACAAAATGGTAGTGGCAAAGTGATTTGCGAGAGATCTTTGACTTTGAGAATGTACAATGTCAGCCCATGTTAGCCAACAAGTGGTAGCCCATTGTTAAGCAGCAATTAGAATACTTATGTAGCAACATTCCAAACACAAAAGTGTGACGGTACGCTTTTACGGATAGTTAACGGCCGTCACACCAGTGTGACGGTACGTTCTTAAGGGTTAACAGTGAAATATTGTAGTGAGGACTTTTATTTTGAAACAGTTTTTGGCAGAGGAAGCAGTTGGACAGGATGTGTAGTCTTAATAGGGCCAGTTTGTATGCTTAAAGCCTGAGACTGGCAGTTGATGCAGCTGGCCCGAACACCTGCCATAGGATTCTAATTGCTTAACGGCAGTCTTAATAGAGCCATATTGTATGCTTAAAGCCTGAGACAGAGTATATAGTTTAAAAGTTAAATGTAGATAGTGTAATGGATGTTGATAGACAGAAAGTTGAATGGATGTTGATAGGCAGATTGTTTAATGGATGTTGATGGATAGTTTAATGGGTGGATGAGTGAATGGTTTGAAGAGGATGAATGGATAGAAAGTTGGAGGAAATGTGTCTTATATCCTTGTAGAATGGAGAGACAGAGACAGTTGGTCTAGTTCAGTAGAAAGCAGTTGATACAGGTGCAATCAGTTGAACTGATTCTTTGATGGGGCCTAGATGAGCAGCTGGAAGATGATACCAGGTGCAAATCAAGTTAATTAGTCCATTGTGATGTCATCAGCCCATGTTAAGTCTATGGGGAAATTTTGAGTAGTTTTTAATTAATAGTTTAAAAAGTATAAAATTTACAAAGCTGAAAAATACATAGCCCACATGTCCTAAGTAAGACCTACGCAACATAGTTTGAATGAAGTTTCTATGTTAAACGGTTGAAGCTGCATTAAATGCGTTAGAAGAAGAAGAATAAGAAGCCTAGGAAGAACAGTACAGTGCATTTTCATGCACTGTAATAAGAAGAATCATAAGAATAAGAAGCCTAGGAAGAACAGTACAGTGCATTTTCATGCACTGTAATAAAATGCCTTGGAATAACAGTACAGTGTATTTTCATGCACTGTAATTATTTTTGGTCCACTCAGCTCTGTTCCAAAGATAAGAAATGCACTTGGGCCACTGGCTGTAAATTGCCACAGTGAGGTCAGAAATCTAGGTGTTTTCCTAGATTCCTCTTTGAATTTCAATAAGCAAGTCAGTAGTGTGGTTAAGGGAAGCTTTTTTCAACTAAGACAAATAGCTAAATTAAAGCCCTGGCTCTCATATACTGACTTAGAAACTGTAATCCATGCTTTTGTTACATCTAGGCTGGACTATTGTAACTCTCTGTATTTAGGTCTGAACCAATCTACCCTTGCTAAACTTCAATTAGTCCAAAATGCAGCAGCTAGGCTTCTTACTGGAACAAAGAAACATATGCACATAAGTCCTGTGCTGGCCCAACTCCATTGGTTACCTGTCAATTACAGAATTCATTTTAAAGTTTTACTTTTTGTTTTCAAAGCCCTAAATGGAATGGCACCACAATATATCTGTGACCTTTTAAGTCCCTACTGTCCTTCTAGGCCACTGAGGTCTTCCTCACAACTTCTCCTATCAGTCCCAAAGGCAACCCTTAAAACTAAAGGTGATAGAGCTTTTTCTGTTGCTGCCCCTAGACTCTGGAACAATCTCCCTATAGAAATTAAGTCCTCTCCCACCATCAGTAGTTTTAAATCAAATTTAAAGACCCATCTATTTTCTTTGGCCTATAATGTCCATTAATTTCTCCCCTTGTTTGGTTGTTTATTTTTATTTTATTTTTTATTTATTTAATCTTATTTCTATTTCTTTTCTGCATTATATTAACTTGCATCTAACTTTACTGTACATCTTTCTCTAGGCCTATAGTAGTAGTAGTTTCAGTAACCATATGTTTATTTTTATCTACAATCATAATCTGTTTATTATTATTATTATTATTATTATTATTATTATTATTATTATTTGTATTTTCATTTATTTATTTACATTTTTTATTTATGTCTTTATTTTATTTCTGAGCACCTTGGGTCAATAACATTGCGTTTAAGTGTGCTATATAAATAAATATGACTTGACTTGACTTATAACTCGTGACGTCTTCAGCTGTGCTCCATACGTGTCTCTCGCCTCTCCCCCAATCCCTTTTAACCAACATTACCAATTTGCAAATGATAGTGAATAACTACTCATCATGAGATGTACAGTATTTCGTAATATCTTTATTCTAATTATGTTTCCCATTGTAATCGTGCAATTTGTAATGTTTTGCATGGACGTGCACTGGTGTGCGTTCATGAATGATAGAAGAATGGTGCGTGCACCTGCCAATATGACTGTTGAAAATGCGCTCTTAAAATAACATATAAACAACTCGCCATAGACTTCTGACCAGGTGTACAATAGTGATTTTTAGACAATGCGCCAATTGCTACACCCCAGGGCGCGTTGTTTAAAAAATAAACGTGCAAAATACCGAATTAAACGCGGGTGGAAAACAAGTGCAAAATACAGCCCTTAACTTCACTGAATAGTGATTTAAATAACCTCCAGATTTAAGTGACCTCTACTTGAAATCTAGCCAAGGTTACATAATTATCATTAATAAGCCTATTAGCAACATTTTGTGCAGCCCGAATTCCTGCTGTTAGAATGAATTATAAAACAACGCAATCATTCTGATAATCCATGAAAGCCCTAAAAAAATATATAATATCATTGTTTTTTTTAGTCAAAGATGCAAGGGACCCTTTTCATTCAAGCAGATCAGCCCACTTGCCATATGGACATTTTGGGTGAGCAGGAGACAGAAAGCACACACCATTTACAGGAAGAGTTTCTTATTGGCATCTGGTGGTAGATAGCTGGATAATATAGATACAAGATTTTATTTAACAAAAAAGCCCATGAAGACAATGAGGATGATGCAATCCTGGGCCATAGAGTTTGTGGTAATGTGGATCAAATCTTTATTGAAGCTTCATTTTTATCATAGTTAAAATATCACATTGTTGTTGATGTTCTTTAATGTCATTTAATGTCATTAAATTACTTTTTCAAATAATCAGATACAAATTAAGCCACAAATGTAACCTCACGTTGTCATACTCAAATTCGAGTCAGAATATGTCTGATACTGCTCCATTGGGACATTATTATGGGGCATGTTTCAACTGATACAGTGGGGAAAATGCCTCTGCACTCAATTGGATAGACATAACGAATTAGAGCAACAAAACAGGTTACCATGAGCTGTAGGAAGAACACCCAAACCATCCTTCTCCACAAATGCCTTAACATTGTTTTCTGGTCTTTTTTTTTTCCTAAGAAAAAAAGGTTGTTTTTTCTTCCTAAGAAACTACAGGATCTTAGCTTTCTAAAGATGTCCAGCATTTGATGGTAGGCCAAAAGAACACACACTGCCCTCTAAAGTCGGCAGTGCAATGTTGGGGGGGCTAGAAATGGCCCAAAAGGTTATAAGGGGGAAGATTTAAAAAGAGAGACTGGCACTCTTGCACTCTAGTAACATTTTGTGTGGTCCAGGTACTGTTGCATAAAAAATGGTTGTCATTCACAAGTAGGGTTGGGTATCGTTTGGGTTTTATCCGATACCGGTGCTAAATCGATACTTTTAAAACGGTGCCTGAACCGGTACTTTGTTTGTTATTAAAATGTTTTAAATTAAAATGGTCTAAAGCATGAATTGCTTTTTTTTATTGATAAGACAAATTTGAACATGAAATTGAACTGTTATATTCAATTTACTATCAATATCTCATTGCTCCTACGAATAATACATTTAAATGTTAAAACAGCTTGCCATGCATGCACACACAATGGTAAGCTCTGCTTTCAAGTTTACCCAGTGTAGGCGTTTTGCCATAAGGTATGTTAAAACCGCTTGCCATAAAACTGCCAGGTCATGGACAACGGCATTTGCAAGCTAATCTAACAGGGAACAGGGACTAGCAGTTAATTCAGTGTGTTCCCAAATACTTCAAGAAATGTCATGTCTTAATTAGGGTTGGGCACCGAAACACGGTTCTAATATGGCACCGGTGCCGACACAAACGGTAGTAACTGCATCGAATAACAACGTGGATTTCGGTGCCTCGTTTCGGTGCTTAAATAGCGTTTTAAAAAAATAAAATAATAATTATACGAGGCATCACTGCATGTCATGTGCCATCTCTAACGTCTTGCTCTGATAGCAACACATCCAGATACAGTTAGCTAACATATGATAAACACTGGATGTATAAAGCAGAGGGGTGCACCACATAGGCGAGTGGACAGTGTTTGACAGCTTGCGTGAGCCCAACCCTGATAGCACAGGGGCGTTGAATCCACGTTGAATCAACCTCCGCCGCTTCAAACAAACGTGGATTCAACGCCCCTCAACGCCCCTTTGCTATCTGGGAAGTAGCTTACTTTAAAGCGACATGCGAGCTTCTTTCAAAATCTAGCAGTGGGCCTAACTACACACAAGCAAAAGGCTATGAAACAACGTCAACAGTAGGCTAGCCTATACATTAGGCTACACAATATCCTTGCTAATGAAATGAAATGAATAAATGAAATAAATGAAAATTATTTGAAATGTTATCAGCAAAGTTGTAAGGTGAAAACTTTATTTCACGGTGTGTTAAACAACATATGGCATGATATTAATCTTTCATGTGCATGAGGCCCATATAGCATCACAATGAATATGAAGATCATGTTAAAAGTTAGCTGGCAAAAACATAAATATGTAGGTTACATACCTGATGTCACTGAGCTGTCAAAGAGGCTACGAAACCATCTCTGTACGTTATCGCTAATTAAACTCAGCTGACTGGTGTTAGCGAATAGCCATAGTTGCTGTTAAAATACTAGGCTAGCACTGGGAATCTAAACACTTCAACACCGACATGTAGCCTAACATGTTCAAAACTACTGCGTGTTATGGGTTAAGACAAGAAATTTCTTGAAGCATTTGGGAACACACTGAATTAACTGGAAAATAGAGTCCCTGTTAGATTAGCTTGCTTTCAAATGCCGTTGTTCATGACCTGGCAGTTTTATGGCAAGCGGTTTTAACATGCATTATGGCAAACCGCCTACACTGGGTAAACTTGAAAGCAGAGCTCACCATTGTGTGTGCATGCATGGCAAGCTGTTTTAACATTTTAAATGTATTATTCGTAGGAGCAATGAGATATTGATAGTAAATTGAACATAACAGTTCAATTTCATGTTCAAAATGGTCTTATCAGTAAAAAAAAGCAATTCATGCTTTAGACCATTTTAATTTAAAACATTTTAAAAACAAAGTACCGGTTCAGGCACCGTTTCGGCACCGGCACCGTTTTAAAAGTATTGATTTAGCACCGGTATCGGATAAAACCCAAACGATACCCAACCCTAGTCTTAATCCATAACACGCAATAGTTTTGAACATGTTAGGCTATATGTCGGTGTTGAAGTGTAGATTCCCAGCGCTAGCCAGGCATTTTAACAGCAACTATGGCTATGCGCTAACACATTAATTAGCGATAACGTACGGAGATGGTTTCGTAGCCTCTTTGACAGCTCAGTGACATCAGGTATGTAACCTACATATTTATGTTTTTGCCAGCGAACTTTTAACATGATCTTCATATTCATTGTGATGCTATATGGGCCTCATGCACATGAAAGATTAGGCTAATATCATGCCATTATGTTGTTTAGAACACACCGTGAAATAAAGTTTTCACCTTACAACTTTGCTGATAACATTTCAGATAAATGCCAGTTAGCGCATTAGCAAGGATATTGTGTAACATATAGGCTACTGTTGATGTTGTTTCATAGCCTTTTGCTTGTGTGTAGTTAGGTCCACTGCTAGATTTTGACAGGAGCTCACGATGTCGCTTTAAAGTAAGCTACTTGGGCTCACGCAAGCTGTCAAACACAGCTGTCCACTGGCCTATGTGGTGCACCCCTCTGGTTTATACATCCAGTGTTTATGTTAGCTATCGATAACTGTGTCTGGATGTGTTGCTATCAGAGCAAGACATTAGAGATGGCGCATGACATTCAGTGATGCCTCGTATAAAAAAATTCATTAAAAAAAATAATTAAAAAAATGGCACCGAAATGAGGCACCGAAATCCACGTTGTTATTCGATGCAGTTACTACCGTTTGCGTCGGCACCGGTGCCATATTAGAACCGTGTTTCGGTGCCCAACCCTATTCACAAGACTTCTTTTACTTTTATACTTTAAGTAAATTTCCACGCCTGTACTTTGTTACTTTTACTTGTGTAAAGAAGTTAAATCAGTACTTCTACTCTTATTAGAGTATTTTACTCTTTTGTAAAATTTGCAAATTGGTAATGACGGTTAAAAGTGATTAGGGGAGAGGCGAGAGACACGTATGGAGCACAGCTGAAGACGCACTGTCACGAGATATAACCAACTCCTCTGCAGGATAAATGTTGTTTTATTCAGTCATTTGAGCAATAGGGTAAGTGTTGCTTTTTCCAGCCTATGTTTTCGGTGGTAACCCATTGTCAGTCAATAGTGAAACTGCATATCACTGTCTTGTCATTAATTCCTTGGTAAAGTTAGTTTCAAATGCGTGAAGGCTATGCTAGGTTTTAGTAAAGCATGGTTTAAGAATGACTATTCCATATGGTCTCGCAAGCCGCCTCCTTCAAAAGCGCCATTGAATGCCAAAATACCGATGCATTTATTTGACATATCGCGCGTTGCGCCGTTAAAGGGAATGACAGATGTCATTCTCATTGGTTTAAATGATGTTACGCCCCAAACACACCCATATGACTGATTAAAAAACCTAGGAACACCTTGTTGTGCCATGCGCTCCACGTTTGATAACGAAACCCCTCCCAATGTGAACTGGACATCCTACTAAATTTGAATAGACTTTTGACGAGTGACGATGCACTTTAGAATGTCATGATGGGGCCCTAAGTACTTAATCTGAATCCCTATCTGTCCTCCCTACATTCCTGCCCCTCCCCCATTTCTGTGCAGATGGCTTCCCCCCTTTTGAGCTAGCTAGACACTCACTTAAATGTGTTTGTGATTAAAGGAACACGCCACCCAAAATCAGTAGTGATATATGTTCTTACCGTAACTTTCACGAGTTGAGTCGTACCTCTCCCGCGTCGGTAGGTGCACTCAAACGCTCTGTCACGCGGCGCGAATGTGTTAGCATGTTGCTATGCTAGCGGGCTCTGCCGTGGCCGTAGAGAGAGGCACATAGCAGTATTCAAACACCTCCACGTTTTACCTACTTAAATACAGTTGCAGGAGTAGTTGATGAAAAATGTTAGGGCACACAACATGAAACGTGACGATTTTCCAAGCGAATAAACATGAGAACTACAATGTGTGGCGCAATAGCACTTGGGAGTACTTCGACCTAGCGTGGTAATATTATTAACACCTAATTGTAGATCCTATCCACCACAGAGTTTAGAATCCATGCTGGATCGACCCTCAGCCTCTCCCTCCCCTCTGAGCGAGAGAGGCACACACACTAGAGGTGGTGGCTGGTTGTTTTAATGTAGGCTATATGGGTGATGCAGCGCTGCTGACGTGAGGCTAGAAAGCCCTTGCCTGTTCTAGAAAGACTGATCTAATGCAGCAAATATATTAAAAGGCAAAAGTCGTACATTGGCTAGGCCTATCCCCAGAATATCAGCAGCAAACTCAGTCTCTGTCGCGCAAAACAGTCTCCAAATAAAACGCACATCGGCCTGTTGCCTATTCTGCCAGCTTGTGACAATATATCGTCCAAAATGCTTGATTGCATTGCATTCTCCACATTTTTAGCTACATTTTCATGTACCACATCAGCATTTTTGTTCAGTGAATCTTTTGTAAATTGCTTTACAATTACCGTCGGGCCTATAGGCCTATTGCCTGGCTTGCCTCAGCTTCGGTCACGTCCTTTTACAATTTTATCATTGTAATAAAAAACGCAATTTGCCACATAATTTCAGCATGCTCCTGGCCAACTAATTAATGCCTATTGTACTTTATTTTTTGCAAAAAGAAAGAAATCCTTGATAAAATAACAAGTCATTCACATTATAGGCTACTTTACACACTGTTATGTCAGGTTGACTTACAAGCCTGTTCTGAAGACTCCCATTCATTTTGACTGCACGAGCGCGTCTTTTTCAGACAGACATCGCAATTAATTTTATAGCAGGCCATCGGACAAATATGACGCCTCGATATTAAAGAAACTCCGACTCCATTCATTCTGAAAGTCCACCGCACAACAATGCAACGTGCATGTTCACATTTTTAGTAACAACCGCCAAACTTGCTTGCTTGCCTTACACATCTAAGTTTTCCGAGTATTTTTCTTACCTTCTTTTTCTGCTGTGGATGTTAGTGAGTTTGTAGAAGTTTTAGCTCTTACGTTCTGAACATCTCGCACTGCCATCGCCCGATGTCATTTCTTAGTCATATCACTCTCTGTCTCTCTTTTAAATGCCTATTCCCTGAATGGTAGGCTACAATTATGTGTTTTATATATAGGCTAATATCTAAACAAAATAACCCAGGCAGTCTCATCTAGGATATAACACAGGTTGAAGTTGGTTCTATTTAGGGAGGTGAACATCTGTAGATGACTCAGAAATGACATCGGAAGACAAGGAGTGAATATGGCAAGAGGAAAGCCGAAGTCTGCTGACAAGGGCCCGACGGTAATTGTAAAGCAATTTACAAAAGATTCACTGAACAAAAATGCTGATGTGGTACATGAAAATGTAGCTAGAAATGTGGAGAATGCAATGCAATCAAGCATTTTGGACGATATATTGTCACAAGCTGGCAGAATAGGCAACAGGCCGATGTGCGTTTTATTTGGAGACTGTTTTGCGCGACAGAGACTGAGTTTGCTGCTGATATTCTGGGGATAGGCCTAGCCAATGTACGACTTTTGCCTTTTAATATATTTGCTGCATTAGATCAGTCTTTCTAGAACAGGCAAGGGCTTTCTAGCCTCACGTCAGCAGCGCTGCATCACCCATATAGCCTACATTAAAACAACCAGCCACCACCTCTAGTGTGTGTGCCTCTCTCGCTCAGAGGGGAGGGAGAGGCTGAGGGTCGATCCAGCATGGATTCTAAACTCTGTGGTGGATAGGAACTACAATTAGGTGTTAATAATATTACCACGCTAGGTCGAAGTACTCCCAAGTGCTATTGCGCCACACATCGTAGTTCTCATGTTTATTCGCTTGGAAAATCGTCACGTTTCATGTTGTGTGCCCTAACATTTTTCATCAACTACTTGTGCAACTGTATTTAAGTAGGTAAAACGTGGAGGTGTTTGAATACTGCTATGTGCCTCTCTCTACGGCCACGGCAGAGCCCGCTAGCATAGCAACATGCTAACACATTCGCGCCGCGCGACAGAGCGTTTGAGTGCACCTACCGACGCGGGAGAGGTACGACTCAACTCGTGAAAGTTACGGTAAGAACATATATCACTACTGATTTTGGGTGGCGTGTTCCTTTAAGGCCTTGGGCTCCATAAACAGCCTTGTGACAATGTCAGTTATGAATGGCACTATATAAATAACAACATCAATAAATACAATTGTATTGATTGCATATCTATATAAAGAATAATTTATAATCTGCTGGTCAGTACAGGAAAATAGATCCCGACTGAAAATCATAAAGTCCTCTGTACATTTTGCCTATACTGACTGGCAAATAATACATTATACCACTTATTGTGGGCATAGCAGGAAGCTGTGGAGGCACCCATTGTGTTTCTACCTTTTTATATTGGGGGTCAAGTAGAGAAGCTGTGTAATATTCCCATAGCAACAATGTTTAGCTATTTAGCTAGCTGCTATGCCTGTATGCTGTACTTCCGCACCATGGTGTGCGCGTCTATGTCATGTTCTCGCACTCCAGCGCATGCTGCTGCTATGAGGAGCCCCGCTGCACTCCAGCGCATGCTGCTGCTATGAGGAGCCCCGCCCCGCTGCAATCCAGCCGCATCCACTGCCGTCGACCAGGCCCAGACCTGATCTCGGGAGAGTCAACAGCAGCACTCCAGGTCATCGTCAAAGCTCTGCACAACCTCGCTCCTGACTGCCCTGGTCAGTCGCAGCCTGAGGCAGCTTCCACCCCAGCACCAGTGCAAGATGGCCCTCCCTGGTCTGAGTGTTACAACTCTCACACACCATGCCCTATCCAGTAGTAGCTTGTAAAAGATACATTTCCCCTTCATAAGCCCACATGTCGCCATGCCACTCAGCTGCTCAGGGAGCCCTGGCATGCACAACATCTTTCTCCACATCCTGCCCCGCACAGTGCCGAGAGGCTACATGCTGCAGTCTGCACACCTCCCACCACGCTTTACAGTGCCCCTAGCCATAATCTTCCCTCCTCACCGCACTGTGGCTTTGACACAGGAGACCAGCGGGTCGGCGGTGATGCAATTCATCTAGTCTCCAAAGAGAACACACACAAGGGTTCCTATGGCAGATAAGCCTAGTTGAACAACCACCGTGTTCACCCCCCATGGGACAAACACAAGCGGCTCACAATGGACAAAAATGCACTAGCACTAGCTCCCTAGACTCAGACGTGCCCCTGGGCCAGGTGAACTGCCGACGCTTTGTGTTGCATGGCTGGAGTGCCGAGTACGAGTACTTTCACTTTGGTTTTCGAAAAAAAACATCCTAAGTTCTCCTAAGCAATGGCACCTATGGGTTTTGGGCATACATGCATCTGTTGTCACGTGCAAAACATTAGACTGGTATGTAAAACACCAGTGTGAAACAGCTGTCCAGATACCACCCGCACCAGTCAGAGTGGCGCCTTTACCCTTAGGTTGTGGCAAGCATATGCAGCCATACACACACAGGTTGACCTGTTTGCATCGATTGCATAGATTGAAGGTGTGCGTGCAAGTCATGAAGGTAGGCTTAGAAACTGCCAGTTCAAATCCATGCTTTCTATTCCTTCATGCAAAATGATTTTGTAATGTGCACCAAGTGAACTCGACTGAAAGAGAATGTAGGGTTATGAATATAACCTTGGTTCTTTGCAGGAGAACACAAGAAGAATGAATCTTTTCTAGCCTGATTGCCTCCTGTACCAGGCCAAATTGATTGCTTCAGAACCGTTTCAATTTCGTAAACAATAATAAAGCTTCTACTGTATGTTTGGTTCTAGAATACTTCTTGTCTTGTGGTACAGGAACTTAACATTAACTTGGTGTTAAAAACAAAATGTCTAGCTTGTATTTTCAACTGATTAGATATGAACAGAAGTTATCAGATACCCGAGCCTAATAATACACGCAAGAACAATTGATGTAAAGCTTTTGCTGGAGGTTAAATATCCCGATCTGTATCCTAACCTTATCTCATTGACACCGTCTGTGTTTACTATCGGATGGCTCATCGTTAAGGCCTACCATAGCCAGGAAGCGTAACGTACAACTACTGTTTAAGCGGTAAAGTCCGAAAACTATGCTCATACAGTTTAAATGAATATAGTTTGTGTTGTTAGCGGTGTCGTTTACGGTGAAGTTGGAGCTGGCCAGACACTTTTCAAAACTTGCTGTGCCTGGTTTGTTGTGAAGGATGGCGAGATCAGTGGACATTGTAGGCTACATGTAACGTTATGGCTGGGTGAGCTATTAGTTTGCAGGCTGTGTAGAGAACAATAAGTTATTATTACATTTTATGACATTAGGTTGGTTATTACGTAATTCTAAAACTATGACGATATGTTTTAGATTATGAGGAGTGTGTAGTCATGTCGCAGCTAGTGGCTGTGGAGCAATAGGCTAGCCTACTATCACAATGGTTTAACGCTCCTGAACAGTGTGTATGGTTGTGTCCAAATAAAAAGATATGTTTGGTGAAAGTAACTAGTAAATCTATTGATCCAAGGTTTCTTTCAATTTCAGTAGGCTATGTGTTTCGATCAATCAACCTGTATCTATGCTGTTCCATACAGATTGATCCAAAACCAGTGTCAGAAATAGACTTATCTAAACCAGCCACATAGAGAGCAGCACAAATAGAGCTTATGGCAAATGGCAATTTGTGATGTTGAAACTGCATACTTTGTAGTCTGGACTACTAAAAAGAGGAATACCCTTTTCTGAAGAACACTGGGTTCAAAGCTCAAAGCAAACCTGCTCTTGACCTGTTTTACAGGCTGAGAGAAATTTGCACTCAGATTTGCACAGTCTGTTAAAATCATTCCACTTTCAGTGTTTAGGCCTGAAAAGGCATCCACACAGCCAGTGTGTATGCCCAGAATGCACAAAGGGATCCCAAATTCTCAATGAATGCTGATTTTATTAAATTAGAAATCTCTGGAAAATGAAATCTTATTATGAAGTGTAATACTAATATTGTGTAATACAGAAATGTATTCTAGTTGTATTCCTAGTTCATAGAAGTATTGGAATTCCTGTGCATGTGCTTTGAGCGAAGAACTCAAAATGCAGATAATATAGGTTGTCTTGATAGAATGATTGCCTCATGGTTTTAGTGTAACCCTTGACTTTAGAAGGATTAGAAGTTTTACCTAAGTGCTATTATAGCTTCACTTTGTATTTTGAGATGAGAAATGAAAGATTTAAAATGATTGTACTTTATTCTAAATGCAGTTTAATAAAGCTAGATTATTATTTATAGTTTCTATGATATATGAGAGGCGTGCTTCTCTATTGTAAAAACACACAGCATTTATAACAAATAACACAGCTACAATGTGCTTTTTATTACAATTAGAATAGAAATAAGCATACACAAGAGTCCAAATACTAATTCTTGAAATATTATATTGTTGAAGTATAGACTATTTTCAAACCTCAATAAAACTTGTATCTGCGTTATCTGCTCATTGTTATAAAAAATCTGTGTTGAACTGTGATTCTGTTTTAAAGAAGAAGTTTAGTGGATTAATAATATCAATTCTGAGATGAGGAAGCATATAGTCAATCAATTAGTCAGTGATTATTATTACTTCTGTTTTTTTTTACTAGTCCCACCAGTCATATTGTTATGCTAACCCTACACAGAGCTTAAGCCACTAATCTCTGCCCCTTCCCTAACCCCAACCTTTACACTTTTAATCAGAATCATATTGAGACGAGAGGGGCAAAATATTTTCATGTTTTTTCTCCATGTCTTTAGTGAACACCAGCCTTCAGTGTATTTTGAGACTTTTGTCCTTTTCCAGAGTGAAACCTGTTTGCTTAACTTGAAAGCAATTCCTGGTTTCTGGCACAGACACATTTATCACAATGGAAACTAACCTAAATGAATTGTCACAAATATTTGTTATACTGCTCTGCCATGGCCATTGCAACTACCTAAAACTCAAACTGTGTGCCTATAGAGTATTTGAGTAAAATAATAGTTATTCAACAATTTTATTGTTAAATGCTGGTGTATGAAATACTGTCAAACAAACATAATTTGTTTTCAAAATAACTTCAGTGAAAAAAAGAGAATAAATATAATCGTATTTTAAAACATACAATCATAAAACAACTTTTTTTGATTCATTCATAAAACAACTTTTTTTAACTTGCATAACTTGCTTAAATGCACTTTTATCTTAACTCACTGTTTGAGCCAAGTTAACCAAGTAATTGTAACTTTTTTAAGCATTTGTTGTGTGAAGTAACTGTATTATGTTTTTTCATTTGATAAATTCAACAATATGTCTTCATAAAAAAATAAGTGAATCACTACAAAATGTTGCTTACAAAATATCTAGAATCATCTAAGACAGTTTGGAGGTGAATTTCTATAACACCACTACTCAGTGCTGGGGTAAATAAATCTGAATCTCCATCTCTCCTTCCTGAATAGAAAGTTCAACTAAGCCTTGACACAAACATACTGTATATTGTGTAAAATACAATACCTAGCATACTATAACACTTGTAGAGTAGCTATTTATAGAGCATGTAAATGATCAATGTCAATAATATTGAAGTCAAACCTGCAAACGAAAGTTGTCATTTTGTAGTGCATTCTTGGTATCTGTGTTCAACCAATAACAATGAACAGATTGATAGTGGACAGAAACAATTTTAAATGAACTCCTTAACTTAAAACATTAGTTGAATGAGAGGAGTCATCCAATTGCATCACTCATACCAGTCTACATTGACGTGTTTTATAAAAATATATGAAAAGATAAACAAATGCAGCAGTGTTACAGTAAAAAAAAACATTTTTTATTGTAACAAGTTACAATATGGTAGGCCTACTGTAATTACACACGGGTCTTCTTTAAAAAAAGAAAAATGATGTTCCTACTTCATACTGAGAACAAATCAACAAATGCATTGAAAACCAGGGAATATGTGCAAGAAAAGGTTTTTGTGTTATCACTGAACCACGTGTACATCAAAGCAGAATTAAAATGTACACCATCCCAAATGTAACATTGAGGCCCTGTGTCCACCACTCACATTTTTTGTGCTGACAGCGCCCTCAACCTCATTTTCAGAGCACTTCTTCAAGTGTTCATTGTTGCTAGGTTACGAATTTTGAATTTCAACTTTCAGCGCTCTGAGCGCTGCGGAAAAAAACGGTCAGTACCGAGGGCTTTTTGCCGCCGAGGGCACTGAGTGCTGTGAACGCTGAACTTCATAGATGTGTATAGAAAATCGCCGCCTTCGCCGCAAAATACGCGATTGGACATAGGCCCTGAATATCCACATCTTGGCATTAATGTAACCACTGCGAAGCAGTTTCTTGCTCACAGTATTAAAAGCAGTAGCCTAGTGTAGGCTATGCCTACTCCCAGCAGGTGTCTGCCATTCAGCTCTAGGCCTACCAAAATAAAAACATGCTTTAGTAACTACTGATATTATCCATTTCCATGGAACTGTGAAAACTATGACAAGAACAATGTTCAGTTGTAGATATAGTCCTTACATGCACTGCGGCCTAGACTTGTGCAATACATGTATACATGTGCTTCAGATACAGCAATATAAATGGTGTAGCCTAGATTTATAATAGAAGTTGTGAAATGGCTCATAGTAAGTTTGGCTATACTCATTGCCCAGTTTCATAATAATCATCCCCTGTGCATAAGCACATGTTGAACTAGGATTGAACTATGTTGCGGTCTCTCTTTTGTTCATTCTCTCTCTTTAACTTGTTTTTTTCCACTAATACCTCTGGTGTCATGTAGGCCCTAATATCCGTTGTTCCAATGCATAGTGATACCAGCGTCCCTTATATTGATTCAGCAATAGACTATGTGCACGAAAGCCTCTTCCTGTACACTCATTTATTTTCAGTGGAGCGTTAACTGTGTTGTAATGGCATCTTCTGTTATATTCTGCTCCTTACATCTTCACTCTGACACGGAATATCTTGTTTGCTCAATAATAACAATTTTAAGACACACATAAATCCTTCTTTAGGGCAACTCCACACAAAACTGTGACATCCATAATGCCAACACAATGCCATGGTATGGTATGACGTAAATGATGATTTCTTGAAATTTGAGGATTCACTGTTCTTGGTTGTAGAACTTACATGAAAAACTTTTCACATAACCATTCGCATCATACAAATACCATGGCATTTAGTTGGCATTATGGGCGTAACAATTTTGCATGGAATTGCCCTTTATCGTAACATACTGATTCCCTAGTGCAACACCCAACCAGGTCCATGTAGACACTAATTACATTAACAATAGAGGCAGGTTCCACCTGAAACAAACGAGTGTACAGAGAGCTTTTGAAAAAAGTGTCTTGACTTAAGTTTATTGCAATGATGTGTCCACTAAATTAAGTGCAATGAATTCATTAAGTGCAATGAATTCATAATTTTAATTGAATTCATTAATTTCAAAATACAAAAGTAGCCGATAGAAAATGCCATTAAATGGACTGATTAGGTTGTCTAAACTGGGAAAAATATGTCCATCAATCTTATGTCTTGTAATTGTTGTTTTTTCTGCTTTACTATGTGTAGATTATAGAGGGAATGTTGAATTGAACTTAGTCTAACCAACATTTTTAATTCTGAGAACTAAGTTTGGCCTATGTAATGTAGTTGTCACATTTTTAACTGGGGTCGACCCATATGTGGAAAAAAAACACAAAGCTTGAAAATCTTTACTTACACACTCAAGAAACCATGAAGGTAGCACTCTGACAGTTACAGGGAAACAACACAATGACCAAACAAGGTACAAAAACAAAAGTCTAAATACACAGGGAACTAATAAGCCAGAGAGACACATGTAGACAGGAAATAAGGCATTACGAGACATAGATGAAACAAATGATCAAATCAGAAACACATGGAACATGGAAACTAACATACTAGGAAGTAAACAAAGCCCACATGACAAACCAGGAAGTATACAAGGAGTACAAGGAGCAACAAGGAGGTAAACACTGGTTGAATCCCAATCTCTCCCCTCACAGACTCACAGACTTTGATGCGTGATCCCGTGAACTTTGTGAGGGCTTAGGGCTTTCCAACTGCGAAATTGTGAAGTGCATGAGGGCTCGCTCACACCCTTTCTGTGCCCTTTTTGTAAGTCGGCATCTATACAACCTTTACTCAAGGGAATTACCAACAATTCTTAGCATTGTGATGTGAAACACAGGGTTACACAAAGTGAGGCTGGAAGCTTGAAAAACCATCAGTAAACTGCCATAAAACGGAAATGTATTTGCAACACATTTTTGGTGTTGTCAATTTATGGATAGGTCACAAGTACAGTTCCATTCCTGTTATTAGCATTTTTAACCCTTACAAACTCTCAAACTTGATCACTTATTAATGGATGTCATTTAAGTCTTTGAGGGTTAAGGGCTTAGACCTTAGGGATGAAATCCGGAATCAGCCAGACACGTGTTGCCATTGACAAAAATGTAATAGATAACCTTACCACTGTATCACTTTGAACCAATCATAATTGTACGACGACACCAAACATTTGTTTTCTTTACCTTAGTATAAACAGTTCTCATTCATTTACATGGACAAGAACTGTCACTAGTCTCACAAAACAGTATTTTTTCATTTTAGAACTTAGCAGGTGTTGTCATGATTTATTATGTTGTGGGAAAGGGGTAAAAGATTAGCCTGGGTGCCAGCCGATCTTAGCCCCTCCCACAACATTTGAGGTTGGGAAGTTCGGTCTGGCATTGCTCCATTGTGGAGCAACTATGCTTGAATCAGAGCTGTTCGGACCAGCTTTACAATGATGGACAGGTGAGCAATAGCTCTTAGGTTGATTTTGTTTGCAACAAAAACGCTGTGGCTAGAAGGAGACAGATGGCTTCTAAGACCCCATATAGAAAAATGCATATTATTTCAATGAGGTTTTATCACTGAAAACGATTATTTTTGAAAACTTTGGCCAAAGTTGAGATGTGGGGAAACTCAGGGTTTCACTTTCATAAAGGGAAAACAGCATGTTGCATTGTGACATGTTGTTCCCTCATTCATTTGAAATCTATGATTGACCACCTGTTTGAGGGATTTGCGACTGCCTTCCCCAGATGTTTATAACATGTTTGTAGCATATCGGTATTCAACAGAATTATTTTTAAAAACGGAGGGGAACTATACGTTTTTCCGGTAACACTCCATAATAAGGTGCCATAATAAATAGCAAACTAGTAATTACCTAACCCTTTGTTAATATTTGTTAATTGTTACTAACATATCTATTTGGCACAAGTTAATAGTTTTTCAATCATTAATTAAATATTAGTTGTTTGCATAAAATCTGTATGTTAATGTTTTAGCAAATCTATTAACTAATATTGTATTAATATGTGTTAACAGTTAACTAAATGTCTTTTTGGCACTAATTAACAGTTATTTCTTGCATCATTTAAATGTTAAATGTTTATTTGCAAACTATATGTTAATAGAAAAGTTAATGACTTATTATTATTTAACTAATTGTTATTAAACTGTGCTTCTGCCTATCCCAATATGAACCGCTCTCCATAGGACCCTTACAATAGATAGATAGATAGATAGATAGATACTTTATTGATCCCCAAGGGGAAATTCAAGAAAAAAACACGGAGCTACCTTAACATGCTGCCACTGTTGTCGGCGCCGGAACCGCTTGCAATAAAGTTGGTTAAGCTTAATTAATATATTAGTAATATATAACTATCAGTATGGGGGAACCTTATAATAAAGTTGGTTAAGCTTAATTAATATATTAGTAGTATATAGCTATCAGTGTGGAGCCCCTTATAATAAAGTTGGTTAAGCTTAATTAATATATTAGTAATATATAACTATCAGTATGGGGGACCCTTATAATAAAGTTGGTTAAGCTTTATTAATATATTAGTAATGTATAACTAGTCAGATGGTGAAGGGACTGAGACCAAAACTGGCTTATCACATTTATTCCTTTAGGAAAAGTTAAAACAAAACAACAAGTAGTTGAATGGGATATATTACATGCATCATTCCTATACCATCACTGTCAGCCCTACTAGCAAGGGAGACGTGCGACATGGAATGTTCAGATGCACAGAACGAGTTTATTAATATTCTGAGACTCACTAAACACTCACAGACGTAGACCATACGGAGGTAATGCATAAACATAATGCTAAACTAAATGTACATTCATTTCCTGCTAGACTGAATTGCACTTTCCATGCACACTAAGCTAAACTACACTGAATGCATGGAAAGTTGCTAGCGGAGTTTACAGCTAGTCACGTTAGACTCAGTGTGAACTCGTGGTCATAATGAAAACATTAATAGGCCTAAACGTTCTCTAAGTTGCTAGAATTGCACCCAAATCTTAACAATACATGTAAAGTAACATAATACAGGTGGCATATCAAAGTTTTCAACTTAAACAACATTTTACAGTTACAAAATTAAAACAAAGTGGGGAGAGCTTTATACAATCGACCTACGCAATGCAAAGCATACCGCTTCTGACTATGGCTATGGTAACAATACAAGGACAAAACGCAGCAGAGCTGCAGTATTGCGTTTCTCCAAAGGGGGCTCCAAAACACCAATCTCAATAAAGCTGCTTAAAGGAATTATCCGGAGTAAAATGCACTTTAGATCGATTTACGGATGATTGGGGGTACATACGTTGAGTTGACATCAAAATCATGTAATTCGGAAAAAAAAAAAAAAAACATAGTCCAGTCCAAAAGATGGCAACATTTCCGGAAAGGTACTGGCTTGATGAAATTCATTCTGGACTCTCTATTCGACCACATAAAGACCTCGGGATACTTCGGTTTGGCTTTAGGGACCCTCTACTCACTACCACGTAAGTGTTATGTTGTTTGGAACTGTAAAAGAGGTATAAAAATAGCGTTTTGTAGCGGCGCAATTGAAATGCCCCGCTCACTTCCAGGCTACGAGTTGTGACTGAAAACGGTACAATCGAACTTTTTCAAAACACTTCCGAATGACATGATTTTGATGTCAACTCAACGTATGTACCCCCAATCATCCGTAAATCGATCTAAAGTGCATTTTACTCCGGATAATTCCTTTAATTACGGCGAAAATCACATACAAACACTAAACTACATTTCTAACTCTGTTACACCCCCCTCCCCTGAATTTCACCAAATTCAAACAGCAACCAAATAGTACTTCCAAAGGTACACTTCCAAAGTACACTACTTTCAAACACTAGACAGAGAGTCACCAATTACAGGACAGCCAACCACAGAGGTATCCAATAAGGATGAAGTGGAAGAAGAGGAGCGCAAACTCACACAACCAACCACTGGCAGTAGGGTGCCTTATACACCCCACAAGACCAGAAAGCCATAAACCATAAATTCCATAAATTCTCCACAAAGCTAATCAGAAAAGCTAGATCAATAATAATATGTCATTAACTTTTATATTAGCATATAGTTTGTAAATAAACATTTAACATTTAAATGATGTAAGAAATAACTGTTAATTAGTGCCAAAAATATATTTAGTTAACTATTAACATATATTAATACAATATTAGTTAATAGATTTGTTAAAACAGTAACATACAGATTTTATGCAAACAACTAATATTTAATTAATGATGAAAAAAATATTAACTTGTGCCAAATAGATATTTTAGTAACAATTAACAAATATTAACAAAGGGTTAGGTAATTACTAGTTTGCTATTGGCACCTTATTTTGGAGTGTTACCGTTTTTCCTAATAGCCTACCCTGCTACCCATCTCTTGGATTTTGCTAATGAGTGTTGTAGGAGATATTGACGGCACAATAACTTTTACAAAAGACCAGAAAACAATTTAAGGCATTTGTGGAGAAGAAGGATGGTTCGTGTGTTCTACCTACATCTCAGGGTAAGCTATTTTATTACTCTGATTGGTTAGGTCTATCCAACTGAATGCAGAGGCATTCCTCCCCTGTATCGGTTAAAACACGCCCCATAATTACGTCCCAATGGAGCAGTATCGGACTCATATTCTGACTAGAATTTGACGTCAGGCTAGTAAAAGATCATAATAGTGATGGTCTAATTGAAAGGGACCGAAAATAGGAGTTAATGTTGTAGGCCTTGTCCACACATAGCTGGGTATTTTTAAAAATGCGTTTTGGCCTTTCATCAACACGAAAACTCGATCACTGAAAATGATTATTTCGTTACTCTGGCCAAAGTGGAGCTTTTCGAAAACTCTATTTCAGTCTTTGCATGTGAACAGGGAAAAGGTTTTTGGGTTGTGACATGATGTTTTCTCCCTTCTTTGAAATGTTTTCAGGTCTTTGTTTGGCCAACATCGCCATCTGTTTGATTGCCACGTTCTTGACAGCCTTTAAGGCTTTCATGCTACATGTGGACATAGCCTTAAAGGCACTCTTACTGTAACAAGATTTGCTATCGGGGTCCTACTCTGGTTGAGAAGCGCAATAAACAAACTAAACATGCGTCTTTTGCAACAAAGTATGAACATAACTCCGATATAGAGGGAATGCACCATCAGCAGTCTGTAGAAACATATTTCCGAATTCCTGTAGCATAGCAGGTCTTTTGCGTTCCGATTTCGGAGGGTGTAAGGGGAGGGGGCAGTTTTCTACCTGAAAATAGAGAGTTGCTAGTGTAACAGAGTTGAAAATAACCTCACTTAAATAAAGTGAATTCTTTCAAAATTATGATATTACCATGTTATTGTAATCTCTATTTTTATATACACTGGTTTTTACATGTTTAAAATTTTTTCATATGTCGTACCCATTCACATGAGTTTAAAACATGAGACATTGCAATTTTTTTTTTTGTATTTTCATTTCTACTTTGCATTTCAATATTTGGAGCATTTGTGCTTCCCATACTCCAGTCAGAACTACAGTCTACTGGAGATTTGGATGTGCAGTCGCAAATCGTCTGATATCAATGGATTCCTTGTTTTATTTGTGAATGCAGAGGGAAACAAATACACTGAGAAGAGTTCATGGCAGAAGTGCCGTTTGTCATGTTATGAGGTTATGTGCCATCATCATGATTTTAGAAACGTTATGTTAAGGTCAAAAAACTGTTAAGGGTGCCTTTAACCAGCAAGCCAAGGTAGACTGATGTTTCAATGTCCCAGCATCTTCTTCAACAATAAACAAAGGCAAATGGTATCATCTTTAATAATGAATCACAGGTGTGTAAAGAAGTGCACACGGTTTTGCCAAAGTTTACCACAAAAAACATCAGCCTTAGAACAACATTTAACAAGGCAGTCTTAAATTACCCGTGACCCATTTGGTTCCCTTATGAATTAATGTCCTACTACTGAGAAGCACTGCAGTATCTGATTACATTAAAGCACGGTTGATCCCTCTCCTTGCAATGAATACTGTCACTTTGCAGCCAAGTTGAGTGAGAGTGACTAAGTTGTGCATGTTCATTTGTAAATTAAACTGGATGGTGCATGTAGTGATATGTTAATGGTGCACAATGGAGTGGCCACAGTGTACAAAATCAGCTTTTTTAGATGTCTTGAAATGTTAGAAAATTGTTGCCTGTCATTCTGTTCTCTATCCCTTATTCAAGAATGAATGGAATGTTGATGTCTTGGAGGTTATGTATCAAACCTGGAGTGTTTACTAGCAGTCTAGTCAGAGAGGGGATGTGTCAGCCTCTAATAGAATATCGCTTGCACAATCAGAAATGAGCAAAATTGTTTGAATTAACTGTTGTATAATGGAATTTAAGCATTTGTGTTTTGGCTACCATGCACCATGCTCACCTATTTTTTTAGGTAGAGAAATCTGTGTAGTGGTACTGGCTTCTTCTCCTGCAGACACGCTACCAACCATAATACATTCTTTTAACATGAGTTGAGACATGATTTCCCATACAGTCTTTCCCTTGTATGGTAGTATCAGCATCAGTCTTGCTTAGACTGAAACAGTTTCATAATTACCGTACTGAATGGTCTAGAGTAATTGTGTGGTGGGTTGCAATATGTAGTATAACAAAAATCTACACACATTGTGACACATTGTTGCAATATGTAGTATAACAAAAATCTGCAGTGATGATAATGGTTCTACAGAAAATATTTCAATTTTTAAAAGGCAGCATTGAAAGAATTTGGTAACACTTTACTTGACGGGTGAGTTCATAACACATTCATAGCAGCTGTCATAAACTGCACATAAAGCATTCATGACTGTTTCATGAGACATGACTCAACATTCATAACAAACCTTTCATGAATGTGGAAGACAGAACGACGATAACTTGTCAAAATAAAAGTCCAAAGTCGCAAAGCAGTATTGCCGTTTTTGGTCCAAACCTCTTGATTATGTCACATCTGAGTCAATGGGCTACTCCAGTGCCAAAAAGACAGAACATGGTCAAGCAAATAATTTTTGCTTCATAAAAATGTATTTGTTCATTGATGTAACCTTTGCAGATGATTACTCATCTTTTGCTACTGGGAATGTCCAACCGTTCCAGGTTACACAAATAAAGCTGAATGTAGGCTAGTTTACCTCCCAGTGTTAAACTCAGTGATTACAAATACTTCACAACTTGTATAGTAAAGTGACATTCAATGTAGACTTCATAAGATATTCATGAAATATTTACAAAGGCTGGAGAGATCAAATTAATGATATCCAGGTTACACAAATACGAAGTTGGACTTTTATTTTGACATATTGTCGTCGTTCTGTCTTCCACATTCATGAAAGGTTTGCTATGAATGTTGAGTCATGTCTCATGAAACAGTCATGAATGCTTTATGTGCAGTTTATGACAGCTGCTATGAATGTGTTATAAACTCACCCGTCAAGAAAAGTGTTACCATAAATTTGAAAGCCTTCAGAGACCTGTGGGGTAGTACTGTTGATTTATGTTTGCTGTGTTAATTGCCCAAAGTCATAGATCTTATATGTCCATCTAGGCCCAGTTTTTGAAAGGAATCAGGAGGTATTCCTTTTGTTGTCTTTGCAGATGCTCTGAAACACTGGTTTGTTGTTACAGGAAGATGCAATACAAATGAGGCA